>NC_044316.2:54412256-54726006 GCF_007474595.2 Lynx canadensis
TTCTGTTTCTGAGAAAGTATCTTCGGGATATAGGCAGTGATTTGCACAAAGATTTTTGTACTGTGAATTTTTGTATAGTTTCATTTTCAATAGAGGGGGGAAATGGAAATACATAAAATTCCAACAATAATATTTAGGGGTGGCTATTGGGGACTTATATACAATAGAATATTCACATCCACTAAAAGTGGCCATGTAGATATACGTGGACACAACTCTTTATGCCAAATTGTTTTTTTTAATTTTTTTTAATTTTTTTTTAACATTTATTTATTTTTGAGACAGAGAGAGACAGAGCATGAATGGGGGAGGGTCAGAGAGAGAGAGAGAGACACAGAATCTGAAACAGGCTCCAGGCTCTGAGCTGTCAGCACAGAGCCCGATGCAGGGCTCGAACCCACAAACCACGAGATCGTGACTTGAGCCGAAATCGGCCGCTTAACCAACTGAGGCACCCAGGCACCCCTATGCCAAATTGTTAAGTGGAAAAAGCAGGTACAAAAAACATCCTGTTCATACAAAATTGTACCTCTAGCTGCTTTAAGCCCAGAGAGCTGTTTATAAGAATGGTGACCAGCATGTTGGACAGCATCTTTCTCTAAATGGGGCATTTTCATCTACCTGCTTCCTCCCCTCTCCTCTCATGCCACACACACAGACTGTAACTTCTATTACTTACAAATAACCATTCTGTCATAACCATTTGAGGCCACATCCATTTGTTTATGGACTTCCCAGTTATAGATCTAAGAATATGTGAGGTACATTTCCAAGTAATTTTTGGTCACCATTTTTAACCTTTCTGTACTGCTTGATTTTTCACATCAAGTACACTTAACACAAACCTTAAAGTGATTTTAAAAAGAAAAGAGCCGGGGCGCCTGGGTGGCGCAGTCGGTTAAGCGTCCGACTTCAGCCAGGTCACGATCTCGCGGTCCGTGAGTTCGAGCCCCGCATCAGGCTCTGGGCTGATGGCTCGGAGCCTGGAGCCTGTTTCCGATTCTGTGTCTCCCTCTCTCTCTGCCCCTCCCCCGTTCATGCTCTGTCTCTCTCTGTCCCAAAAATAAATAAATGTTGAAAAAAAAAATTAAAAAAAAAAATAAAAAAATAAAAAGAAAAGAGCCTGGGACGCCTGGGTGGCTCAGTCGGTTAAGCGGCCCACTTTGGCTCAGGTCATGATCGCAGTCTGTGAGTTCGAGCCCCACATCGGGCTCTGGGCTCTGTGCTGACAGCCTGGATGGAGCCTGTTTCAGATTCTGTGTCTCCTTCTCTCTGACCCTCTGTCTCTCTCTGTCTCAAAAATAAATAAACATTAAAAAAATAAAATAAAATAAAAAGAGCCTTGTAAACCCAATCAGAGCCTATCACCAACCTCTTTAAGGGCCTTGCTCCCTAACATCAGTCTCTGTCTCTGGATTAAACTGCCTAAAGTGTTTTGTTTTGTTTTTTGTGGTTTTTTGTTTTTGTTTTTGTTTTTTAACAGCTTTTTTGAGATGTAATTCACACACCAGCTAATTCACTCATTTAAAGTGCACAGCAACTTGGGGTGCCTGGGTGACTCAGTCTGGTAAGCATCTGATTCTTGATTTGGGCTCAGGTCATGATCCCAGGGTTGTGGGACTGAGCCCCACATCGGGCTCCACTCTGAGCGTGGAGTCTGCTTAAGATTTTCTCTCCCTCAGAGTGCCTTGGTGGCTTAGTCAGTGAAGCATCAGATTTTGGCTCAGGTCATGATTTCGGGGTTTGCAAGTTTGAGCCCTGCATCAGGCTCTGTGCTGACTATGCAGAGCCTGCTTCGGATTCTGTCTCCCTCTATCTCTGCCCCTACCCCCATTTGCGCACCGCACTCTCTCCCGCTCTCCAAATAAGTAAACATTAAAATATATGTGTGTGTGTGTGTGTATATATATATATATATATATATATATATATATATATAAAATATATAATATATATATAGGGGCGCCTGGATGGCTCAGTCAGTGACCTTGGCTCAGGTCACGATCTCACAGTTCATGAATTCGAGCCCCACGTGAGGCTCTGTGCTGACAGCTCAGAGCCTAGAGCCTGCTTCAGATTCTGTCTCCGTCTCTCTCTGCCCCTCCCCACTCAAGCACTATCTCTCTCTCTCTCTCTCAAATATAAATAAACATTAAAACAATTTTTAATATATATAAATAAAAGAAATAATAAATTTTTCCTTTATGATAATAAGTATGTTATTTCCCTTGTTTCTAAGAAGAATGAGGCATATATACGGAGGAATATCTACTCCAAATGTCTAGGGGCCCTCACATAACTCCAGACCCACTAAAGAGAATTTTTAGGAATACCAGCACCTGCCACTTCCTTTTAATCCTCCCCCCCCCCCCCACACCACACAGCCCCCCAGAAACAGGCTAGACCCCCTCCCTGACTGCCTCTCTGACAGTGTTCATGCACCTTTGGCTGGGGGAGGGGAGAGCAGGTTCCAGTCCTAGGGTACAAGAATCAGGGCTGCTGGGGGGGGGGGGGGTAGGGGTGGGGGGGAAGAGGATGATGGTTTTGCTGCCCAGAGAAAGGAGGTTTCTGAGAGGGGTGCATGTCACTAGGACCAGATGGTCCCCAACCAGGGCCGGGAGACCTGAATTCTGCTTCCAGTGTGGCCATAACCTTGGATGGGTCATTCTTCTGTCTCCTTCTCCGGCCTGGCCTCCATGAAATAAGGAGGTTGGGCCAAAGAGCTCTGAAGCCTCATCCAATTTTTTTTTTAAATAAAGGCATAGCTTATTCTTTTTTTTTTTAAGATTTTTTTTTTTTATTTTTAAGTAATCCCTACACCCAACCTGAGGCTTGAACTCACAGCTCCGAGATCAAGAGTGACACACTCTACTGACTGAGCCAGCCAGGCGCCCCTCATCCGATTCTAATACCCAGCAAGTCTTTCTGTTTCCTTCGCCTCTCGGCGAGCTCCTAGACGCCCTTCCAAACCCAAAGCTGCCCATTGCCTGAGCCTCCCACTGATCCCAGGAAGAGTGAGCTCTCCCTTACCTATCATCCCAGGGCACTTGGCCCCACGTCTGTCGATTCTCTTAGCACATTCCTCTCACTCGTTCTTTCAGAAAATATTTATTATGCCCCTGCTGTTGCAGGGCCTGGGATATCAGTGAACAAAATGGGCAAAATCTCTGCCCTCTGAGCTTACAATTAGTCGGGGGGGCGGGGGGGGGGGGGAGAATGAACACGATAAATGAGCAAATTGGTAAGTTAGATGGTGATACTCGCGAAGGAGAAAAATTAAACAGAGAGGGAGTATGAGGCGGGGGAGGGTGTGGTTTTGAGTCAGCGGTCAGGGAAGGGCTCCTGGAGAAGGTGACATTTAAGCACAGATTGGAAGGTGAGGAGGGATGAGGCTTGGGAGTGTCTGGGGAGAGGACACTGCAGGCAGAAGCGACGGTCAGTGTAAAGTCTTCGCTCCCGGCTTTCATCCACTCCCAGACCTGTGGGCTCCCTGAGGCCAGCTCGTGTCCCGGTTGTCTTGGAGTCCCGAAGGCACAGAGTGAATGCTCGGAACGTTCCCCGGAGTCCTCTGAGCCCATTCAGCTGCTCATGTTTCTCCCACCCTCTGCCCCCTCTCCACTAGACTTGCACTTGGCCGCAGAGCTGGGGAAGACCCTGCTGGAGAGGAACAAGGAGCTGGAGGAGTCTCTGCAGCAGATGTATGCCACCAATGAGGAGCAAGTGCAGGAGATCGAGGTAAGGGGCCACGGAGGCCCTGCACCTGCTCCCCCCCCCCCCCCATTGTGGACCCCTTGGCCTGTGGTGCCCTTGTATAGCTTAGGGAAGGGTGCCCTCTTAGCAGACGCAGCCTTGGCCCTACAGCCTTGTGCCGGTTCACAACCTGTACAACTATCCCAGGCAGCCGTTGCTCCACCATCATTACCCGCCCCCCTGCTGCAGACCAATACCTCCAGGCAAACGTGTTCCTAGAAGTAGGAGAATGGCCCACGTGAACACACTGTCCCCAGCCCTGTCAACCTTCTCCCCTCCAGTACCTAACCAAGCAGCTGGACACGCTGCGGCACATGAATGAGCAGCATGCCAAAGTGTACGAACAGCTGGACCTGACAGCCCGCGACCTGGAGCTGACCAACCAGAAGCTGGTGCTGGAGAGTAAGGCTGCCCAGCAGAAGATCCATGGGTGAGGGCCGGGTGGCGGGCTGGGGGGTGGGCGAGGGGGAGGTCAGGTTGGGTTGCCGGTGGGCATATGGTCTGGTGGGTGTGACTCATGCTCCTTCTCCCAGAAACCCGGGCCTGGGACCCCGGGATGGTGGTGAGATCGCCCTCGTCAGTTGTGGTGGATTTCGCGTTCAGGCCACAGCCCTTCTTGAAGCACCAGCTATATACCAGGCTCTGTTCAGGCACTGCGGATACAGTGACGGGGATACAGAGAGACATTCCCTCCCCTCGGGAGCTCACAGCCTGGGCGGGAAGGCAGGCATGTAAATATTTTACTGCCGTGCAGGGTGATAAGTGCTCGAAGGGTGTAGGAGGAACTGAGGTGGCGCAGGGAGGATGGTCAGCTCAGCCCTGGAGGGGCCGGGCGGGTCCTCGGGCACACGGGGAGTTCCCTCTGACCTCAGCACCAGGCAGCGGGGGGCCCAAGGTTGCCCATCTGTCCCCACCTCCATCCCCAGTCCCTCCGGGGCTGCAGCGAGGAGGGCTGGCCCCGTCCCCTTAAAGACCCTCCCGTGTATGTCCCCCACCCCACCCCCAGGCTGACGGAGACCATCGAGCGCCTGCAGGCCCAGGTGGAGGAACTGCAGGCCCAGGTGGAGCAGCTTCGGGGCCTGGAGCAGCTGCGCGTGCGCCGGGAGAAGCGGGAACGCAGGCGCACCATCCACACCTTCCCCTGTCTCAAGGAGCTGTGCACCAGTCCCCGGTAGGCGAGGGTGCCGCGGGGTGGGGGGCAGTCCGGACCCTGCACGGCGTCCCCGAGTCCCGGAGGAAGGAGAGGGTGGGCACCAGGCGGCAGGTGGGAATGAGAGTTGGTGCATCGTCAGGCTGTTGGAGGGACTGATCCTGTTGCCAACAACAGGCAGCAGCTGGCATTTAGTGAGCCTTGGCCGTGTGCCCACCGCTCGCAGTGCTTTCATTCCCGTGGCAGTCCCGCGAGGTATGTTTTATCATCCCCACTACTCAGATGAGGAAACGGAAGCCCAGAGGTTATGCGAGCTTATCCGAGGTCGCCTCTTTACTAAGCCAGAATTCTAACTCGGGAGGAGTTAACCCACTACACCTCTCAGTTCTCAGTAAACCTTAACAGGATGACCTCTTAAGATAAAAATACCTATTGTGTGTTTAGTGGGTGTTTCAGTAAAGGTCCTGGCAGGAGACAGCACCTTGCACGGAGTAACTGAGGTGTGATGGATGAAGGGGTGTGGACAAGGTGTGGGGAGACCACAGGGACACTGCAGCACGCCAGGCTTGCAACAGTGAGGGGCCGCTCTCCCCCCTAGGCCTGAAGGGGCCAGGGGAAGGAGGTTACTGGAAGGCAAGCAGGTGCCGCCTGGCCAGCACTAACCGGGGAAGGAATCTGGGGAAGACCTTCCCTGACCTCCCTCTGCTCCCACGCTCGGACCTGCTGCCGGTGGCTCCCGGTGGTCGAGCTCAGGAGAGAGCAGAAACCTGGCTGACGCAGGTCACCGTGGTCAGCCGCCCAGGGCAGAGAGCAGGGAGAGAAAGGGCGGACGGTGGCTCCAGAGGAGCAAACAGACGATCTTGCCCGTTGGCCGGGAGATGTGTTAAGCGTGGGGGAGCTGGACCCGGGACCTTGGCCTTGACCAGATGTCTGCCGGCCCGCTCCCCGTCAGGTGCGAGGATGCCTTCCGCCTGCACAGTTCCTCGTTGGAGCTGGGCCCGCGGCCCCTGGAGCAGGAGAACGAGCGGCTGCAGACGTTGGTGGGTGCGCTGCGTTCCCAGGTGGGCCAGGAGCGGCAGCGCAAGGAGCGGGCGGAGCGCGAGTACGCGGCGGTGCTGCAGGAGTACGCGGAGCTGGAGCGGCAGCTGTGCGAGATGGAGGGCTGCCGCCTCCGCGCGCAGGAGCTGGAGGCCGAGCTGCTGGAGCTGCAGCAGATGAAGCAGGCGAAGACCTACCTGCTGGGCCGGGAGGACCACCTGGCCGAGGCCCTGCTCGCGCCCCTCACCCAGGCCCCGGAGGCCGATGACCCCCAGCCCGGCAGCGGGGACGACTCGGCCGCCCAGGACGGCGTCTCCTCTCCGGCCGCCTCCCCGGGCCATGCCGTCCGCAAGAGCTGCAGCGACACGGCGCTCAACGCCATCGTGGCCAAAGACCCAGCCAGCCGGCACGCGGGCAACCTGACGCTGCACGCCAACAGCGTGCGCAAGCGGGGCATGTCCATCCTGCGGGAAGTGGACGAGCAGTACCACGCGCTGCTCGAGAAGTACGAGGAGCTGCTGAGCAAGTGCCGGCAGCACGGCGCCGGGGTGCGGCATGCCGGCGTGCAGACCTCGCGGCCCATCTCCCGCGACAGCTCGTGGAGAGACCTTCGCGGGGGCGAGGAGGGCCGGGGGGAGGCCAGGGTGGGCGAGAAGAGCCTGAGCCAGCACGTGGAGGCTGTGGACAAGCGGCTGGAGCAGAGCCAGCCCGAGTACAAGGCGCTCTTCAAAGAGATCTTCTCCAGAATCCAGAAGACCAAGGCCGACATCAATGCCACCAAAGTGAAGACGCACAGCAGCAAGTGACCCTTTCCCGGCCTGCAGCCTCCCCCCAGGGTCAGGTCACAGGGCCTCTCATGCCTGGGCCATGCAGCCTCTGGTGAGTGAGGGAGCCCTTTAGCAGCAATATAGCCCAGTGGAGGCTGCTGCCTGGCCCAGGGAGCGTGGGGAGGTGGGGGGGACCCAGTCTGTTCTCTGCTGACTTGGGAGGTGTCCAACACCTCCCGGATCGCCCAGAACCCTCCACCATCCTGCGTCAGCCCAAAGACGCAGCTAAGAGTTTCAAAGCCAAACATCCCCGTTCCCCCGGGGATTCCCAGCCTCCCCAGCCCTTGGCTTCCTGACCCTGAGCCTTGCTCTCAGATTCATGGCCAGGCTTCTGAAAGCCATTCTGGACTATTTGGCTTTTTCTTTTTTTTCTTTCTTTCTTTCTTTCTTTTTTTTTTTTTTTTTTTTTTAGAGATTTGCAATGCAAGGTCTCCCTGACCCCTTCCCACAACTGGAAACACTTGAAGGAGGATCCCAGAGCCAGCTGTTGCTGGTTCCAGGGGTCTCCTGGACCACCCACTGCTTCTCCCCAGCTGTGACACGCTGTCATCCCCTTAGCACCAGCTGCCCCATCCCCCAGAGTCCTGACTAGGTCAGAGACGGCCCCTGCCATGCAGAGCCTCGGCCAGGCCCCGAGTGCCCCCAACTCCAGCCCTGGTGAGGCGGGCTTCTCCCCAGAGACCCTCAGCCCACTGCAGATCTGTAGCCAATCAGAGGAGGGGAACAGAGAGCCCCTCGGCAGCCATACATGAACAGTGCACCTGCTTCCCTCACAGCCAGCCTCCTGGGGCTCCAGCCCCGGAAATGCCTTCCGGCCGTTAAGCCTTCCAGGAGTCTGGGTGGTGGGGAGCCCCCATCTCTGCACGCCACCTCTGACCTGCCGAGCTTAGCCTCTGCCTGCCCCCATCTCAGGGACCATGATGTGTCTCATTCACTCCCATGCTCCCCACAGGCCGACCCCTCCTCAGATCATGACTGCTGCCCCCAGAATGTCCCAGGCGTGTGCCACCAGCCAGTGGTCCTAGCATCCGCCCCTGCTCCCCCTTCACGGGGGACTCCCCAGGATTTCCCACCCTGTCCTGAACAGTATTGAAATGGGACCTGGTGGAGACCATGTCTCCCCCCTCCCGTAAAATGCTTGTTCTTAACCTCTCACCTTTGTGGGGGTCTTTTGAGGACCCAGCTGGGTCACAGGCTAAACTTTTTAAGGCTTCAGAAAGTCCAGCTTCAGCTAAGAGATGTCCAGGCCTCCAGCTTGCCCTGAGCAGTTCCTCGGGGCTTCCAGTTCCTTCTGCTACCCATCCTGAGATCCTAGAAAATAGAGGAGCTACCTAGCCCCGCGGAAGGCGGCAGCCCTGGCCTCTGCTGGGAATCCAGCAGGGACCTTCATGCCTTATCTGTTTCTAAGGGGTAAAGGGGTTTTCGTAACAAGCATGCCCGACCTCCCTGGAGGCGCCACCCTGCTCTCTGGGCAGCACTGTGATGAGCGCTGTCGGCTGGTCCTTCCGTTCACACATCTTGGAGCCCTTTGTCCTTTGGAGCTGGGCAGCTCCCAGCCCTCCATGTGTCTCTGTCATCTAGGGTGGAGGGGGTAGGGTGGGGGAAGGGCTCCTGCCTGTTTGCTCCCCAGTTCTGTAGCGGCCGACCAGCGCGTCACCTTTGAAGTATACATGAGAGAAATATATTTACAAATGCTTTATTCTCTTCTTTAATAAAAAATGCACCAGTATTCTAAAAGCAGAAATGGCCCTGGGGCCATGGTCCTGTCTCTGTGCATCTCACACCCCCACCTCTCATCACACAGCTCTGGGGATCGGGGAGCTGAGAGTCCTGAGCTCCGCTCCCCGGGGATTTGCAGCCAAACAGCTGAAAGCCTGGGGGTGTTTTCTGGGGACCAGGCAGATAGCAGGTGGTGGTGAAGGAAGCAGGTTCCTGGAAGAACGAGGCAGAATTGCCCACTCACTCCTGCCAGGAGGCACACTCTATCTGCCCTGCCCCCGGGGGGTGGGGGGTGTTGGATGGGGAGAGGAAGGTGGTCTTAGCATCCGGAATAGAGCTAGTAAGACTGGATTTCCCACCCCAGTGCTGCAGAGAAACAAAAAGTAAAAGCCACCCGATCTCTGAAAGTAAAAAGAAGTTCCTTATCATCCCTTAGCAGCAGCTAACTTTGTTGCCTGCTGACTTTGTGCTAGGCAGTGTTGAGTGCTTTCGTGTGCTTAGCACCTTCAGCAGCCTCAGGAGGCAGCTCTAAAATCTCTGTTTTACTCATGGAGATTGAGGCTTAGAGGTTAAGTTAGTAATTCGAAGTCACGCAGAAATATTTAAACCCGGGGCACCAGGGTGGCTCGGTCGGTTAAGTATCTGACTCTCGGTTTCTGCTCAGGTCATGATCTCACGATTTCGTGAGTTGGAGCCCCACCTGAGGCTCTTTGCTGACAATGAGGAGCCTGCTTGGGATTCTCTGTCTCCCTCTCTCTCTCTCTCTCTGCCTTTCCCCTGCTTGCGCTGTCTCTCTCTCAAAATAAATAAATAAACTTAAAAAATATATATCCAAACCTACAACTCACCAATTCCACTACGCAATATTTCACATTCTCTAGCTCTTTGTCATGTTCAGTTTTAAAAGCCAGTCTGACTCAGGGCAGTCCAGAAAAGAAGAAAGGAAGGTCCTGTGGGTCCCCCCAAGGTAGTGATCCCCCAACTCACAGGCCATAGAGAAGGCCCGGTGCCTGCAAGCTCCCGAGCTGCCGGGAATGGCCTGGTGGTGCTTTATCTTTTCCCTTCTTTCCTCTTGCCCCTGTGAATGTCCCCTTCTTGAAGCACCATTTCAGCCTGCGGAGGACAAAGGAGGGAAAGGAGAAGGCAGGCCTCAGCCTTCAGTGCACACCTTTTTAAGGGAACAGGTGGCACCTCTCAGGCCCATTTCTTCCAGAAGGGCCTCTATTCTGGATGGTTCGGGACAGCAGCAGGTGAGAGGAGCTTGCCAGCTGCTCTTCTCTCCACCCCAGGGTAGCTTGTCTCTCTCTCCTCTACCCCCCTCCTCTCCCAGAATCCAGGCCACCAGATGGCCTGAGCAGGCTGTGTTTATTTGGGGCCATGGAAACCTACAGCTCCTTTTTTCTATCACTCTGTGTCAGGAACAGGCCTGGAGCCCAGCTTCAGAGCTATCGCCTTGGAACGGTGCTGACTTTATTATTCATAATCCCTGAGCTGTCGACCTGAGTGAGTTCCTGGCTTTGCTCCCTTGAGCAGTTCATTCCAGTCACCATGGAGATGCCTCTGTTCCCTCTGAGGTCTTGGGACTAAGGGAGGGACCCAAGAGATCCCCCTTCCAGCCTACAGCCCAAAAGGTTTTTGTCAATTGTCATTCCCTTTCTAGTTTGCTTTCACGAAGCCAGTGCTCTGGAAGGAGTTTATTCCCTCCTAAAGAATATGCCTGTAGCAATGAGGCTGGAGTGGTAAAGCCTGTATTTGATGACAATCTCCTGTTTCAAACCGCCAGCATCCCCTAGGGCATATTTTTCAAGGTAATAGTGCTTTTACTAAAAATAGAACCCTTATTCCAAAACAACCACTAGGATTACTAACAATCACTAATCATCTATTGAGCTGTTTTTATTAATCACATTGCCTCTCGATAAAGTAATTTAGGCAACACTTAGCTGTTTCCAAACAGTGCGTCCTCTACTTTGGACCTTTCTCAGAGGTGGAATTTGTTTTGAAGTTCATGTCTTAATGATGTGGGAAACAGAGTAAATGGAAAATTAAATTTCTTTACAACTTACAGCCCACTGACAAGTCCTTGAGACAGCAGAGTGACATTCCTCCAAGAATGGCCAGTTGTCTTAATGTTAATACTTTGCCAGAGGAAAAACAAGTGGTTAACTGATAGAGACCACAGTCATGCAGGACAGGAGTCTCTGTTGGTTGTAATCATCTTGATGATTTACAAGGAAAAAAGCAATTTTATCAATAGCCAAACTTCCAGAAACCTACAGATTGAATTTCCTGAGACCCTGACATCATCCTTGCCTTCTTAGGATAGAAAATCTTATATAATCAGTCACTCCTCCCAACTCTAGTGCAGCTCTTTCTGCCCACAGGTCCTGTCCCTGTGCTTTCATAAAACCACCCTTTTTTCCACCAAAGACATCTCAAGAATTCTTTCTTGGTCGTCAGCTCCGAACCCCAACACTTCAAACTGCATCATTAAGAACCCTGAAAAAGGGCGCTGCTTAGCCTGTCCTTGGCTGCCTGAATCTCCAACCCACCTCCCCAGCTTTCCTTTATCTCCTGGCTAGGAGAAACTGTCGTCGTGCCCCACAAAACTACTGTTCCTTCTGTGAGGGGATGTGGGTCCACTTTTAAAAACATTCCTTTCAAAAAAATAAAAAATAAAAAAAAATAAAAACATTCCTTTCTTGGGGCGTCTGGGTGGCTCAGTCCATGAAGCATCTGACTTTGGCTCAGGTGGTGATCTCGCCCTTCATGGGTTTGAGCCCTGTCTGGCTCCGTGCTGACAGCTCAGCACAGAGACCCTGCTTGGGATTCCTTGTCTCCCTCTCTCCCTGCCCCTCCTCTGCTCACACTCTGTCTCCCTCTCTCTCAAAAATAAACGTCTAAAAAAAAGGCTGGTTTTTAGGAAAAATAAATAAGTGGCTGGTTTTAAGTGGAAAAAAAAACAAAACAACAACAAAAAACATTTCTTTCTCCACCTGCCTGCTTCTCTTCCCACCTGTTATTTGTCTTGCAAAGACTTCACACACCTGCTCCACAGGGATATGCTTAAACTGACTTGTGAATGAGCCTGAAGTTACTAAAACTCAGCTCTCGCAGAACTCAACTTTCAAAAGCACACTCCCAAAGAATTCATCTCATACATATTTATTGCGGAGGGGGGGGGGGGTCTATGATGTACCAGGTTCTGGGTGCTGGGGACCCAGCAGTGAGCCAGAGCCCCCCTGGAACTTATTACAGTCTGGCTGGAGACAGAAGCAATAAACTACAAGTAAGATTGAGTGATGTTTAAGAAAAAAAGAAAAAGATAAAGTAGAGCAGAGTCAGAGTAAAGGGGAAGGAGACGAGCTAGGTCAGGCAGGGCAGGCCTCAGTGATGGTGTGAAATTTCGAGGGGCGAGCGATCCGGGAGGGCACAGCCCCTGTAAAGGAAAGAAAAGGTGTTTCTGGGGAACACGGAATCCGGGGTTCTTTTCACCAGGAGGCTCCCTTTAGAGCCTTCTAGCCAACGTCTTCTCCGCCGCTGCAGGACTTCAGCGTTCCAACCAGGTCCCCCTGGAGGCGGCCAAAGGGAAACGTCTAAAAGGTACCCGAGAGAGTGACTCCGGGAGCTCAGCTCGCCGCCTCCCAGCGACCCTGGCGGGCGCTAAAAACCACTCGGAACCAAAGTCCCGAGGGAAGCGCGAGCTGGCGGACCGCGGAAGCAGGCACCCACCGGAAGCAGCCCCGACACCCGAACATGGCGGCGGCCCGGTGTCTATGCTGGGGCCTGAGACGAGCCGGGACCTGGCTGCTCCCGCCGCCCGTGTGCTGCCCCCAGCGGGTTCTGCACAAGCAGGCCGACGGCACAGAGTTCCAGAGTATCTACAGCCTGGACAAGCTCTACCCCGAATCCCGGGGCTCGGACACCGCCTGGAGGGTCCCGGTGAGCGGGGAAGGCCGTACGGAAGGGGCGTTTCCCCGCCTCTGCGGTGACGTTAGGAAGCCCGGGCTCCATTGGCCAGGCTGGAGCAAATTGGAGTGGCTGCTGCTCGTAGGATGTGGCGGGGGCCGCGGGAGGGAGCTGGTTGCCGGAGCGAGTGGGGCTGGGGCGGCAGATTGGGTCCTGGCGCCGGGAGGGCTTGGGGTGTGCGGGCGTCTCGAGAGCACGTTGAGCGTGTTTCTTGCAGGACCACCGGCGTTTCCGAGTTCGATCCCCGGCCTCCAGGCCCAAATGTGGGAATTTTCCCTTTGGAGTGGACAATAAAACCCAGAAGCTGCCAAATTTTTTGAACCTTTTGGGAAGTTATGTCCGTAGCTCCTAAGAACCCCAGCGCGCCTGAAGAAAACAGGAAACAGGGCTTCGTTTCTTCAGGATGCATTTGTTGCCAGCCTGCTATGTTCAGGCTCTTTATCAGGCACCAGGGCAGGAGAGATAGGACCCAGTCAGTTCTACTGAATTTCTACGTACAGGATTGAAAAGAAAACATTCATTTATTCGCTCACTCATTCAACAAACTTCAATTGAAAGCATGGTGTGTGCACCATGGAGGCATAGAGATAGGTGCGGGGGGGGGGGGGAGATCTGAATGCTTGTTGGAGCTTATCTTCCAGTGGAGGGTAGCAAGCGATAAATAAAATCAGAACTACAGAGTGTGTGCGATGGTTATAAGTACTTTTGGAGAAAATAAAGCCTGGAAGGAAGGAGTGCTAAGGTAGCGGTCGGGTTGCAGTTTTAAGTAGGATGATCTAAGAAGACCTCTGGGAAGATGACTTTTGCGTAAGGACTCGGATGAAGCAAGGCAGTGAGACTCGTTCAAGGGACGGCAAGCAGGCCAGTGGCTGAGCAGGGAAGTCAAAGCAGATGAATCGAAAGAGGAGAGGGATGGGGTGGAGGGAGGCCCGTTTACAGGGTTAACAGGTCTTTAGCTTTATTCTGAGTGTGATGGGACCTGTTGGAGGGGTTGAGGCAGAGGAACGGAATGATCCAACTTAGTTTTACCAGGATCATTCTCAGGGCGCCTGCCTTGGTCAGTCAGTGGAACGTGTGATTTGGAGTTGTGAGTTCAAGCCCCACATTGGCTGTCGAGATTACCTAAAGATAAAATCTTAAAATGCCAGCAGCAACGACGAAGATCACTCTTATAGGGACTTACAGAGAGTAGACCGTAGAATGGCAAGAACAGGAAGGCCACTTAAAAGACTGCAGTAACACAGGCAAGAGAGGAAGCAAAAGACTCTTAGGAATGGGTCAGGTTCAGGTTATAGTTACGTTCTGAAGAGAAAACCTATAAGATTTGCTAGTGTGTGTGTTTTTTTTTTTTAGAATGTAATTTTTTTTAAGTTTATTTATTTTGAGAGAGAAAGCATGAGTGGGGGAGAGACGGGGTGGAGGGGAGGTTGGAGAGAGAATCCCAAGCAGGCTCCGCACTGTCAGCGCAGAGCCTGATGGGGTACTCGAACTCTCGAAACATGAGATCATGACCTGAGCCAGAGTTGGCCACTTAACCAGCTGAGCCACCCAGGAGCCCCTTGCTAATGTATTTTCTATAAGAAGTGAGAATACGAGAGGAATTGAAGTCCGGGGTGGAAGAATTGAGTTGCCATTAATCGAGATGAGAAAGTCATTTGTTCTTTCGTTCAACAAAAAGCATACTGTATACCTAATGTGTCAGACACTGTTTCAAACATTGCAGACACAGATAAAACTGATAGGGTCCCCGCTTCATGAAGGTTATGTTCTAGTAGAAGGAGCACACAGTAAAGAAATGGGGAAAACATAGGTGATGAAAAGACCAGGGTGCTGTCAGAGTGCTGGGGAACTATTTCAGATCATTAGTAAGGGGAGTCCTCTGTGAGGAGGTTTGAGGTTTGAGGCAGCCATGAGGAGACCTCAAATAGAAATTGCCTCTATGGGTCTGGAATTGAAGAAGGTTTTGAGTTTGAGCCAGACAGTTGGGAGTCATGAACATCCATAATATTTTCATCATCGTAGATGCATGAAATGTTCTAGGGAAGGAGTAAGAGAAGAGAAAGGATTCCAGGGGCATGTCAGTGTTGCAAAGAGCAGGGGCGCCTGGATGGCTCAGTCGGCTAAGTGTCCCACTCTTGATTTCGGCTCTGATCATGATCTCACAGTTCATGGGTTCGAGCCCCACATCGGGCTTGGTACTGACCGCACAGTGTGTGCTTGGGATTCTCTCCCTCCTTCTCCTTCTACCCCTCCCCTCCCCTCCCCTGCTCGTGCTCTCTTTCTCTCAAAATAAATAAATAAACATGAAAAAAATTGCAAAGAGCAAATGAAGAAGAGTGGGAAAGTCATTAGGGAGATAAGAAGGAAGCTGGAGGAAGAGGGAGAGCAGCCCTCAAGGAGGGCGGAGCCTGGCCTCCTCAGTGCTGCAGGGAGTGCAGGGGGATGAGGATTTCACTCCCCGATAATTCTAAGATGAAAAGGGATGAAGGCCGCCAGTGGTGGGGACAGATGAGGACACCATGAGTGTTGGTAGCCAGAAGAGCCTCAGAGTGGGTAGTGTCTGCACTGGGCCTGTGGGCCTGGGGCTCAGGTTCAAAGACATCACTACCGAGAACAACACGGGAGAGAGACGGAGGTGAGAAATCCTGGAACGAGTAGTCTCTGACATAGACCCTCAAGGCAGCTGGCTCCCCATGTGAGCCTCCTGTGGCCTAGGGAGAAACAAGGTGGCCCACCAGGTTTGTTGCTCTAGGTTAGTAGAGGGGATTCCTTTTGGAGTCTCCCTGAGGCATGTGTACTGTGGAGCCTGCCCTCCCTCCAAGGAACCAGGCCTCCCGTGATGCCCTCTGGAGTCCGAGGAGCCTTTTTCTGTCATCCTGATATGATTTCGCTGGGGACCTGAAAATGGCTGTATTACATTTGCATTGTGGCTTTATATCTTTTCTTTGATTGCCCTGGACCAGTTCAGGAGTCACAGAGCTGGTGATATTTATTTAACACTGTGTACATTACATTACAGGATGATGCAAAGCAAGCCAATAATGACATTCCTCTAGGTAAGTAATTTTGCTTTATACAAAATCAGTCAGGGGGCGCCTGGGTGGCTCAGTTGGTTAAGCGTCCGACTTCTGCTCAGGTCATGATCTCTCTGTTCGTGAGTTTGAGCCCTGCTTTGGGCTGTGTGCTGACAGCTCGGAGCCTGCAGCCTGCTTCAGATTCTGTGTTTCCCTTTCTCTCTGCCCTTCCCCCATTCATTCTCTCTCTCTCTCTCTCTCTCTCTCTCTCTCTCTCTCTCTCTCTCTCAAGAATAAATAAACATTAAAAAAAAAAAATCAGTCATTTCCTCCCACCCTCACACAATCCGTCCAGATCTCTCCAGCCTAACAAAAGTAAAGAAACTGTCTCTGGGTATGCAAAAGCAGAGCCCTTTAAGCACTTTAGAATACCACAGAAATGATGGCACAGCCACTGTGGAGTGCTGGGCAGTGTGCGAGACGAATCAGAGCTCTTGATGTCCTCGTGACAAGGAACAGTCTTTCCAGTAGATGAGCTGATGGTTCTCGGAAAAAGTTAAGCTGCAGAAGAATACATACAGTAAGCTACCATTTGTATCTTACGTTTGTATGTCTGAAACATACATTTCTATGCATATACATAGACCTGAAATGATGTACAAGAAATTGGATTCGAGGACTGGCTGGGGGAGTGGAGAAGAAAGGATTTGGTGGCTGGGGAACCCAAGTGGGGACTTCTCCCTGTGAACTGTTTGCATAACTTTAGACTTGTGTACCACCAAACACAAGGTGAGGTCCGACAGACATAGCCTGTGAAGCTGCAAGCCCCTTTTAGGGTCCAGCAGTTTGTGGACCGTGCGAGGAGGAGTCGCCACGGGTGCCAGCTCCCCAAGGCCCTTGTTCAAGGTGACACGGAGACAAAGAGCCTGATCAACTGCAGCACAAGGGAGTGGCCTCCCCATGGCTTAGGAGCCGGTGCCCCACCGCAGGTGGCATTTTGGTCGCCGACAGCTGTGCCTTGAGGCGCGCATGTGGCCGGAGGTGGCAAAAGCCTATCTCATCAGAACCGGGGGCAAAGAGACGGTCTCATGACAGCCTCCAGGGAGACAGGGAGGCGAGTGGGAGCCCTCCATGTCTCAGCTCCTCCCCTGCCTCGGGTGCTCTTGAGTTTGGGGGCCTCACAGGCCTTCCTAGAAGACGGACTCGGCCGCAGTGTAAACCCTGCCTCGGCGGCCTATGCAGATACAGGCAAGGTTGCCCACACCGTGGTAGAACCGTCCCCCAACAGTACCGCGCAGTCCTTACCTCTGCAGAAAAGTGAACTGATTTGACTTTTCAAAAGGAGGAAGTTCTCTTGGAAGCAGTCCCGAGACAGGCCACCACTGCCCACCAAGGCCCGCTGTCCACCACCACGGTTCCAGGTCTTTGCCACCCGGGCTTCTTACGGCTCACCATCCAGCCTTCCGAAATTTTCCCCCTACCACGCTTCCCTACTTTCCTCAGACACCGTGAGTCTGCTTTTCACGAACCATAAAAATAGAAGGAAGAAAGCCCATTTTACATTTTATAGCAAATCTGAGGCTCAGAGAAGCAGAGGGACTTTGCCAAGATCACAGTTGACCAGTGGCTGCGCCCGTGTTAGAAGCAAGACTCCCAGCTCCAATTCTAGAATGCTTTCATCCAAGGACACCTGGGTGGCTCAGTCAGTTAAGCATTCAACTTCAGCTCAGGTCACGATCTCATGGCTAGTGGGTTTGAACCCCGCATTGGGCTCTGTGCTGACTGTGCAGAGCCTGCTTGGGATTCTCTCCCTCTCTCTCTGCCCCTCCCCAACTTGTGCTTTCTCTCTCTCTCTCTCTCTCTCTCTCTCTCAAAATAAATAAATAAATAAATAAATAAACAAACAAACAAACAAACAAACTTAGAATCATTTCATCCAGCGGGGATGTTTTTAAACACTGACTAACCGGGCCCTGGGCACCAGGAATACACAATGTCTGCCCCCTTGGAGCTTATGGTCTATTGGGATTCCACATCTACCACGTTTCAAAATACAACATTAAACTAAGTTTGTCCCTCAGTTTGAGCTTTTGACAGAGTCTTTGCTTTAAAACAAATAAACAGCAAGAAGCTAGGGCAGCCGGATCTGGGGAAATGTACTGAACCAGAAGCACACAACCCAGGTCATAACTTTACCTCCTTTGCTGTGTGTGTGACCTTGGAAAGGCACTTGATTTTAGCTTTGAGATCTGTAAATAATCTCTGCCTTTACTGCTTTGAACGTTACGTTTGTTATATAAAAGTCATTGAAAGATGTGTGGGGCACCTGGGTGGCTTAGTCGGTTAAGCATCTGACTTTGGCTCAGGTCATAATCTCACAGTTTATGGGTTCGAGCCCCACATCAGGCTCTGTGCTGACAGCTCGGAGCCTGCTTCGGATTCTGTGTGTCCCTCTCTTTCTGCCCCTCCCTTGCTCACGCTCTGTCTCTGTCTCTCTCAAAAATAAAGTAAACATTAAAAATTTTTTTAAGAAAGATGTGTAATAGGGATAGTCATACTGTATTGATAATAAATGAACAGTTTGAGCATTTTGCCAGGGGATAATCTTTTTTCGGTGTGTGTTCTGTTTTATAGATCGTTTGACGATATCTTATTGTCGGAGTAGCGGTCCTGGGGGCCAGAATGTTAACAAAGGTACAAGGCACCTTGTTTTTCACTTTGAAACTTGGCCGGGAGATGCACTTGAGTTCTATGCTTACATTCATGTGGAATAAAGGGATTGTTTTAGCAGAAGCTTAAATACCACCAGTTTATAATAATCCTCTTTATTCTTTGAATGTGGTCTGATTCTTAGACTCTCAGCTGTGGGTTGCTAAGACTAGGGTTGGCTTGTGAACCGAAACAAAGGGAAATCACAGTGTGAGCTGGCAGCCAGCTCCGAGAACAGGTTTCTTTCGTCCTCATGGAACCCGTTCCCCTTCCCCCTTCTTTTCAGATCCCACTAAATTGTAAGAGAAGCACTGAGCATTTAGTTCCCAGAAGTTAATTGTTGTCCAGAAGTGCCTCACTATCTTTGCAGGCTCATTCCATCACCAACCTTGTATTCCCAAGTTGACACAGGACCTGTGTCACGGGTCACACCTGGCTGGGTGTCTCGCCTCCCCGTTTCAGGATTGTCACCAGCCACTGGGCGCTGAGCCTACTTGAGAGTCTCTGTGACCCGTGCGCTCTGGTCCCTTTATTTACAGTGAATTCCAAGGCTGAAGTCAGGTTCCATTTGGCAACCGCCGAGTGGATTCCCGAGCCTGCGCGGCAGAAGATGGCCATCACGGTAACCACCGGTTCCTTTCTTTTTCCGTCATCCCTCAGTCGTTTTTAAACCTTTTACTCTGTAGAACTCTGGTGTTGCCTTTGTTCTCTGCAGCATAAAAATAAGATCAACAAGTCAGGAGAGTTGATAGTCACCTCTGAATGCAGTCGCTATCAGTTCCGAAATCTGGCAGATTGTCTTCAGAAAATTCGAGACATGATTGCTGAGGCCAGCCAGCCAGCTAAGGAGCCATCCAAAGAAGATGCTGTACTACACAGGATAAGGTACCAGAAAGTGCCCCCGAGCTTCTCTCAGCTGAGTCGTGGGGACAAGGGGCTGCACGGAGAAGACAGGAAGCAGGGGGAGTCCGCGACTTCCCAGCAGAAGGTGGGAAGGCCCCGGGACCGAGAGAAGCCGCTGACCCGAGCGGGGCTGGCCCCTGCTGATCCGGCTGCTTCCTTCCCACCGAGCTGCCAGCTCCTCTCCGCTTTGAAAAGCATTGATTGGGCATCTGGGCCTAACTGCGGTCTTTTTGTTTTCAGGATAGAAAACATGAATCGGGAAAGGCTGAGAAAAAAGAGGATACATTCTGTCATAAAGACAGGCAGGAGAGTAGATATGGACTGAAATCCTCCTCCAGAGCTGACACAGACCCTCTTCAGGACATCCAGGCAGCCGCGAGCTCTAACACCATCAGGAGACCCCTTGTTGTTTGTGGCTGTTAATGCTTGGCTTTAACGTGGGCGCCACCATGAGAATGTTCATTTGGAAGGAGGGTGGCAGGCACTGGTTGCAAAGGTCTTTATAGGCAATCACATGTTGTCAAACCTTAATTATCCACTTAATGCATTAGCTGTAGTAAAGTGCAGTAAACACAGTGGGCTTCGCCTCTCATTCAGAATGCTTCAGAACAGAATTCGGACCTTTTCTGTATGTTGAAATCTGCCTCACGATTGTTGATCAGCACCGGTCAGCCAGGGGGAAACAGGAACGAGCTGCGGTATCTGCGCTCAGGGAACACACCTCGGGTTAGGAGGGCTGAGACGGGAGGGGGCACCTGAGCTGGGCCTTGAAAAGGGACTAGAATTTTAGTAGAGGTGCGGGAGGGACACGCCAGTTGGCAGGAACCGTATGAATAAGACAAACCAAAGAAAAGGCTGGGGTGGAGAAGCCGAGGGAGCCATCTGAATGGTGGATTCGTGCCATGGGTTGCGGGAGGTAAGTCTGGAAAGGAGACAGAAGCTCAATGTGGAGACTCAAATTCAAGTTCGAGAGTTTAGATTTTTTTTTAACATTAGGTTCTGCTGGGTTTTATTTATTTATTTATTTATTTATTTATTTATTTATTTACTTAATTTTGGAAAGAGAGCATGAGTGGGGGGAAGGGGCAGAGAGAGTGGGGGACAGAGGATCCAAAACTGGCTCTGTGCTGACAGCAGACAGCCGGATTCGGGGCTGAAACTCATGAACCATGAGATCGTGACCTGAGCCAAAGTCGGACACTTAGCCAACTGTGCCACCCAGGCACCCCTCTAGAATTTAGATTTTAAGAAATGTAGGTGACCAAGAAATGCTGAGGTTGTTCAGCAGGAAGGAACGCCATGTGTTAGGTTGCTGTCACATGCTGTGGGATTTTAGAGGCAGGAAAAGAGTAAGTCAGACCTGAAAATAGGTTTTTGCCATCCTATGGGTATGGGAAGAACCCAGGCCGGCATGACTAAAGCAGATTACTGTGGTGTGTATGAATTTCTTGAAATGTTCTCTGTAATTTTGATCTAGTTCACCTGTTCAGCAAATACTGCCCTGTGATGCTCGAAATGCAAGATAATTAGCTGTAGTGGTATATACAACTTTATGTGAGCAGGGACCTCATCATTCACAGAAGTGTAAAAAAGGGACAACAGGGGCACCTGGGTGGCTCAGTCGGTTGAGCGTCCGACTTCGGCTCAGGTCATGATCTCACGGTTTGTGGGTTCGAGCCCCACGTTGGGCTCTGTGCTGACCCTCAGAGCCTGGAGCCTGCTTCGAATTCTGTGTCTCCCTCACTGTCTCTGCCCCTCCCCTGCTCACGCTCTGTCTCTGTCTCAAAAATAAACATTTAAAAAGAATGTTTAAAAAAAAGGGACAACAAGTTATTGATAAATGACTCTTCCAAGAGTCCCCTCAAGAGACTCAGAGCCTAGTTGGGGGTGAAGCTCATATATGCAAGGCAGTGCAACATTCATTGGTCTGTTTGCTAATTCAACAAATACTGAGTGAAAGGCCCTGGGTGAGGTCCCAGGAAACTAGCAATGAACAAAAACAGTCCTTCCTCCAGAGAACTTAAATTCGATCAGGTGATAATAAAAGTGGAGAAGAAAACTGGATTTCTGTTACGGTAACACAACCTAAAACGTGAATAACTTAAGATCTAAGCAGGTTCTGGGGAAAAAAGGGCTTCTGTCGTGAAAAGCACACGTAGGGCAGCTACAACATCAAGAGATTTTGGAAGCATAATTTTTTGCTACCTGGGCAGCTGGTGATCATTGTTTCCTGCACACCCCCCACCCAAACAACCAGATAAATAAAATAAGTGTTTCTGGGAACCAGAGAAGTAACTAGTTCTAGCTTGAGGGTCAGAGAAGATATACTTCAGGCGCTTGAGATAGGAGGGGAGGGGCTGGCTGGCCATTCGAGCAAGACAGGAAGACCTTGTCACCTAAAGGCTCCAGTGGTGTCCAAGCCCTGCCTATGGCTGGGACAGTGAACTACAGTATCCAGGGAGTGGGCTCTGAAGCCAGTGCGCACGGGGTCAGCTCCTGCCTTCCACCACCCCCAGCTGTGGGGCCTTGGGCAAACCACTTAGCCTCTCTGAACCTCAGTTTCCGCATCTATAAACTAGGGGTGATGTTACCCGTGCCTACCTCATAGGATTGTTGTGTAGCTTAAATGAATCAAGCGGTTAATGGCACTGAGCATGTACTTGGGGGATGCTAACCATGATTGACGGTTCAGTTTGGCTGAAACCCAGGCAATGAGGAGCTGTGGGAGCCATGTTGGCCACATGCAGTGGGAGCCAGGTCTAGAAAGGCCTTCAGTGTGACAAACTAGGACACTTAGCCTCCTCCTCTGCAGAGGCTGTCAGAGGAAGATTAACCTGACTGCGAACGGGCGAGGAGAGTGCGGGGAAATGCGTGCAGGCTGGTGGACTGACCCATGGAGGAGTCAGGGACCCATCCTGGAACTGGGGCAGTGGCAACAGGGATGGAGAGAAAGTAGCAGACGCGAAAGGATTATGGAGACCGAAATCGGGCCGGGTGGGGTGGGAGCAGGTGAGTGACGTGTGGGATGTGCCTCGAGGCAGGGAAGGCACAAGGGAGCGGCCTTGGGAGGATGGTGGAGTGAGGATGGTTCTGCCTGTGAGGAGCTGCCTCCGGGAGTGACGAGTGACGGAGTGACGCCCGCCCGGGAGAGGGGATGCAGCCAGCCAGGGGCTGGGGGTGAGGTTGCAGCTAGAGTGTGCAGGGCAGAGGACACAAGAAGAGTCTCGGGAATGGGTAGGAGCAGTTGAGGGTGAGCAGAGTAGAATATGGGGACATGCTGGGTTAGATGGTGGCAGCGGGGAAACCGGAAGAGGCATCCCTGTGGGCTGACCCTGGAGCAAAGCGCTGGACCCAGGAGGCCCTCAGAAGACATTAAGGGTACGTGAAAAGACCTGGAAAAGTGTTTGGGACACACAGGAGGGGATAAAGAGGTAGAGACACAGCAGGCTGGGTAGGGGACGGGGAATAGAGCACAGAAGTAGGACCCATCCTTTAAAAATGCTGAGGGGGCACCTGGCTGGCTCAGTCGGTTAAGCGTCCGACTCTCAATTTCGGCTCAGGTCATGATCTCTCAGTGGGTTCAAGCCCTGAGTTGGAATTCTCTCACTCCCTCTCTCTCTCTGCCCCTCCCCTGCGCTCTCTCTCTCACTCAAAATAAATAAATAAACTTAAATGCTGAGGATTGGGACGCCTGGCTGGCTCAGTGAGTAGAGCATGAGACTCTTGGTCTCAGGTTCGTGCATTCAAGCCCCATGTAAGACGTGGAATAAATAAAGATATTTTTTTTGAAAAGGCTGAGGACAAACGGGTGAACAAGAATGAAGCGTTCTGCATTCATCCAGCTAGGGGGACCCTTAAGATCTGTACACTTGGCTGCATGTGCACCTCAAGGAACAAATTGGTTCATCTTAAAGGAGAGCACCTCCGGCGGGCCTGGGTGGCTCAGTCCAACGGGTGTTCAACCCTTTGTTGTTGTTGTTGTTTCATTATTTATTTTGAGAGAGACAGAGAAAGTGCGAGCAGGGAAGGGGCACAGAGAGAGAGAGAGAGAGAGAGAGAGAGAGAATCCCAAGTAGACTCTGCACAGTGCCCAGAGTCTGACACAGGGCTCGAACTCACAAAACTGTTAGATCATGACCTAAGCCAAAGTTGGAAGCTTAACAGACTGAGCCACCCAGGCGCCCCCCACCTTTTTTCTTGAGGGGGCAGGTGTGCAACTCTCAATTTCATCTCAGGTCATGATCTCTGGGTTAGTGGGTTCAGGCCCCAAGTTGGAATTCTCTCTCTCCCTCTCTCTCTGTCCCTTCCCTGTTCGCTCGCTTTCTTTCTCTCTCTCAAAATAAATAAATAAACTTAAAGATTGAGGCCTAGGATGCCTGGCTGGCTCAGTGGGTAGAGCATGTGACTCTTGGTCTTAGGTTCATGAGTTCAAGCCCCATGTAGGGCATGGAGTAAAGGTATTTTTTAAGAGGCTGAGGACAAAAGAATGAACAAGAATGGGGGTCCCTGGGTGGCTCAGTGAGTTAAGCTTCAGACTTCCCGTCAGGTCAAGATCTCATGGTTGGTGGGATCCAGGCCCCAGACCTACCTGCTCAGGATTCACTCTCTCGTGCTCTATGCCCCTTCCCTGCTCATTCTCTCTGTCTCTGTCTCTCTCTCTCCCCAAAAATAAACAAATAAGCTTCAAAACAAAACAACAAGAAAACATGGTTTAAAAGGAGAGCACCCTCAAGGCAGGGGACTGGAGCCAGGTGGGTCAAACTCTTCCTTCTTGCTGATGTTAAGGGGGGAAGGAGATGAGTTTGTGCAGACTTTGCACATGTCGGAGAGAGAAAACCAAAGAAGAACGTGTCCAAATTCCCTGCGCCCTGGACGCGTGGAAATGGGAGAGGCAAGTTCTCCACTCGGCACGACGGGGAATCAAATCTTTCAGAAGCTCATGGATTTTAATAGTGGATTCTAAACCGTGTGTAACGTTTAAAAATGAGCTCATTCTTTATTTGTATTACTTTTTGTACAAGAGTTTTAAAGAAAGAAAATTATAGGCTGAACATTCTATTTGGCTTTATATATGACTTGCTATGTATGATATATATTTACGACCGGACAGATTTGTTCCTCCTGGTTGTGCATTGCCTGGTGATGGTGAAGATCCCGTGTTTAGGTACCGGTATTTGTGATGGACGCTGTTCTGTGCTCGTTCACTTCCCTACACTACATTTTCCTGACATTCCTGAGTTTTTCGTCCGTTCTGCAGAGGGAGACACGATGGCTGGGACGGCAGGCTCCACGCACCCGGGCGCCGCTGACTCCCAGCCGGTCGCGTCTAGGGGACGGAATGGCGGAGGCCCGAGCCGCAGGCCCCAGTGGCCTAATGGATAAGGCACTGGCCTCCTAAGCCAGGGATTGTGGGTTCGAGTCCCACCTGGGGTAAGGGCACCTTTTTGGCTCTCGGCGCCTCGTGCTTTACGCACCCTGGAATCCACGCCCCCGCGGCACGGACGCATGAAAAAGCCTGGAGAAGACCACCCCGCAACTTTTGTACAGCCCACGGGAGGACGGTATGGAGGCGCGTTTGGCTTGGAGGCTTAAAGGGGGTGTAGAGTGTTTCTGAGGAGGGCGAGGGGTTGACGGAGCGCGGCGACGCAGGCCGCACCGACCCCCGGATCCCAGCCCTGGAAAACTGCGTGGCAGGAGGTGAGCCCGGCTCCGGGGAGCACAGGGCCGAGGCGCGTGGAGCCCCTGGGGACCCGGTTGTCGACGTGGAGGGAGGCCGGGGTGCGCGGAGGCGCACGCGTTCCGGGCGCCAAAAGTTCCCGCGGGGGAGAGGCCGCACAGACCACCCCAGGTGGGACTCGAACCCACAATCCCTGGCTTAGGAGGCCAGTGCCTTATCCATTAGGCCACTGGGGCGCGACAACACGCGACACCCACGTGGTCCGTGGTAACGCGCAGTCGCGCGCCCCCCCCCCCCCCCCCCGCGGCTCAACCCGGGGGACCCGAGTAGTCACCACCCCCCCAGCAAAAAAGCTAGAGTCCGAGGCGAGGCGACGGGGCCGTGCTCCGCGGGGACTACCAGGCTCTGGCGGCGCGCAGTTCCACGGAGAGGACCGGGCTTCCCGGAAGGCGCGTGCCGAGCTGCCTCAGGGACCCGGGAGGGGATGAAGAGGGAGACCGAACGAACCCACAAACGAGGCCGAGAGAGGCTGCTATGGCCCGCGCCACCGAAGGACATGAGCCCTGCCCTTCGGTCCAAAAAGAGGCCGACCACGAAGGGACTCGAACCCTCAATCTTCTGATCCGAAGTCAGACGCCTTATCCGTTAGGCCACGCGGCCGCAACGCCCGGGGCGCCACAGTGCGCGGGCCAGGTGCAGCCCCTTCGGAGGTGGAGGCCCCTGGGCGTGGGCAGGAGAGGACCGCGTGCTCCCGACCCCCAAGTGTGCCACAGGTGTGCCGGGGTCGGAGTCGGGTGCGGTCCCTCCCTGCAATTAGCGACAGTGATGGACAGTGATAGTGCAGTGTAGATTACTAAATAGGTATCCGGCACGGCCAAGTACGTGAGGGGACCGCGTGGCCTAATGGATAAGGCGTCTGACTTCGGATCAGAAGATTGAGGGTTCGAGTCCCTTCGTGGTCGAAATGTTTTAATCCATCCGTACCGCAACTAAATCCCAGGGCCTACCCTCGTTTTAGACACAGTCGGGCCTCGGTACCCGGTCCTGACCGCAGCCCCCCTCTCCTAGGCTGAGCATGAGGGTTCCCTTCCGATACGAGTTTTGTACCGGAGAGCTTCCGGCCCTGACGTCATTACGCAGCCACACGGCGTCACCTTTCAAGAGGCATGTGATCGGGCGCCGCTTACGTGAAGCCCCAGTGGCCTAATGGATAAGGCACTGGCCTCCTAAGCCAGGGATTGTGGGTTCGAGTCCCATCTGGGGTGGCAAGGTTTACCTGCGCAAGTGCGTTTTCCTGTCATCGTGAGTCCGATGAAAACAAGTATCACGTGGGCACAATTTTCTCTTTGTAATAGCACTTTTTTTTTTGGAGTGTGTGGATGCCTCGGTTGCACGTAATGTGCCTTTTGTTTTGATCAAATCCAACTGCACTTTGAAAGATAAATCCATGTGAGAGCGAACACAGCCCACTTCCTTGTTGCCGCGGTTGGTATCCATATACACCTCGCGAAAGTGCTGCGCAGGCTACAGATCCACGTGCGTGTGAGTCCGTCACAGGGAAGTTACAAGCAGCGCAAAAGGCAGCCCCCTGCCCCTCAAACCTCCCGCCGGAGCCGGGGGGTGGGGGCTTGCAGGGTGGGGGTGCTGCCCATTCCCGCGCCCTCGACGCTGTTGAAACGGCACACCTGCCCACTGCCCGGGCTGGGACGAGGAGGGGTCGCGGAAGCACAGGCGTGCACGCGCAGTGCACAAGGCGACGACAGTGCAGCCTCTGCTATCAGCCCAGGCCCTCAGGAAAAAGGTGGCACTGGAGTGCTTGAAAAGGCGCTGGCGGAGAGAGGTACGTTTATGATCTCCGCACTTTCCTATGTATATGATCCTTTAGTAAAATGCTTAATTAAAAAAAAAACCTATTACTGGCCAGATTTTGTCTTTTGTCTTTTGTCTTTTTTTTTTTTTTTTTTTTTACTTTGGAGCACACAGGGCAGTGGTTGGTCTTTCCAGGTTGACTCTCACATTATGTGCACTTGGAGGATACCATGTCTACCCGTGGGGGGCGGCTTAGTGTTCATTAGATTTTCCTAACTCTTTACCCCAAAAAGTTTAAAAACCACCGTTCCTTGTACTTTTCCAAAAGAAACAACAAATTTCCAGAAGTACAGACTCTTCCTCTCCTTTCTCCAGGATCATCCAGAATTCTTCATGCCCTCTCTACTCCAAACCAGTCACCAAGTTTTCAGGATGCTTTTTTTTTTTTTTTTTTTTTTTTTTTTTTTTTTTTTTTGAGATTTAAGTAATCTGTACACCCAACGTGGGGCTCGAACTCACAACTCCGAGATCAAGAGTTGCACCCTCTACAGACTGAGCCAGCCAAGCACTCCGTGGATGTTACTTTTAAGCTATCTCTGGCTCCCAGGCCCTTCCACGTGGCTGCAACATCATGGCCCTAGACTGTACCGCTGGAGCCACTGCTTTTTCGCTCGGTTTCAGGCTTCACTTCTAAAACCATCCTCAGGACCCTGACTCCATGGAGCTTACATTCCAGTGAGAGAGAAGGCAGTAAACAAACTGATGAATAGGATGGTTTCAAAATAAAAGGGGTGATGGGGAACACTTGGTTGAGTAGTCAGAGAAGGCCTCCGGGTAGAGAACAGCAAGGGCATCATTGGCAATCCTGTCACCTTCAGGGGACTTCTTTAATGTCTTGGCTGATACACTGTCCACCTCACAGGGTTGTTGTGGGGAGTAAATGAGATGATATTCATGTAAAGTGAGTAGAACGATGCCTGGAGCACAATATGTGCTGTATAAGTCTTGATTGTCACCATTTACTAACAGACTACTTTGCCCCATTATTCAAGGTTTATATGTGATAGGATATTCTCTCAGCTAGATGTGAATCCCTGAAAGCTCAAAATTCATCTTTTCTTTTCCTTCATTCATTATGAATTCGTATGAAGATTCTTCTGAATGCCAAGCACAGTGCTAAGCCCTGGGGAATATAGATATGACTAAGGTATAATGCTAGCACTCAACAAAGAATCTTCTAGAATCCTCTAGATCTTTCTAATCCTCTAGGATTGAACACTTCTATCAAGTGTTTGCATTATTTTTATCTTCCAACACTCTGTAATCACTTGGTTTTTCATTGGAATTCATGAAAACGAGGAGTTTCTTTCCAAGTGCCTGTATTTTTGTCTTGTTTTGTTATAACTTATACTTTGGCTATTAATTGTTGATTTTATGTAACATTTGCTCTGGGATCAGTTGTTTCTGTTTTTTTTTTTTAATTTGAAGCGTTCTTTCTTGTCTAACATTATCAGTTTCCAGTTATTTTGTTTGTATGACATAGAATTTAGTATATAAGCTATTAAGTGAGCCTTTTTATTAGTCTGCTATAGTCTTTGTTTTGCAAATGCCAAAAATAGGTGTTAAAATCCTTACAAACGTTATACAAATGTTATGCGTCCAGCAATTTTTAAAACTCTTCTTGCTTTATATATTTTGATGCTTCATATTTTTTTTCAGCACATCAAGGTTCCAATCATTTTTCATGTCTACTGTTCCCTTTAATAATTACATTTGACACATTTCATGTTTTTGTCTTGAATTCTACCTTGCTAGATGGTAATATAAGTCTACATTCTTGCCCATCCTTTAAAAATGTGTATTATGAAAACTTTCAAACATACACAAAACCAGAGAATAGTGCATGAACCACCCTAAAGTTATCAGCCATTAGGATGTTTTCACATTTGCTCCATTAATCCCTTTTTCCCCCTAAAGTGTTGGGGTTTTGTTGGTGTTAAAAATCTCTACACCCAACATGGGGCTTGAACTTACAACCCTGAAATGAAGAGTTGGGTGCTCTACCAACCTGAGCCAGCCAGGAGCCCCTTTTCTCTCTTTTATTTATTTTGAGAGAGAGCGCGAGCACACACATGATCCGGGGAGGGGCAGAGGGAGAGAGAGAATCCCAAGCAGGCTTCCCACTGCCAGCACCAGAGCCCGACTTGGGGCTCAAACCCACGAACCCTGAGATCATGACCCAAGCCGGAACCAAGCCAGATGCTTAACCGACTGAGCCACCCAAGAGCCCCTTAAGTATTTTAAAGTAATCCCAGACATCGTAACATTTCACCACAGTAGACATTCACATATTTCAATATTCATCTCTTGATTGGTGCAAATCAGGATCCAAATAAGGTTATACACCACATTTGGATGTTGGGTAAGCTGTCCTTACCCACTGACTTGTTGAAAAGCAAAGGTCAAATGTCTCATATTTTAGGTTTATCTTTACTTCTTCATGGTGTCATTTAACTTGTTCTTCTATCCTAGATATTTCCTCTTGGTGCACCTGGGTGGTTCAGTTGGTTGAGCATCTGACTCTTGATTTTGGCTTAGGTCACAATCTCACAGTTCAGTTGGTTCAGTTCGTGGGATCAAGCCTCCCGTTGGGCTCTGCACTGACGGTGCAGAGCCTGCTTGGGATTGCACCAGATATTTCTTCTCAATTGGAAGTTAGTTTCAATGCCTCAATTAAATTCAGGTTCAACGTTTGGGGGGAAAAAGAACTTTCAAATAGTGCTATGTATTTAATACAGATCAGAAGGTATAGAAGATAGCCTTGGCATCAAGAGGTGACAGCCTGATCATGGTCAAGTTCCTCAACTTTTCATGTAATGGTTTCATCCACTGATGAGCTTTGCCTGAATTAACTATTTCATTATGGATTACAGAATAGTCACTTTTCTAATATTCTTTTCCATTTATTAGCTGAAATATGTTGTAAAAAACTTTCTCTCATTGTCTATTAGTTTATCCCAAATACAGTTTTTTAAAAAGGTAGGATAAATGCTTAATTTTTTCCCCTTCAGTGCCGGTTTTTTGTTTGTTTGTTTGTTTTTTTAATGTTTATTTTTGAGAGAGAGAGAGTGCGGGAGCACGGGAGGGGTGGGGGGGGGGGACACAGGATCCGAAGCAGGCTCTGTGCTGACAGCAGCCAGCCTGATGCGGGGCTTGAACTCACAAACTGTGAGATCATGACCTGAGCCAAAGTCAGATGCTTGACTGAGCCACCCAGGGACCCCCAGGATGCCAGTTTTTAAATAATGACTTGGAACCTTGATACATCTTTTTTTTTTTTTTTTTTTTTTTTAAGGATGGACAGCTTGTGGTTGGATTTTGGGTTGACCCAGTGTGAAAATTTGCCTCCTAACAGGGGTGTTTACTGACTCATAATTATCCTAAGTATGTTTGATTCTGTATTTATGCTTTTTATTTTTCTTAATGTAAAATATTTTAGAGAGAGTGAGCATGCACATGAATGGGGGAGATGCAGAGAGAGAGAGAGAGAGAGAGAGAGAGAGAATCTGAAGCAGGCTCCTTGCTCTCAGCACAGAGCCAGGTGCAGGGCATGATCTCCTGGTTCATGAGATCATAGTTCATGACCTGAGCCGAAATCAAGAGTTGGGACGCTTAACAGACTGAGCCACCCTGATGCAACTGTTTTTGCTGATTTCTATCTTCAACTCTTGCTCTTTTTTCTATTGACTTGAAAGATATAATCCTATTTTACTAGTGATTTTTTTTTTTTTTTAAGATTTTAAGTTATCTCTACACCCAGTGTGGGGCTTGAACTCACAACCCAAGATCATGAGTTGCACAGTCCACAAACTGAGCCAGCCAGGTGCCCCCCTAAGTGACTAATTTTTCTGTAAAATCAATGTCCACTCAATGCAAAAACTGCAAACCACCCAGGAGGGTATACAATTTAGAAGTGCCCCAATACTATGCAAGTGCCTTGGAAGGAGAGCATGTTCTCAGCGGTTCACTTGTGTCTCTTCCAGTAAGTCTCACAAAGGGTCTCCCTCCAATGCTAGGGACTCCTGTTACAAAACTTCCTGAGTGGGCATCGAGATTCCTTGAAGGGGAGTTCTAACCGCAGTCCAAAAGCAAACTGAACGGCTTTTTCTCAGATCCCCCGTGTTTTCACTCGTCTGAATTCTTCGATATTCAATGGGATGACTCAGCGCCAGTTGAGTGAAGGATTCACAGCGGAAAGCGTGTGGTACTAATTTCTGTTTGGTGCATGAAAGGCCTCTGGCACAGCTACATCACAGACTGTCACAACGAGAGCAGCTCTTAAGTGGAACACACCTTGCCCCTTAACCTTCTACCTTCAGCATAGTGCCTGCCCCTACGATCGGGGGTGATGGTGCCTAGGCTCTCCTGTTTATGTCCTTTAGGACCACGTCACCTTCTAAGCGCTACCAGCCATTGCTGCCATTTCTCCAGTACAGCCCGTCTGCAATCTTTGGTAGCAATGTCACAAAACTGTTGGTCTGTGCAGGCTACCCTTCCTCTTCCAGGTTTTTCCTACAGGGCTTAAGCCTCATCCAGTCAGATGCCTCTGCTCAGAACAGCTGCTTACCTAGAAACTTCACATTTAATTCTCATTATAATCCTGATGTTTGTGAATGAGAAGAGGCAAGTCTTAAGATAGTGAGTAAGTAGTCTAAAACCAGCAATTAAAACAGTCAAAAGAGTAAAGTGGTAGGCATACGAGGTCCTCTGACTTCAAGGGTTAATAGAAAGCTTTCTACCACCTCACGTTACTTTATTTTTTTTCTTAATTTTTTAAAATGTTTATTTAATTTTGAGAGAGAGAGAGAGAGAGAGAGAGAGAGAGAGAGAGAGAGAGAAGTACACTGCAAGCGGGGGAGGGGCAGAGAAAGACAGAATCAGGAGGAGGCTTCAGGCTCTGAGCTATCAGCACAGAACCCAACATAGGGCTTGAACCCACGAACTGTGAGATCATGACCTGAACTGAAGTGGGATGCCTAACCAGCCACGGCAGCCAGGTGCCCCTTTCTTTCTTTTTTAAAGTAATCTCTACACCCAACGTGGGGCTCAAAGTCAGGACCCTGAGATCAAGAGTCACATGCTCTGATGGCTAAGCTAGCCAGACACCTGCACCTCACCTTACTTTAAAAAAAATAAATAAAATAAATGTTTATTTATTTTTGAGACAGAGAGAGACAAGAGCATGAACGGGGGAGGGGCAGAGAAAGAGGGAGACACAGAATCCGAAGCAGGCTCCAGGCTCTGAGCAGTCAGCACAGAGCCCGATGCGGGGCTCGAACTCACAGACTGTGAGATCATGAGCCACCCAGGTGCCTCTGCACCTCACCTTAAACCACCTGGGACACCTGGGTGGCTCAGTCAGTTAAGTGTCCGACTTCAGCTCAGGTCATGGTCTCATGGTTCATGAGTTTGAGCCCTGCACTGGGCTGTGCTGACAGCTCAGAGCCTGGGGCCTGCTTCAGATTCTATGTCTCCCTCTGTTTCTGTTCCTCCCCTGCTCACACTGTCTCCCTCTCCTTCAAAAATAAAAAAATAAAATAAATTTAAACCACATGTATTTCTTGGCACTGCTCAGAAGTCCTGCTAACTAGGATCAATAGTAGGAATTTTTTTAATGAAATGATGGAATTAAAATAATTTTCTATGTTCAAGCACAAAGCTGTACTACATTTTAACTTTGCAACAAAATTTCCTTTTATCCCACATTTATGGTGAAGAGCTGAAACAGAGGAGATCCCTGCTTGCTACTCACCCTGTTATATCTGCAATGTGGACCATCTGTCCTTGTGACTGACTTAGGGACAAGTAGAAGGGGAACACTGCTTAGGAACCAGTGGTTTGAAATCAAAGAGGAAGTTCAAGGGATCAGTAGATGTTTCTTCCTTATTACATTCCAGTGAAATACACTGTCATCAGCCCTACTGTTATTTGTTTTTTGTGGGTTTTTTTGTTTTTCTTTTTTTTCCTATTGTTACTTGTTAAGATTTCAGCAGCTCTGGGGGCTAACTGGCTCCTACATATCCTAACCATGAGATAACTGGACCAGCACAAACCTGTAGGCTCACCTTTCCATTTTAATAAAAAGACCACTTCCAGTGAGGGCACCTCAGAGTTATAATTATCTCTGCTGCAAAGGAACAGACACACAGCACCGTATCATTATTTTTAATGTCCAGAATTTATAATACAAGGGCCAGAGCTTTCTCCCCAACTCAAGTTTATAAATTTTCGATTGGCTTGTGAGGCCAGTAGGGATACTTCTTTTTGTCTAATTTGGTTTCTGGGAAGACTTCGTTCAGGTCCTCAATGGTCATCTGATCAAACGGAATTATATTCTTCATCTTCTCCAGCTGGAAAGAGGGCAATTGGGTGAAGGTAAAGAGGGCCACAGAGATACAAAAACGAATCCAAGGTAGGTTACTGCCACTGGGTGAAAGGAGTGTGGCCGTGAGAGAGAGAGGACCTATTACAGACAACAGCCAAGGGTCACTTACCTCTTTTTCATATTCCACAATCCTGGCCTTTGAGAGAGACAAAAACTCAGCACAACTTTTCACCTTAAAGAGAAGGGAGACATTCTGTTTTGAAACCAAGTTGTCCTGTCCTGACTCTGAGGCTCCCAAGACAGAAGAGTCCCAGAGCCCACCCCTCTTGCCTTCCCATTCTGTGCAGACTCCTGCATGTGCCAACTCCTGAGGGGAGCATGCTTTGGGAAGCAAACTACAGCTTTTCCTAAATGCACAAAGAAGCCCATACAGGAGAGCCAGCTTATAATAGCAGGACCAGGGTTGTCAACAATTTGCTCACCTAGACAACCTACAAAATGCCAGTATTTCACAGGGGCTGCTTACTGGACAGTCAGGACAAGCCGTCTGATCACTAGCCAGACTTCTCTCTGGTGGAGCCACCGGTGTTCCCACATTTGGCTTTCATACTTTCAAGCAAATAGGTATTTGACTACCACCTTGGATAATTTCTCTACCTGATTCTAACTCCGTAATTGTTTTTAACAGCTTAGTTGAGGTATGACTGACATACGATAAAATGCACATACTTAAAGAATGCCACTTGATGGCACAAAAACAGACACACAGACCAATGGAATAGAATAGAAACCCCAGAACTAGACCCACAAACGTATGGCCAACTCATCTTTGACAAAGCAGGAAAGAACATCCAATGGAAAAAAGACAGCCTCTTTAACAAATGGTGCTGGGAGAACTGGACAGCAACATGCAGAAGGTTGAAACTAGACCACTTTCTAACACCATTTACAAAAATAAACTCAAAATGGATAAAGGACCTAAATGTGAGACAGGAAACCATCAAAACCTTAGAGGAGAAAGCAGGAAAAGATCTCTCTGACCTCAGCCGTAGCAATCTCTTACTCGACACATCCCCAAAGGCAAGGGAATTAAAAGCAAAAGTGAATTACTGGGACCTTATGAAGATAAAAAGCTTCTGCACAGCAAAGGAAACAACCAACAAAACTAAAAGGCAACCAACGGAATGGGAAAAGATATTTGCAAATGACATATCGGACAAAGGGCTAGTATCTAAAATCTATAAAGAGCTCACCAAACTCCACACCCGAAAAACAAATAACCCAGTGAAGAAATGGGCAGAAAACATGAATAGACACTTCTCTAAAGAAGACATCCAGATGGCCAACAGGCACATGAAAAGATGTTCAGCGTCGCTCCTTATCAGGGAAATACAAATCAAAATCACACTCAGGTATCACCTCACGCCAGTCAGAGTGGCCAAAATGAACAAATCAGGAGACTATAGATGCTGGAGAGGATGTGGAGAAACGGGAACCCTCTTGCACTGTTGGTGGGAATGCAAATTGGTGCAGCCGCTCTGGAAAGCAGTGTGGAGGTTCCTCAGAAAATTAAAAATAGACCTACCCTATGACCCAGCAATAGCACTGCTAGGAATTTATCCAAGGGATACAGGAGTACTGATGCATAGGGGCACTTGTACCCCAATGTTCATAGCAGCACTCTCAACAATAGCCAAATTATGGAAAGAGCCTAAATGTCCATCAACTGATGAATGGATAAAGAAATTGTGGTATATATACACAATGGAGTACTATGTGGCAATGAGAAAAAATGAAATATGGCCCTTTGTAGCAACGTGGATGGAACTGGAGAGTGTAATGCTAAGTGAAATAAGCCATACAGAGAAAGACAGATACCATATGGTTTCACTCTTATGTGGATCCTGAGAAACTTAACAGGAACCCATGGGGGAGGGGAAGGAAAAAAAAAAAAAAAGAAGAGGTTAGAGTGGGAGAGAGCCAAAGCATAAGAGACTGTTAAAAACTGAGAACAAACTGAGGGTTGATGGGGGGTGGGAGGGAGGGGAGGGTGGGTGATGGGTATTGAGGAGGGCACCTTTTGGGATGAGCACTGGGTGTTGTATGGAAACCAATTTGTCAATAAATTTCATAAAAAAAAAAAAAAAAAAAGAATGCCACTTGGTAACTTGTGACCTATGTATCCACCTACGAAACCAGCAACACAATCGAGACAGGGAACAAATTTATCAGCCCCCTCCCTCCCATTCCCAGGCAACTACTGAAGCACTATTGCCATAGATTACTTGCATTTTCTAGAGCTCACTCTACTTCACCTAACTTCTAAGAAATACGGAGCCATCAGGAATTAGGAGAATCTTAAAATCAGAGTCTCAACTACTTACATCTTCTCTTTCTTCAGCATCCACCTGGACAGTATATTTATCCTCTGGCACAGGAACCTTCAGGGCATTAAACTACAAACACAGGGACAGTTGTTATTAATATACCCAGGAGTCCAAGAAAGGGCTCAAAACCACCAATCCTTATAGATAAAGACATTCTCCATTCCAAGAGGAAACCAGTATGCATCTAGAGTGTTGTAGTAGAAAGATTAGCCTGAAAACAGGAGCTCAAGGTTCTCAGTCCTGTCGCTAACTGGACAATTCTTTATTACAATGAGCTTCAGTGTCATCATCTGAAAAGGATGGTTGGATTTGATGACCTCAAAAATGGCCTCCTAGAACCTTGTAGTCTGAAGAAACTCTGATTTCTCTTTCTGGACTGACTGGCAGAAGAACGTTTGCATAATGGAGATGGAGATGGTCTCCTTAGAAGACTGCCGAGTCCTATAGCCCCAGCACGGAGCACTGCACCTGGCACAGGGTAGGCCTTTGGAAAGCATCTGTCAAATGGGTAAACAACTAAATTCCAGATACTGAGGTTTAACATGTAAACATCAGAAATGGAGATACGTAGGTGAGAAATTAAGCCACAAGACACAGTAAAAAGGAGCAGGAAAAGGAAAAAAAAAGGGTAGAAAAGGTGTTAGGGAGACAGGTGAGGGGCTAAAAAATAATTCCGGAAGAGTTGGGATGGAAACATTTAACTTCACAGCCCTCTGGCTCCCTGATTAAGGCTGTATGGGCTGTTTCTTTGGATAAGAAATCTGCCAAATAAATAGACCCTGAATTCTCCACGTTTACCATATAAAACTACCACCTCAAGACCTTTGGCCACACCCATTTTTCCTGAGGTTCCTTTTGGACCTGTTTTATTTTTTACCCCAACATTAAAATTATATTTCCTTAATATGGGGCCTGTTAACAGCACCCTTCTTTCCACACTGTCATCCTGCACAGGTAATTACCTACTGTTCTGCTCCATACCCACAAGCCACATTACAAGACCAGTGCTTTAGCTGCCTGAAGTCTCACCTTCTTCTCAAAGTCATCTACCAAGCCAGCCTTCGCCACATTGGCCCTGTAGTAAGCCCAGTCGATAGCAGGTGGATTCTCGGGGAGAGTTGCCAACCTGCTCACATGGAAGAAAAAAAGTTAAGATTCTTCTATGAGCAACAGAAAATCCACACAGTACTTTCCCTGTTCCTTATTCCTATGCCCTAGAGCTATTATCACACTTTTCTCTAGGAGAGAGATTCCAGGAATGCCAAAAACTACTTTCATTTGCAAAATGTATGAATTTCTTTATACCAGAAGAGCATCAGAAATTCATATTTAATCCCAAAGCACTGTTTTGCTTCCACATTTGGAGCAAGTTAAGAGGGTCCCTCTCCGAATGGTACTGACCTGGAGGTGAGAGTCTCATTCCAGGATTTCAGGGAGTTAGCAATGGCCTTCTGGTTTCGGGGTATGATCTCCCCAAAAGCTACCCAGTCAATGGCTTTTAGAGCAAGTTTTCGCCCAGCCATCTTGAGATCCTGGAAAATAAAACAGGTCAGATCAAAACAGGACTCTTAGAGGGGTGCCTGGGTGGCTCAGTCGGTTAAGCGTCCGACTTCGGCTCAGGTCACGATCTCACGGTCCGTGAGTTCAAGCCCCGCGTCGGGCTCTGGGCTGACGGCTCAGAGCCTGGAGCCTGCTTCCGATTCTGTGTCTCCCTCTCTCTCTGCCCTTCCCCCATTCATGCTCTGTCTCTCTCTGTCTCAAAAATAAATAAACATTAAAAAAAATTTTTTTTTAATTAAAAAAAACAAAAAACAAAAAACAGGACTCTTAGAGCAAATCCTCTAAAGGGCACCTTAGAAACATGCAAATCTGTAAGAAATAGAGAAGCATCCTCTGAGCACTTGGTGAGTATGTTTATCAACTGAAGGAATCAGGATTACTAAACAAGGAACAAGTTTAGCTTTTCAAATTCAAGGCATGCAACCTGCCATATAACCACATTATTTCCCCTGAAACTGTCCCCCTCTATTCCCCAATTCCTACTCCTCCTTAAAAGCCCAGTTCTTTAGGGGCGCCTGGGTGGCGCAGTCGGTTAAGCGTCCCACTTCAGCCAGGTCACGATCTCGCGGTCCGGGAGTTCGAGCCCCGCGTCGGGCTCTGGGCTGATGGCTCGGAGCCTGGAGCCTGTTTCCAATTCTGTGTCTCCCTCTCTCTCTGCCCCTCCCCCGTTCATGCTCTGTCTCTCTCTGTCCCAAAAATAAATAAACGTTGAAAAAAAAAATTAAAAAAAAAAAAAAAGCCCAGTTCTTTAGTGTTTGCTCTTATCTTCGGAAATATTGCTAAAGTAACACTCATGCATTACATAAAAGTTAATCATTTAAATACATTTCCACTCAGAATGAATGTGTTTTATTCACTGATTCTCCAGTGCACAGAACCTGATATATACCCAAGTTTCAACAAAGCTTAAATACAGCAGACCCTATGCCGGAAAAAATGGGGATAATACCGGCCCTGCTTATCTCAGAAAGTACCAAGTGAGGGGCGCCTGGGTGGCTCAGTCGGTTAAGCATCCTACTTCAGCTCAGATCACGATCTCACAGCTCATGGGTTTGAGCCCTGCTTCTGGCTCTGTGCTGACAGCTCAGAACCTGGAGCCTGCTTCTGATTCTGTGTCTCTCTCGTTCTCTCTCTGCCCCTCCCCAACTTGCACTCTGTCTTCTCTTAAAAATAAATAAACATTTAAAAAAAATTAAGAGGCGCCTGGGTGGCTCAGTCGATTGAGGTTCCAACTTTCAGTCAGGTCATGATCTCACCGTTTGTGGAGTTTGAGCCCCGTGTTGGGTTCTCTGCTGACAGCTCAGAGCCTGGAGCCTGCTTTGGATTCTGTGTCTCATTCTCTCTCTGCCCCTCCCCCACTTGTGCTCTCTCTGTGTCTCTCAAAAATAAATGGAAAAAAAAATTTTTTTAAGTTAAAAAAAAAGTACCAAGTGAAATTGTGCACACCAATTTGCCCTACAGTCTCCTACAAGCTTAAGGGGCTCTCTACCCCTTCCCTACCGGATTGGTAATACCTGCACTTTCTAATTCAGGTCTGATTATCCTCTGCAGCACTAGCACATGCCCTGTGGATTCTAGCAATAACCTTAACACAGGTGTTCCATATGTGTGAACGTGAGAGAAGGTAGAAAGTAGTTACAGCCATTTTTTTTCCCCTTAACTCAGAAAATGGGAAAATAGTCAAAACTAAATTTAAGATCAGTGCCAGACATTAGGAGAAAGACAATGTCAAAAGTCTTTACAAACTACGGGGTGCATCACAAGGAAGGTGGAAGAAATCCTCCTCGGGATCTTAAAAAGAAACTGTTCCAACACCTGCCTCTTGGTTTCTCTTTCCCTCTCAGGATAAGTGGAGGTGATGGGCAGGTGACTCTTAAAAGACGCCCGAGAAATAAGCGCCTTGACAGAGACTTTTCCAAGCACCAGTGCAGGTAGGCTTCATAAATGATGGGATTTTTGTCTTGCTCTGAACGCTCCCCACGCTCGAATGCCAGGACCCTCAAGAGGAAGAGACTGAGTGTCCCTCAACAAGTTAACACGATCTCGGGGTAACATTTCCCCAGCCCCCAGACCGAACTGCCGAAGTCGGCCTTGGTGGGGGCGGACCGAACCCGATCAGGTGTGGGGAAGCACCTCGGTCAGAGGTGGCAGGTCGACCCCAGCGACCTCGCGCGAGGGGGAGGGGAGCGGAAGGGAGCGCGGCGCAGAGCGGCGGCTGCAGTTAAACCCGGACACTTTGGCAGCGGAACAACAGCAGGGCAGGCATCCTCGGCAGGGGTGCGACAAGGGTCGGCGCAAGGTCTGAAGGAGGCAAGGCACGGCAGCCCGCCAGAGTCGGGCCCAACGCCCCAAACCCCACTCACCTTCACCTACCGCGGCGGCCCACAGTCCACAGCAGCAAGGGACGGAAATGGGTCACCGGAAAGTTTCCCAGAGCCAATCCCAACGCCAAACGGGAGGGCCTTGCTTCGCAGGTCAGCCCGTAGAAATGGAGGCCGGTTCCGGAAGTCCCGCCCACGAGGGCGGGCGCGGCACCTCCCCCTGCACGGGTCCCCGGGAGCTGGTTGGGGGCGCTCCCGTCCCTCTCCCCCGGCCCCACCCCCGCCGATGGGCCGGCCCGGCTCTCCCTGCCGAGAGATGGGCCGGCCCGGCGGCGCGCGGGCAGCGGTGGCGGCGGCGGCCCAAGATGGCGGAGCTGCAGCTGGACCCGGCGATGGCGGGGCTGGGAGGGGGTGGCGGGAGCGGGCTGGGCGACGGGGGTGGCCCGGGCCGCGGGCCCCCCAGCCCTCGCCCCGCCGGCCCCACGCCCCGCGGGCACGGCCGCCCGCCCGCCGCCGCCGCGCCGCCACTGGAGCCGGGTCCCGGACCGCCAGAGCGGGCAGGGGGAGGCGGTGCGGCCCGCTGGGTCCGGCTGAACGTGGGCGGCACCTACTTCGTGACCACCAGACAGACCCTAGGCCGGGAGCCCAAGTCTTTCCTCTGTCGCCTCTGCTGCCAGGAGGACCCGGAGCTGGACTCGGACAAGGTGCGCCCCGCCCTCGGGCGCGCCCCCGCTCTTCGGACCCCCTCGTTCCTCCTAGCTCATCCCCGGATTCCTGCGACACGCTCCTCCCAGGCGGGCTTTTCGGGCCGGGACCCCCTTCCCATCCCTCTCCCGCCAGGCTGGCCCTGGGGGCTATTCTCCCCCATCCTCAGTCGCACCCTGGCTGTCTCTCTGACCCCGCCCTTCACTCTAAGCAACTCGGTCCCCATGCTGTGCCCACCCGCACCCACGAGAACCCGCTCCACACCCCTTCTCCGTACACATCTCATACCCGCCCCTCAGATCTGCATGAGTTTTCCCCTGGCTCCTCGTCAGCCCCTCACTGCCTGTGCCAGATGCGTCCAGAACTGGGTCAGGGTGAGCTAAGGCATCTTTCTAGCTTTCTCAGACTTCCTCTCGGACCCCTCTGCCAAGTTGGGTGAAAGCCTCGGTCTGACAGCTGCAGGAAGTGTTTCTGGTGATACCACACTTCTTTCCTGTGGTCCTGGGCCCTGAGCTCTTATCTGGTGACAGCCACTGTTTTAGGACTATTAGAGCTCAGATACATTCCTTGGAAAGAGATTACCAGTTGCCAGTGCAAACCTAAGCTGACTGGTTAAGACCATCGGAAAGTGAAAACTGAGGCCTGCTGTTGGGCAAGATGCATGGCTACGAACAAAGTTGAGAGGTGACGAGGCACTTCCAAGCCGTTTCCAGTTTGACGTGTTTATTGATTAACTTTACACATTCATCTTTCAGTTGCCAGCTTAAAGGCATTGACCCTGGCTTATACCCCTGTATATCCTATGTAGCACTCAGCCAGTTACATTGAAATAGAGTTGGGGTTGGGTAAAGATTCGCTGATTTTTTTTTTTTTTAACTCACCAACTGCCTCTCTAATAAATCTCAGACTTATGGAAACCTGTCCCACCCGAACTTTAAAGAAATTTCAAAACCTTTGCTTATAAAGGAATTATTTTTATCTACCCTAAATCTTTCTCTGTTGCAGTAGAAGCCAGTTTCTTCTTGTTCCTTTTACTGTAAAGATGAGTAGGATTAAAGCTGCTCAGAGCCAAGTCCAGGCGGTGCCAAGCTTCCTCTGGGCACAGAACTGGGGTGTGTGAGTTACAGCTGGCAATGCAGACTCCCACTGATGTTGGCCTTGAGCTCAGGAGCATTGCCAACTATACAGAGGTTTTCTTAGAATTAGGAATGCGATTTGGGGGCAGTAGAGAGAGGTCAGAATGTCCATCTCAAGCAAAGATTTACGTAATTAAAATATGGCATTTTCTTCCCCTTTCTTGATAATAGATGTCTTACAGAAGAATGGTGGTAATTGTGTCCAAGTAAAGATTTTGGAAGTTCAGGGGCACCTGGGTGGCTCAGTCACTGAAGCGCCTGATTCTTGGTTTCAGCTCAGGTCATGATCTTACAATTTGTGGGTTCAAACCCCACATCAGGCTCTACACTGACAGCTGTGGAGCCTGCTTGGGATTCTCTGTCTTCCTCTCTCTCTCTCTGCCCCTCCTCCTCTCACTGTCTTTGTCTCAAAATAAACAAACATTAAAAAAAAACAAGACTTTGGAAGTTCAAGTAAATGCCTGCATGATGACTGTACATCTATCTGTAACTCCGTGCCTGAAATGATCTCAGAGTACAAGATACATAAAGCTAGCCTTCTTGCCAGTAGTTTGTGATAAAAAATGTCTAGCAAGACTTGCCCCCTTGCTAATGAATGGTGACAGAGAGGCTGAAACCCTGCTCCAACTTAGTCCGACAGCTCCAAAGTGTTATCTTTGTGTTTGGTTGGCAGGACGAGACAGGAGCCTATCTGATTGACAGGGACCCCACCTACTTTGGTCCTATCCTCAACTACCTCCGCCACGGGAAACTCATCATTACAAAGGAGTTGGCTGAAGAAGGTAAGAACAGTGTTTTAACTGGGCATTTTCAGAACTCAGCCCATATCTTGAAAGCCGTTTCACAGATTGGAATTTTGTTTGAGATTTTCATCAAGGTCACATGCAGGTGTAGTAAACATTTATGAAAGTGAACAGGGAGTCTCTAGTTACGTAGTCTTATCTGAGGAAGCCTTCTTTAAGGGATCCCCACTGGGCTCTGTCCAGCCTTCCTTAATGAAAAGAAAAATAGGTAACTCAGCTTTGCAAATCACTTCAGGAGCATTTTTCAAACCTGCAGAATCGTCAGGATCCCTTTTTACTTTCACTTATGTGCTTGCTGGCAGTGAAATGTCCATACCCTGAAGCATCACATCTCTGACATTAATTATTTATATTTTCACTTTTAGTTGAACTTGGAGCTGTAAAAAGTAATAAAGGCTTGGCCTCATTTCTTGTAAGACTGGTCTCATGCTTCCTTGTAAATTTTTGCAGCTGACCTAATTCATTCTCCAGTCCATTGTCAGCTGTATCATCTTTTTGGTTGGTACGACATTTGGACTCTAAGTGGGTCTAGATATCTTTCTAAAAGACTTGGCGTGGCCTCGCCAAAGGCATTCCGTTGAAGATTGGGGCCTCTCCCTAAATCCAGGGCACCCTGACCTGGAGGCTTTAGCTCTGAGTGAGAAAGCTGTAATGGCTGTGCTAGTTAATGAAATGGCTGCGAAGCACATCTGTTTCAACCAGTAAGAAGAGGACTTGTGCATGTGCTGTCTCTTTTTTCAACATTTCAGATGCATTCAAAAATCATGGGAACCGTACAATAAACTTCATGCACCCACCATCTAGCTTCAGCAGTTACCACCTCATGGATAGTCCTGTTTCTGGAAAAGAGGAATCTTAAGCATCTTTTCTGAGGGCCTTTAAAAAAATTTTTTTTGAGGGGCGCCTGGGTGGCTCAGTCGGTTAAGCGGCCGACTTCGGCTCAGGTCATGATCTCACGGTCCGTGAGTTCGAGCCCCGCGTCAGGCTCTGTGCTGACAGCTGAGAGCCTGGAGCCTGTTTCAGATTCTGTGTCTCCCTCTCTCTGACCCTCCCCTGTTCATGCTCTGTCTCTCCCTGTCTCAAAAATAAATAAAACGTTAAAAAAAAAAAAATTAAAAAATTTTTTTGAAATATTTTCAAATTCAGAGAAAAAGGCGAGAATAACAGAACTCGCAGCTTCACCACCATTTTTTGAGATCTGTGTTACCCTTTGTTCTCTCTCTGTCCCCCCCCCACCACGCTTCTCCCTCCCCCCACCATAGTTTTTATTTCTGAACTATTTGAGACTAGATTACAGATGAGTCCCTTAATACTTCAGTGTATTTCCCAAGAACAAGGTTATTCCCTTATGTAAGCACAGTATGGTTATCAAGATCAGGGAATTTAATATTGATAAATACTTCTATCTACAGCTTATATTCCAATTTTATCAGTTCCAGCAATGTCCTTTATAGCAAGTTTGTTTTTTGGGGTTTTTTTCTGATACTGAATCACACATCCCCTTTGTTGTCCTGGCCAAGGCCTTTGATTTTATTTGGCAAAGCATTCTCTCAGTGATTGCTTTTTATCTTGTTCAAATAATAAGCACCCTATTAAACTTTGGTCCACATAAATTTATATACACACACCCACCCCCGGTAATTTTTAGGACCGACTACGTAAGCTTTGCAAGCTCAGGAATTCTCCAATGTGACAAGTTCCAGAAACTAAGTGACATATGGGAAAGGTGCCCTGCAGCTAATGGGCAGGTGCAGAGAGAGTCAGAGAAGGTGCCAAGTGGGAAGCCGCAGCGGTGAAACAGAGTAAACAGAGCAGACCCAGAATTTGACTGACTCAATTTAGGGAGAAGGGAGGGGTGTACACCCTAAATAGCAAAGAAATGTTTCCCAGGCTGAAGGAGAGAGACTAGACTTCAATTTGAAAAGTGCGATTCAGGGGCACCTGGGTGGCTTAGTCAGGTGAGCGTCAGACTCTTGATTTTCTTGATTTTGGTTCAGGTCATGATCTCAAGACTGTGAGATTAAGCCCTGTGTCGGGTCTGAGCTGAGTGTGGAGCCTGCTTCAGATTCTCTCTCACTCTCCCTCTGCCCCTCTCCCCCATTTGCACTCTCTCTCTCTCTCTCTCTCTCTCTCTCTCTCAAATTAAAAAAAAGGGGGTGCCAGGGTAGCTCAGTCAGTTGAGTGTCCTACTCTTGACCTTGGATCCAGTCATGATCTCACGGTTCAAGCCCCGCATAAGGCTCTTCACTGACAGTGCAGAGCCTGCTGGGATTCTTTCTCTCCTTTCTCTGCCCCTCCCCTGCTCACTTGCCCTTTCTCTCTCAAATAAATAAACTTAAAAAAATTCTAAAAACAAGTTTCAAGGGGCGCCAGGGTGGCTCAGTCGGTTAGACATCTTTTTTTTTTAACGTTTATTTATTTTTGAGAGAAAGAGCTCATGCGTGGGTAAGGGGCAGAGAGAGAAGGAGACACAGAATCTGAAGCAGGCTCCAGGCTCTGACCTATGAGCACAGGAACCCGATGTGGGGCTCAAACTCATGAACCGTGAGATCATGACCTGAGCCGAAGTCAGACACTCTATCCACTGAGCCACCCCGGACACCCCTGACTTTGATTTTGGCTTAGGTCATGATCTCTTGTGTGTGAGTTCTGGCCCCCCTGTATCTGCCTCCACTCTGGTAGTGCAGAGCCTGCCTGGAATTTTCTCTCCTCCTTCTCTCTCTGCCCCTTGCACGTGCTTGCTCTCTCAAAATAAATAAACTTTGGGGCGCCTGGGTGGCGCAGTCGGTTAAGCGTCCGACTTCAGCCAGGTCACGATCTCGCGGTCTGGGAGTTCGAGCCCCGCGTCGGGCTCTGGGCTGATGGCTCGGAGCCTGGAGCCTGTTTCCGATTCTGTGTCTCCCTCTCTCTCTGCCCCTCCCCCGTTCATGCTGTGTCTCTCTCTGTCCCAAAAATAAATAAACGTTGAAAAAAAAAAATTTAAAAAAAAAAAATAAATAAACTTTAAAAAAATGCTAGGGGCACCTGGGTGGCTCAGTTGGTTGAGCGTCCGACTTCGGCTCAGGTCATGATCTCACAGCTCGTCAGTTCAAGCCCCGCATTGGGCTCTGTGCTGACAGCTCAGAGCCTGGAGTCTGCTTCGGATTCTGTGTCTCTTTCTCTCACTGCCCCTAACCCACTCGCATTCTGTCTCTCTTTCAAAAATAAATAGACATTAAAAAAAAAAATGCTCTCCCTCTCCTCCTGTCCCTCCCTTGCACATGCTCTGTCTCATGGTCTTGCTCTCTTTCTCTCTCTCTCTCTCTCTCTCTCTCAAAAAAAATGCAGTTCTTAGCAAGCATGTAAACTTTAGCCTCTTCTCACTGTTTTCCAGGGAGTGTAACACATCTTTAACTACATACGGTTTGGTCCTTGTCCTAGGTGTTCTGGAAGAAGCGGAGTTTTACAACATTGCATCTCTTGTGCGGCTGGTTAAGGAACGGATACGGGACAATGAGAACAGAACTTCTCAGGTAATGGGTTTTGAACTCTTTTTTTTGTTTTGGTTTGGTTTTTATTTTTTGTTTTGGTTTAAGATTTTATTTTTAAGTAATCTTTACACCCAGCGTGGGTCTTGAACTCACAACCTTGAGATCAGGAGTCACACGCTCCATGCATGCTCCATCCATGCTCCATCGGCTGAAGCAGCCAGGCACCCCACGGTTTTGAACTCTTAAAGGGAAAAGGTCTTAGTGGCTCTCTTTGTCCCTGCGTCTGGGTGGGATTTGAAAAGGATGCTGTGCTGCTTGGCAAGAGCTGCCTCTCCCCTTAAAGCTGGAGGTCTGTGTGGAACATGGGCCATCCACCAGGCAGACAGCGCATACGCCACCAGACTTATTCAGAACAAGGAAACAGAAGAAGAAATAGCAAAGCAAAACAGCCCCCATATCCCTTTAGAAGAGTGGGGAGGTTGTGGCTGCTTATCATGGGACAGCAGGAGGGACCCGCAGCACTTTAGGCCCAGAACCTGTTCTCGCAGAGTATCTGTCTCCCTCCACATAAAGACCCAGCGAGCTCTTACTTCCACCTGTTGGCCACTCTCTAACTCTTTATTAGGACCAGCCTTTTAAAGTGTGACCGTGTCGCATTCAGCTCCTGATAGCCACGTGAAAGCAGTCTCATGGCCTAGACTTTAGGAGCTGCTTGTGAATCGTGCTTCTGAGGAAATAGGCTTCTCTGTTTATTATGAAGTCTGGGTTTTTATATGAACTTGGTAGATACAGTAACAGGAAGAAACACACAATTTGCCTCCTAGTTTTGAGGGGGTACAGGTAGCTTATTTCACATCACATCACCCGTCACATGTCTTAAGTGGCCACAGCAGCATCTTTTAGGCCCTTGAGATTCTCTGCTTCCTAGGGAGGGTCTGTGCCCTCCAGAAGCTTGAAGTCTAGCAGGGAAAACAGACGTTCCCTTTCCTGTATTTAGGTTCTATTTTAAGAAAGTACCACTGCAGGAACAGAGGGCATGTTTGGACTCTGCTGTGACCATCTGTCTTGTAGCAGGACTTGCTCTTATCCCATCAGATGCTGGTGGTAGATGCTTTCCTGAGATCCATTCTGTTGCAGTGTAGAATTGTCCTGTGATTAAGCAGAAGGTAATATGTTTCTTTTCAAAACTCAAAAAAATAAAAAATAGTTCCTTGCTCTTTCTGTGTTAGAGTTTACATATCCAAGTTTTCTGGCTCTGAATGGAATTATCTGGTTGAATAACTGACACCTATTTTTTTTTTCAAAAATGATTTCTCTCATTCGCTTAATCTGTAGTCATTTGCAAAGGTGAGAAGAGCTTCCTTAGTTTTCTTCCCGCTGGCTGATGGCTGAAAGCCTTCTTTTTATTATTATTACTTTTCTTAATGTTTATTTTTGAGAGGGAGAGCACAAGCAGGGGAGAGGCAGAGAGAGAGAGGGGGATAGAGGATCTGAAGCGGGCTCCTGACGGCAGAGAGCCAATGCGGGGCTCGAACCTGCGAACCACAAGATCATGACCTGAGTAGAAGTCAGACGCTTAACCGACTGAGCCACCCAGCACCCCTGAAAGACTTCTAATGTTCAAAAATGAATTTATAGTTGGTTTGCCATTTTATTGTATAAAATAGGATCCGGCGGTGCCAGTCTTTTCGCCATCTCGTGTTAAACTTACATGGCATCTTTTACTATTGTGGATATTTAATAGCTGGGCATTCTGAAAATCTAGCTTTATCCTTAATTTTCCACATTCCAAAAAAGCTTTTGATTGCCTAGTGTAAATTCGTGGTGCCATGAATTATGTAACTTGAAGCCATTCAACCCCGAACATTCGCAGCTCTGCCATTAGCTGATTCCTTGAGAGCATTGTAAGTTTTCTATTTGATGACAGCGATGAAGTTAATTAGTCTTCTAGGTTCTGAAGGCTTGTGGATGTAGACCCAGTTGGAAGCTTTTTTGTTCTAGGGATGTAAAGGCCTTTTGGATGTTAATTGATCTTTCCATCTGTCCTTTTTATTGAGTGAAACTCTGAGCAGTGGATTCGAGGTTGTTCAAAGACACCCTCTTTTGCATGTGTCACACATGGCTCTGAGGCCAAATTGGCCATGTGTGTATTTTTGTAGCTGTCCCTTCAAACACATTCTCTCCTTCAACTTGTCTTTTTTTTTTTTTTAAGATTTTATCTTTAAGTAATCTCTGTACCCAATGTGGGGCTCAAACTCACGACCCAAAGATCAAGAGCTGCACGCTCCTCCCAACAGAGCCAGCCAGGCGCCCCAACTTGTCTGTGTTTTAAGGAGACACACATGGGGTGCCTGGATGGCTCAGTCGGTTAAGCATCCGACTTTGGCTCAGGTCATGATCTCGCGGTCCGCGAGTTCGAGCCCCGCGTCAGGCTCTGTGCCGACAGCTCAGAGCCTGGAGCCTGTTTCAGATTCTGTGTCTCCCTCTCTTTCTGACCCTCCCCCGTTCATGCTGTCTCTCCCTGTCTCAAAAATAAATAAATGTTAAAAAAAAATTTTTTTTTTAATTAAAAAAAAAAAAAAGGAGACACACATGGCAGACATTCAAGCAAAGCCCAAGATGTGGGTTTCCAATCCCACCTTCTTTTGGTGACCCCTCATATCTCTTTGCGGCTGCCACCAATTCTACTAACTTTGCTGTCTTTGGTATTTTATGTTGGGTGATTAATCTTAGTGCATTTGAGAATACTCGTGGTTTTCTTTGGAAGACAAAAATTAAAAAGAGCTAACACATGCATCTTAAATACCTGGGACTTTGACAGGTGTGGCTGATATCATAGATCTTTCGCGATGCACTGAGTTTTGTAACATGAAACACTTGGTTGTTTCCAAAATGTGTGGTTAGAGCCAGTTGAAGTCTTCCCGAGATTTGCCCTATATTTTAGGTGGAGGGAATGTTTTTCTTAGTACCTCGTGTAACATAGTTGCATTCGGTTCAGAAGGGGAGAGCGTGGAAGAAAGCGCGGTGTGGTTGGCAGATCAGCCCAAGGCCTGGCACTGCCTCCGACCCAATAGCACTGCCTCGCTCAGGCGAGACACCGCGCTGACATCAGTGTCCCACTGAAGACGGGAGGAGAGGGAAAGCCACTCTGGGCTCCTCGTGCTCCGTGATCCACAGCTGCTTTTGTTGAGCCAGTATTTCCCCAGTAGTGAGTTCTTCCAAAACTGATTTTCCAGATAACTGAAGCCCAGTCATCCTTTTGCAAAAGTACTAAAGCCAGGTTTTCATTATTCTTCAGTCAACGGTCCACATTTTCTTAAGGTCACGTGACTCTAACCAGTCCCTCTCTCCCTGATGGAGCTTCGTTGTTCTGAGCTTCAGTTGCTGTTTGTGCTCTAACAAATGCCTCCTGGCCTCCGGGACGGGCAGTGGATGTGCAGCTATTTATTGGACCCAACACTGAGTGGTCCAAGACTGCTAAACACAAGTCTCCCTGTGGGCCTCTAATTGTCCTCTGACGAACAGGGACTTTCATCTGGTGAGCATGCCTCCTTGCAGCAGCCCTGGCTGTCACCTGACTCTGGCCGAGTCGTAAGTGTGAGGGGTCCTCAGGTGGTTAGAGTATAGGGGCCTTAGTGCTGCAACTTTAGGGCATCCCGCCTTTCACTTCTGTTCTAGAAAGTCGAGTCAGCTAGCAAATGACTTCTGTCTGAATCTCTGACACCAGCTGGGGTGTCCCAACAGTTTAATCCTATCCTGACACTAATAAGTAGTAACTATTTCCATAGGTTTCAGGGCTCAGTCCCACGAGACTGCCCTTCCTTCAGACGCCAGTGCCAAATCCCGGTTCCCAGGCTACCTGTACTTCTGTCCAATTCGGCTACAAATTCAAGGGTTCCCATGACATCCCCTTTGGGTTCAGTAATTTCCTAGAACAACTCCTAAAACTCAGGAAAATGCTAAACTTACTATTACAGTTGATCTCCAGCAGACTAAGGAACAGCCAAGCGAAGAGAGACGTGGGGTGGGGTCCTGAGACAGGAGCCTCTGTGTGTGCAGTTGGAATGTGCCACTTGCCCAGGACATCAATGTGTTTGCCAACTCGGAAACTCCCTGAACCCCCCTGTTCAGGGGTTTTTAAGGATGTTTCATTATGTAGGCATGACTGATTCAATTAAACCATTGGCCACTGGTGATTGAATTCAGTCTCCACTGAGGTCAGCGGGTAGGACTGAAAGTTCTAACTCTCTAATGGTGCTTGGTCTTTCTGGAGACCAGTCATTAACACAAAAAAGACCCTTTTATCACTCAGGAAATTCCAAGGGTTTTAGGAGCTCTGTGCTAGGAACCAGGAGCAAAGACCAAATATTTATTTTTTGTTACACACTTTTCTAGCAGGAATGTTACCATTTAACACTCCCAGGTACCATCAGCGGAGGGTGAAAATAGTTTGAACATTGGTATATTGTGGGGTTCCTTTTTAATATGTTATTCCCTTAATAAGGTATTGCTCTGGAAAAACCAAATTATGGTCTACATTTTCAGCATGTATGTCATGATATGAACAACTTAAAAAGAAAATGGGGCTCTCTTGTCCAAAGCAATTTTCCTCTGTTTTCTACTCTGGGAAATAGATGAAATCTAATCACATAATTCATTTCTCTGAACTTCAGAATTATTTTACCCACTAATTCATATCCTTGGGCCTTTTTCTTTTCTTTCTTTCCTTGGATAAGTTTTTACTGAAGGATGACATTGCTCATGAACTCATAGTCATGAGGTCGAGCCCCACGTCAGGCTCCACGCCGCGCATGGGGGCCTTCTTGGGATTCTCTCTCCCCCCTCTCGGCCCCTCCCCTGCTTGCATGCACGTGCGCTTGCTCTGTCTCTGTCACAATAAGTAAGTAAACATTCTTATGAAAGAAAACCTTAAGAAGAGAAAGATGACAGTGCCACTTGTAAGAGGGGACGGTGTGTGGCTGTCCAGAAAAAACGTCCAAGCAAATTCCTTTTCACTGTTCATTCTTTGGACGAGCCTCCCTAGCGCAGCTGCGAACCGTCGTGTCCTTGAAATTGTTCTTCTAAGTCCGTTGGTTGTTGCAGGGCCCCGTGAAGCACGTGTACAGAGTCCTGCAGTGCCAGGAAGAGGAGCTTACACAGATGGTCTCCACTATGTCTGATGGTTGGAAATTCGAACAGGTATGTTTCCTAAGTGGCAGCCACCGCAGCATCTCAGCCCAGGAGCCCACGTCCCTCAAACAGCTGCCATCTGTAACCAGCTAACCCCAGGGGTTCGTAGGGCCACGTGTGAACCTGTTCAGAAACGTGGGAATTATTCTGTCAGCTGTATAGGATGAGTTGGGAAGAATTCAGAATAGTATCATGTCTCCTGACTTCATATCCAAGTTTTAATTTGATTGTGCCCAGAGGGAGTCAGCCAGCCTGTTTAGGCTTGAAAGTGTCTCTCTGAGGTTTTTTCTCCCTCAGAGGGATTTCTTTCAAAAGCACTCAGTTGAAACATTCTAGAATAAGTACATAAAGAAGGCTAGGATTCAGCAACTACCCTACCTTTCCTTCCCAGGATAAGAACTCTGTCATTCTGAACATATATAATCCACTGCAGAAAGCAAGAGCAGGTATGAGAGGAGCCAGACGTGAAGAGAAGTGGGGCTTGGCCATTTCCCATCAGGCTGTGGATTTCTGTTCCTTTAGCTTTGCGTGGTGGCAGAATTACCAAAACAAAACCAGACAGGCAGAATTGTACTGTTTTCTTCCATTAGATGGCAGGATTGTTCAGTTCATCTATTGTGTGCGCAACAGGGAGCCTGGCATGAATAGAATGGATATATATAGAAGGGATATGTATTGTGTGGATCGTGCCTATTTTTAATGTAGAGTTTAAGCGTCAGTTGAACTGTCACCATAAACTTACCTTCTCAGATAACTTGTTCGTCGTGTTAACGGTATTGGGTTATGGATCAAATACACAGGTGTCTTGGTCGTCAGAGCCAACACTGGATAATTCCTCACCCCTCCACTGCAGAATCAATTCTGCCTGTGTATGTTGGCCTGGTTCTTTTCTTTTCCCTTTTTTTTTTTTAAAGTAGTTCCACACCCAATGTGAGGCTTAAACTCACGACCCTGAGACCCTGAGATCAAGAGTTCCATGCTCTCCCAACGGAGCCACCCAGGCGCCCCTTCCTTTATAGGTCAGCCTAGTTCTTACTCATGTGGGGGCTGCAACATGTTGCCATACTTACACTCCACAAGTATTTTCCCTGAGAAAAGTCTTTTTTTTTTCTCAAATATTTTCTTTTTAAATAATCCCTACACCCAACATGAGTTCCAGCTCATAACCCTCAGATCGGGAGTCACATGCTCTACCAACTGAGACAGGCAGGCGCCCTTCCCTAAGTCTTAAGCAAAGAATGTTCCCAAATAAAAAAAAAAAAAATTTTTCTTTTTTTTTTTTAAGTATTCTTGATGAAACCAGTGAATAATTTTTTATTTTCTTTTTCTCATCTTGTTAACATTTATGGGGCAGGTGAAGCATGAAACATGAAGTCATGTTCCCACTGACTCTATTATATGGATGAGGAAGTTCAGGCACAGGAAGGCAGAGGGACCCAAAGCCCATTCATAGAGCAAGTCAGTCCTGTTCTTCTGACTTGAGGCCCTACATGATTGCCCGGATGACCTTACCCTTGGGCTCCGCTTTTCTCGGTGCATGTGCATTTCCTGTTTAAAATTAAATCCTGAATTCAATTTGCCGAAAAGGTTAAAAGTCCCAGCAGCATATGGCTTATGGTAACTCTTCAGTGATTCACTCGGTGCTTTCCAGAGCCTTTTGAGTGCCAGTCTCCTGTCTGGGACTTCTGCTTAAAGATGAGCCAGCCCTGTGTAGGTGTTTGGCTAAAGCAAGTGTCCATTTTCATTCACAGAAACATTCTCTTTCACCTCAGTGTTTGCTAGAAGGAATATGATCATGTTCATCCTAGCTGCTGCCTTTGGGATTGTTTCAAGTGCTTGGGTGGGGAGACAGTGGCAGATCCCATCCTTTCCTTCTCTGGGGAAGCCTTGTTGAGGACGCCCAAGTGAATAACAGATCCAGGTATCCCCTGGGCCGTGATAGTCCCAGACAGTTCATCATCCTGTGAGAAGCAAAACCACAAAGTTCGGACAGGAGGCGGGTTGGGTCTGTGTGGCACTTTAGCACTTTAAGAGGACTGTTCACCATGCTCTGGTTTTGTCAGCTAATCAGCATTGGATCTTCCTATAACTACGGAAATGAGGATCAGGCAGAATTCCTCTGTGTTGTCTCCAGAGAACTCAATAATTCTACCAATGGCATTGTCATAGAGCCAAGTGAAAAGGCAAAGGTAAGAAATCGCATCACCAGAATTTTGTCTCTGACTCGTTTGTTCCCAGCCCCTCAGTGGACTTGGCCTGGACTGTTTGGTGCTCCTGACTTCTTCTCTTTCCTTCCAAAGCTAGCTTTGCATTTTTCCTTCATTTTGGTTGTTGACTGTTGTCATTTAAATCAGGATTTATGGAGCAGTGACCAAGCGTTCTTAGTTAGGAAGTAGGTACTGAAATAGAGTAGACTTTATGTCCCCACCTGTCAAATCAGTGAAAAATCTAATTGCAAAGTGAGAACTGTGAAACTCAAAATGGGAAAATATTTTGTGTTTATTCTTTGAAACCATTCTCTCTCTTTTTTGTCCTGTCTCAAGAGAAAAGGTATTTGGTTACCTTTGTGACTTCCCCCACCTTAAGTTACTGGAAAATTGTACACTGTTATCCTCTTTTTCCTGTACTGTGCCCCCCCCCCCCCCCCAACTCTCTCTGTCTCTCATAAACACTTCTAAGTCGGCAATTTCCTTTAGCGTGGGAGAAGGGGTCTGACAGCACGGATACTGTGGGTGCAGTGGTGTTCAGCAAGAGGCTTTTACAACTGAAGTGCTTCAGGGGAGGTTAGGGCTCAGCCCTGCCTTGCTTCCTGCGGTGACAGGACTGTTGTGCTGCCCAGCGGGGTCCAGTGGAAAGCGGCCGCGGGTCCCTTTTCCCTCAGCAGTCTGCTTAGCAGCCTCGGCCCAAGCCTCAGCCCTCCCCCCCATCTTCCATTTGCAGATTCTTCAGGAGAGAGGATCTCGGATGTAAATTCCAGATTCTTAACCATCAAGAGAACAAGCCGGCAGAGCACCTTGTGAAGTTAAATCTTGCTCCTGTACAGTAACCGAGCTCCTGCAAGGCACGGCTGAGCCTGGCCCCCCAATGGAGAAGTGTTCTGGTCAAAACCAAAGGAACCCCTGCCTGCCCCCCACAGGAACCTGAAGACAGACGCACTTCCGGCTGCAGAATACCTTTTCAGAAACCTGCTTTTGTCTTCTTAGCCAGTGTTAGATCAAATCCTTACCACAGCAGCTGGGCTGGGCTCCCAGTGGGGGCCTTTACGGGGGATGCGGGGGAGGGGCAGAGGAAGGCCTAGCTCCTCGTACAGGCCTGTGCTTCAGGGACGCCGGAGCAAACGCCAGAGGATCGTCCCTGGGCCGTGCCATGTTTTTGCCTGGGTGCCACGTTGGACGTTGGCAGCCACTTTGTAACACTATCTTTCCCCTCTTCCCCGCACCCCACACAAATGCAGCAGGTGCCAAGGATTCTAGCTTCAGTTCGTCGAATTGAGGTCTCGGGTAAAGGATAGATCCGCAGAATACCCCATATTCCTGTGGACGAAACCTCTTTGAGGAAGGGGAGGACGGGGTATCCGTGGTTGTGGGTGGAGGTTGGGGATCGCCGCTCTGGGTTCGGGGCACTCAGCTGCTACCGTGTTCGTCCTTGCCTCATCTGTCTCCGGCAGCCCGGACCCTCCAGTAGCTTGCTTGCTCCTCAGGTGGAGGTTAGAGGCAGGCGGCATCCCACACCTGTCACACACAGAGGGGCACTTAGGGAGGCCACACCCTCCATTGACCCATCTTCCTTCCCTGACTTTCTGAACTGGACCGAAGATAAAGGGACTTTGGATCCTCTGATGGCTTGGGTGGGGACAGCTATTTCTTTGAAAGTTGCCAAATGTGTTCTATTGTAGTATCCAAAAGTGTCGTTATTTCTGTGACTGTCTCTTGGAAATGCCTTGACTGAACGTTCGATATTTGTCCGAGTCTCCTGGTTTCTAACCTTGGCAAACCTGCCCCGCAGCCGTGTCCGTGACGCCACGCCAGCCCCTGCAGGGTATATGTGTTTGCTGGGCAGTCCGAGGACTCCCCGCGTCTCTGAGCCCGACCCTTTACCATCACTTCTATCTGCAGACTGCCGCGTCCTCGAGAATCAAGTGCTTGTTTGGCCAGGGAGGGGAGTAAAGCCCTCCTTCGGGCTGGGACCACAGAGCTTGTATCTGGACCTCCTGTCTGCGCTTTTGAGTCTTAGTGAACAGTCACTGAACGCAAAGGGCTGGAGAATCCTTGTTCTTCCCTCGATGACTTTTCCCAGTGTGGCAAATGGCCCAGAGAAGGGGAAGGCGCCTCTGGGGCACGCTGCACCTGTAACAGCCACTCACGTTGGTCACTCCTGGTTTCCTTCACAGTGAGGCTCCCTCTGCTCCACAGCTCAGTGCTTACTAGGGGGGTCTGAGGCCATGGTTTTTGGAAATGACTCACAGACGGTGCCGAACGTCTTAGGAACTCATGACCTGCCTGCGTGCAGATGGCATAACTCTTCTCCGGATCTCACTTTGACCTTATCTCTCTGTGTGTAGAGCAGGATAGAAATGTGTGTACAGGGGTGTCTGCTGCTCTGTGTGTGTCTACACACCAACGTGAGCGTGCATGTTGACATCGGCCCCTTGGACTCTGGCCTGTGCCCACGATTTCTACAGCTATAAACGTTAGAGGAACTTCTGCCTGCAGCAAAAGCAGTCACCTTTCAGAGACGTCGCAGGCATCCTCCTGTCATCTTTCGGAAAGCACGAGATTGGGCGTGTGGAGGAAAAGCTGCTCAGACCTGAGTAGGACAGAGGACTTTGGAAGACTTGCTCTTTGGCCAGAAAAGTAACATTTGACTCTAAGGAGGGAAAGCAGCTTCATTTGGGACCTTGAGCCCAATCAGATCTGCTTTCCCTGGGGCATGCCTGGGCATCAGCCCGTGCTCCTCGTGCTCTTCGTGCTCCCCATGCTCTAGTGCTCCTTGTGCTCCCGAGCCTGCACGAAGGGGTAAAGCGAGGCAGGCCAGAGGGCAGAGGTGGCAAGCCCCTCAGGAACGCATAGTCTTTTCTCTTTTCAGAGCCCCACAGTGGATCCTGTAGAAAAACTGCTGAGCCCCTCACTCGATGCTCTTGAGAAATTAACACAAGTGACATTTCTGCTCCCCTAGAGGGCTGGCTTTCACGAGGTCCCCCTCCTTCTGGCAGCCCAATGACAATTGTTCCAGTGCTCCTGAGTCTGAGGATGATTCAGTTCTTAAGGTTTCTGGAAAAGTATTCGCCCCAGCCCTTTAGGAACCAAGTCAGTATTTTTTTTTTACTGAAAGCCTTCTGGGAGAGCCCAGCTGATTACTTCGGAGGGAGGCCTGGCCATCCATCGGTTTGGGGGTGTCACGTGGCCAGGGACCCACACTCTCTCCAGCAGCCCAGTGCTGCCAGGTGGGGAGTGTCTTCCTTTTTCGTGTTGTGCCCAGGCCTGAGGCCGCGGGCGACTCAGGCCCAGCTCACAAAGCAGCCTGGCCTCTCCTAGGAGATGCCACACTAGCACGCTTCTGTCTTTCCTTCAGAACCTGCTTCCTCCTTGGCAATGAGGCGCAGCCCAACCTCCTCTAGAGCGACTTCGTTTCTGCAGTCTTAACTGATCTCAGGGGTGTCAGCGAGGTGTAGGGGAGGAAGGGACAGAGATGCTGGGGGGTGGCCAAGAGGACAACCACATCCTCCGACATGGCCTTTGGCGCAGAGGTTAGGGACCATGCCTGTCACTTGTGGGTATTGTTTGTTACTGTTTGTGTATTTGAATAAAGTCTGAAATGCTGTGACCTTTTTTTGTCAATAAAGACAAGAAACAAACAGCCAAATTTCCTTGGTTTCCTGTCACTACTGATGATTCTCAAACTCTTCTCAGGAGAGGAGTTTCTCTGCACCTTTCCTACCTGGGCTTCTTAGAAAGTCCTAGTTTCTCCCGCTGCTGAAACTGCCTGAGGGCGTGTTGGGCCTTCCTCCTCACGACCAGGAGAGTGGTGAGGAACAGAAGGTGAGACAGATGGTCTGCCCACCAGGAAGCTGGGAAGAGGAGGGGAAGAGTAGAAGACCATTTTTAAGGGGGGAAAAAAGTCTTCCTGGAAGAGAGTAACTGACTAGGTGTCCATTTTTCTCTGCATGGTAGAGAATGAGGAATAAAAGTGAGGTGAGTCGCCAGCAAGCCAAGTGTTGGTCACTTAAGGCACCAGGCAAGGTGTGGGACCCTCAAAAGGTGTTAGTCTCCCCCGCCCCCCCCCCCCCCCGCCATAGGGTGCTTACAGCTGGGGAGACGTGTATACACACAGCGAACGAGGTGTGTGTTTGTACCAGCCAGGGCCCAATGGGGGACAGACCACAGCAGTTAACAAGTGGTAAGAAGAGGAAAGGGCCCCCAGGCCCACTGAGGTGTCACAGATGGAGTGACTGCAGGACGTAGTTATTGTTCTAGGGCAAGGGAGCCAAAGGAAGAGGTTGGGATTATTACAAAGTAACAGGCTTGGAGGAGGGGCCGAGGGGCCGCATAGAGGAGATGCTGCGGTCCCAGGGGCTCAGCGAGACTGGTCGTAGGACCACGCTACTCCTGGAACCGTTCTAGGACCACACTCCTGGAACCAGCTCTTGCTGCCAGAGCAAAGCTGAGGTGCTGTGGTTTCTCGTTAACCGGAAGAAGCATGTCCCTTCTGCCCCGCCCCCTCCCGCCTCCCCAATCTTGCAGTCCCCCTCCCACGTTCCCCATGGGTGCACCTGTCCGGGACTCAGCTGTTAAAGACGCACAGAGCAGAGTCTGGAGGGTGGCTTGGAGCTGAGACTTAATAGCCAGCAGCTTGGGCTGCTCGGCATCCGTATACACGCTCCCACGCGTATTTGAACTTACAATGGTAAAAACAAAACTTCATGTCTCTACGTAACAAGACGCAGCTACGCGTTACACAGAGGTGATCTTGCCCTCTGCCCAGTGTGAAACACAGTGTCGATTGCCAGTGTTCCCCGGTCTGAGAGACAGTCACATCGATTTCTGGGCTAGGTTAACTACTCCTCAGGCTGACTTGGTGGGTTAGACAACACCTAGTTCATATCAGGCAGGTCAGGCCGCATGGTCGCTTGATGTCCCATGGTTAGGTAGGCTCTCAAAAGGAGAAGAGTTACCTGCAAAAGAAGGCAGGGCGATTTTCTAAAACGCTGGAGCTCTGCATGGTAATTCTCCAGTCAGGGCTTGCTGGAAGCTCCATACAGCATCAGCCTTTGCAATAGATCATTTGAGTATTGCTGAATCTGTTCAGTCATAAAGCCCCAGTGGCAGCTAAATTTCTAGGAAGAATCACACCCCATAGATTTCCATCGGTAAACCTTTCCCTTGGAGTGAACTATAACTCTGGTAAGCCAGGTTAATTCTTTGATGAGCTTTCTTTTTCTTTTTCTTTTTTTAAGTTTATTTTGAGAGGGAGAGCACATGAGCAGGATAGGGACAGAGTGAGAGGGAAGAGAGAATCCCAAACAGGCTCTGCACTGCCAGCATAGAGCCCCATGTGGGATGCGAACTCTTGAACCTCGGGATCATGACCTGAGCTGAAATCAAGAGTGGGCGCTCAACCTACTGAGCCACCCACGCTTCCCAATTCCTTGATGAGTTTCCTTTTTTTTTTTTAACGTTTTATTTATTTTTAAGACAGAGAGAGAGCATGAACGGGGGAGGGTCAGAGAGAGAGGGAGACACAGAATCGGAAGCAGGCTCCAGGCTCCGAGCCATCAGCCCGGAGCCCGACGCGGGGCTCGAACTCACGGACCGCGAGATCCTGACCTGAGCCGAAGTCGGTCGCTTAACCGACTGAGCCACCCAGGCGCCCCCCTTGATGAGTTTTCTATACAGTGCCATTAAATTGTATCTCGGTTTTGTTTTTATTTTCGTTTTTACTTTAAAATATTTTTATTAAGATCATTGTTTTCCATGAAATGTTACCATGGAAATTTAACTCAACCTAACTAATTCTAGCTCTTGCCCTTACGGACTGTAGCTTTTGCCTTTGTGGGCTTTCTTTTGTGGCTATTACCTCCTCTGTATTTATTTTCCCCAAGTCAAACCTGACTGCTCAGAATCAAGTCTCACATATCTTAATGTGTGTATTTTTAGCTGATGTCATTTTTCTGTTAATGATTCTATTAAAACAACATGGAGAGAAGATCGTGTGTGTCTTTTTTTTTAACAGGAATTTATCAGAAACATTTTTTGTTGTATATTTTATTTATTTTGAGAGAGAGAGAGGGGTGCCTGGGTGGCGCAGTCGGTTAAGCGTCCGACTTCAGCCAGGTCACGATCTCGCGGTCCGTGAGTTCGAGCCCCGCGTCGGGCTCTGGGCTGATGGCTCAGAGCCTGGAGCCTGTTTCCGATTCTGTGTCTCCCTCTCTCTCTGCCCCTCCCCCATTCATGCTCTGTCTCCCTCTGTCCCAAAAATAAATAAACGTTGAGAGAGAGAGAGCAAGTGGGGGAGGGACAGAGAGAGAGAGGGAGAGAGAGAATCCCAAGCAGGCTCCACACTGTCAGCACAGAGCCCAATGCAGGGCTTGAACTCACAAACCATGAGATCATGGCCTGAGCTGAAGTCAAGAGTCAGACGCTTAACCCACTGGGCCACCCAGGTGCCCAGCAAACATCATTCTTAATGGAGAAATGTTGAAATGTTTCCTCTAAGAAAGGGAAAGGAGAGGCCTTCTATTTCCCATTTGTAGCCAACAAATGCTAATGTTTTGGAGAAAGACAGTGATGTATTGCAAGCTTTTCAGGGCGTTTATCCTATGGGGTGGGGGAGAATAGGAAACAGAAAGCAACAAAGAAGCAATCAGAGCCATGAAGAGTCTCTCTTCCGCCTCGCTCATCCCTTTTCTCTTTCTGAGGATCAGAACCAGAGTGGAAGCAACAGTCTTTAGAATCACCAATCAGATGATGTTGATCATTCAACTTTAGACCAAGAAGAGGCTTTGGAACATCATCTCCTGGAACAACCCTGTCAATTCACCAGAAAAGAATGTCTGGTCCAGAGGAAGTAAAGGAGTTGCCCAAGATCCTACTGCCACTTTGTTGCCATTTTCCTCTCCGGTCCCTAATGTGAGTCCCTTAGGTCCACTGCCAGCGGCTCCAGGTGCACCAGCGACCCTGCCCTGGCGTGAAGAATCACCCATGGAGAGGGCAGGCCACATCAGCACCCATAGCATGTCCGGTGGCCCACCTTTTGCTCTGCTGACATCACAAGCAGCATGCTGGGGCTGGTCACGCTTGAATTGTGATGTCAGGGAACAAAACTAGGGGCGGCCTTCGAGGAGGGGGGCCAACTTGATAGGGAGATCAAAACACAGCAGCCGAAGGGAAAGGTAAGAAGGCAGCGGTCAGATCCCAGGAGATGGAGAGGGCTGGGGTGGGGGCACGCGGGACTGATGGGGACCCTCCCAACAGCTGGTGAAGTGGGACCAGGGCTAGGCCGCTGCACCTGAGTGCCTGGGGGTCCTTTTCCATCCCACCACAGGGCAGCCAAGCCTCTAGCCCTCCCTGACATGCAGAAAGTCTCACATAAGTACTTGGGCTTCCTGCCTTTCTTCTGAAGGGCCAAAGAAGTGGCTCCTTTCCTTTCCGTTGATGTGATTTCCTTCTGCCCACCCTCTTGCTCGTCCAAGGTTTGTTGCAGGGGTCAGGGCTGGGACACAGAGAACACAATCCCCATGTTATGCCCCGCCCCCCCCCCATGGGTTGACCAGCGACACAGTCTCTGTACCCTGTGGGCAGAAGCTGTTTCTATGAAAAGGACTAGTGTACCCCTCCAAGGCCCCTCGGCTCCTGCCGTGGCTTCTTCGTGGCTTTGCTCTATCTTCTCAGGGCCAGTCCAGGACCACAAGCCAGCCCCGCAGCCGCCGGCCCAGCCCTCAAGCCCTTCCCACGCTCAGCTCCTGATGAGTAACAGCAGTCTCCACACGTTTGAGGACCAAGTCCTCTGTCCCATCTGCCTGGAGGTGTTCCGCAACCCGGTCACCACCACCTGCGGGCACAACTTCTGCATGGCCTGCCTCCAAGGTTTCTGGGACCACCTGGCTACCGTGGGCGAGACACTGTACTGCCCCCAGTGCCGGGAGAGCTTCCCCTCCAGACCGCGCCTCTGCAAGAACGGCATCCTGGAGGAGATGGTGACCTGCTTGGCCCAGGTCAAGGGCCAGACCTTGGGGTCCTCACGGCCCCTGGCCGGGCCCAGGGACGTGCCCTGCGACTTCTGTTCCGCCCAGAAGCTCAAGTCAGTCAAGTCGTGTCTGCAGTGCATGGCCTCCCTGTGCGAGAAGCACCTGAGCAGCCACTTCGAGGACCAGATGTTCCAGGACCACGAGCTGCTGGAGCCCGTGTGGGATCTCAAGAGCCGCCTGTGCCGGAAGCATCGCAAACTGCGGCGGCTGTACTGCCGCACGGAAGGCAGCTGCGTGTGCGGAGCCTGTCTGCTGGAGGAACACAAGAACCACGACACCATCCCCCTGGAGGAGGAACGTGCCAGGAAGGAGGTGAGGTGGGGTGGGGGAGGGGTTGAGGAGGGGTGGGGGAGGGGTGGGGGGTGGGTAGGAGCGGGACTCGTGGTTCCAAGTCTCTCCCTGAAAGTCTTTCACCAGCCCAGGCACACCTTTCCTTGGAGGGAAATCACACAACCATCAAAGTGACAGTCAGGAGGGTGGACCTGCCCGTTACATGAGAAAGGCTTGGTAGAAGGACAGAAAAATAATGCTGATTCAAAGGTTCACATGCAACCCAATGTTTATAGCAGCACTAGCAACAATAGCCAAATTATGGAAAGAGCCCAAATGTCCATCAACTGTGGAATGGATAAAGATGATATAATATATAATATATAATGCATATGTATAATATATAATGGAAGATATATATATATATATATATATATGTTAGAATGTTGGGGATCAGAAGAGTGAAATCTTGCCATTTGCAACAATGTGGATGGAACTAGAGTGTATTATGCTAAGTGCTAAGTGAAATAAGTCAGAGAAAGATAAATATCGTATGATTTCACTATATGTGGAGTTTAAGCAACAAAATTGATGAATATAGGGGAAGGGAAGGAAAAATAAGATAAAAAGAGAGAGGGAAGCAAACCATAAGAGACTCTTAAATGCAGAGAACAAACTGAGGGCTCCTGGAGGGAAGGTGTGGGGGAATGGGCTAAATGGGCGATGGGCATTAAGGAGGGCACTCGCTGGGATGAGCACTGGGTGTTATATGTAAGTGATGAATCACTAAATTCTACGCCTTACACCATTGTTACACTATATGTTAACTAGCTCTGATTTAAATAAAATTTAAAAATTTTTTAAAGTAATAAAATAACAACAACAACAAAAAAACGTTGGTGGGTTTGATGAAGAAGGATCCAAAACTGCATGTATGAGTTCCATGTTAACTTTTTTGCGTAGATAAAGGAAAGGCTGGAAGAAAACATGTCAAAGTAGAAATATGTCATGTTAGGTTGGGCAGATCCCCTCCTTTTCTCTACTTTCAAATTTTGTTTAATATATGGAAATATTAAACAAAATTAAAATGTGGAAAACCAGATTTGAACTGCTTTTTGTAGTGGAACACTTCTATTTCAGGCATTCTATCAAATATATTTGGTAACAGTAATATTTCCACATAGCCACCCCTTAATGGTCCACTGCAAGGAGCTCCTGAGGGCATATAAGCCAAGTGGCCACACCGTTCAGCTCAGTGGACACTTTGTCCATAGTAAGACTTTGTCAACAAAGCAAGCAGTGGGTTGATGTACAGTCTGGCTTGAGCTGCTCATTTTGTTGTGTGCCAGCAACAATCCACTGGACGGGCACCTGGAACAACACAGTTCTATCACCTGTCATAAACAAGAACATGACTCTTCCCAGAACAGGTGGAGACTGGAGGCTTCTTCACAGAACTTGGGACACAGCGTGTCCCAGGCAGCGCCACCCCAGTGAGGTATCTCCAGGGCTCCATGTCTGATGTGCCCCTTCTCGACCCACTGTCCCCTCTCAGCCCAGTGAATCCTCTTCAGCCCCTTTTTGTGATCTGAAAGCCTGTGGTCATCACTGTCAGGAACAGAGAACCTGATTCCTAAGAATGGGGAAAGGGCACCTGGGTGGCTCAGGTTAAGCGTCTGACTCTTGATTTTAGCTCAGGTCATGATCTTGGGTTTGTGAGTTCAAGGCCCACATCGGGCTCCATGCTGACAGTGTGGAGCCCGCTTGGGATTCTCTCTCTCTCTCTCTCTCTCTCTCTCATTCCTCCTCTAAAAAAAAAAAAGAAAGAAAAAAAAGAATGGGGAGAGAGTCTCAGGGAGTGAGAGACCATGAGCAGCAAGAGCAGAGGGTAGAAGACCCGGGCCATCTGCCCTTCAGCTCTGCCTTTGTCCCTCATATAGGCGTCTTAGGAATGTAAGAGGTATGTCTTCTCTGGGCTTGCAGAAGGGTTTCTCCAAGAAGGCCTTGGAGAAGAAAGAACCTCCACCTTTCTGAATCAGGGGCCCTTTCCTCCTCCCCCTGCCTCACCCCAGGTGGAGGTTCGGAAGGTCCAGGCCAGCGTGGAAAACCAGATGCTGATCATCAACTCTGACAGCCAGAGGCACCGGGGGCAGGTGGCCTTTCTCTCGGTAAGGCTGGCCCACCCTCTCCCAGGCCCAGGCTTCCCCCCAGTGCCCTGCATCTGGCTGAGGGGCACTCTCAGGGCCTGGAGTGGATGTCGTGGGGCCCAGCAGTTGGCAACAGGATGCCTAGGCAGGTTCCGGGCCATAACAGTAGGGGCTGGGGCTCAGAGATGCCTCTCAACACACCCTCCACAACCCGCTCCCCGCCCCACCCACAGAAATTGATCCAGACAACACGCGATGAGGTGAACGCCTGCTTCTCAGAGATCATCCAGGAGGTCAGACAGCTGCAGATGAAGGTCTTGGATTTCGTCGAGAAAGAGGAGGCAGCCGCTCTGGGGAAGCTGGGCAGCTCCATCCAGCAGAGCCACAACCGGCTCCTGAAGCTGGAGGGGGACAGCATCTGGCTCCGCGCCCTGCTCGCCAACAGGAGCGACCAGCAATTCCTGCAGGCGAGCCCCCGCCCCCACTCCTGTCTCTGCCCCAGGCCCTGATCCGAACTCCACTCCTCCTCCACCCCCAGACACACCAGATCTGCTCAGACCTAGGATTAAGCCATCAGCATTTGGGGCTGCAACTCATCATCTATTCTTCTGCCTCGGGGAGCCTCCTCACCCCAGGCCGTGGGTCCTGGGCTTACACCAACACCCTTGGCTTCTTACCTGACGTTCCTGCCTTCATGTCCCTGGAACAGAAGGCAACATACCCTGGGATTCCTGGCATCTGCCACAGTCTAAGTTTCTCCAGATTCTCCCAGACCAGGGATGGGAGTGAGACCAGACCAATCCATACAGCCTGGGATGAAAACCCCATTTCCTTCACCAGCCCTGGCCCAGTCCTGCAGCCTGCTGCTGTTGCAAGAGGGTACCAGGCAGGGTCACTCACTGGTGGAGGCGTGGGTGACAGCAGCCTTCTCTGAGGGTGGGGCCCAGGGCTACCCAAACCCTGTGCTCGGGAACTCTGAGCAAAGACCTTCCTTCAGCTGATTATCACATCCCCAGCAGATTTCTAAAGCTGTTGCTCACAGCGTCCACCCCTCCACACACACGCCACAGGAAAAACGTGGCAAGGTGTTTCACTAAGCAACTCGAAGCTCAGAAGAAATCGTCCTCCCATTGTTTTCTAATCCACTCTACTTAATGCACTTTGCCATACTTTTTGGCAAAGCCCTGATCTAAGACATCACAACCAGGGGGGAGGGAGAGGGATGTCCAGGTTTGAAAACCAGCAGTTTCTCCACCTGCCCCAAGATTCTGGGCTCGGTGGGGTCCCTGGCATAAGCAGGAGCTCCTGGCATCTGCCTGGGCCCCGGGCTAACGGGTGGTACTGCTGGCCACTCCCTGCATCCAGGAGTTCCCCAGACTGAAGCACTTTCCCGCCTGCTCGGAAGCCCTGATGAGCACCAACTGTGAGGAGAAGCAGAGCTTTCTCCAGTTGCCGGAGACCCTGGCGGAGCTCCGGACGCGGCTGCTGGACGTGGGTCTCAGCTTCATCAATCAGCTCCTCCTGAAGGGTCAGTATCTGGCAGCCTGGGGCCACTGGAGACTCACCTGCCCCCCGGGGGTGGGACTGCCCTGCAGGGCAGTGTTTGGGGTTCCAGGCACTGGTGGAGAGCCCTGCCTGCCCATGTGCACCTTCCCCAGGTGACGCAGCCTCCTGGAAGCCCATGCCCCTCTCTGAAAGGACACTGGGCTGTAAGAGTGTCCTCAGCAAAGCTCCTCAATCTCCTCCAGGCATTAAGATGAACTCCTATGAGTTGCTGCCCTCAGCTGTGGACAGGAAAACACTTCTCAAGTGTGAGTCCTCCGTACCGAGGTCCGAACCTGAGGGTGGGACCCCCGGGGGGCCTTGACTTCCCCAGTCCCCTCTCCATTCAGGCCAGGGCACCAGAGAGATGCCAGCACTCTCTTGCCCAGGCCTCGTACTTGGGACTGGAGACCTCAGAAGGACTCAGCCTGTGACTTCAAGGCCACGATAGGGAGAGGACTATCCTGTCCCATCCCGTGGGTGGGCAAGGCAGGGCCTTGCCCAGATGCTGGCTCTGCCCCCCTCCCTGGCTCTGGTGTGGCACAACCATTGCCCTCAGCTGGGGGCCTGCCAGTGTCCCCCCACCACCCCACCAGGGTTTAGCCAAGCCAGCTTGGATGACCCTGTCCGTTTCTTCCTCAAGCAAGCTCCCTTTTATTGCTAGGCAATAAATAAATCGAATACATTTGATGCCTAGGCAGCCCCTCTCCTGAGCTGGGCTGGGAGGCAAATCCCAGGGACTTCTCTGAGATATCATGGGTCTCTTTGGTGAACCCCTGAGTCACCTCCTCCAGGAGCCCTTGACCTTCCCTCAATCCCACTCATTCTTGTGTCCTGAGTAAATAAAAAGGGAGATTATGTTAGAGTCTAGTGGGGGGCAGGGAGGAGGAATTGGTTTCTCAGCTACTCTAGAAAGGTAGACCTTTGGGCAACACCCAACCCCTTCCTCCAAAGGAGGTCAGTGACCTGGGGCCAGAGTTGCGGACTGAAAAAAGCAGGGGCGGGGCGGGAAGAGAAGGGCCAATCCCAGGAGATGGGCAGGGGGTGGGAAGCACTTGGTGACTTCTGTGCAGATGCCACGCAGCTTAGCATCCTCTTCGGCAGCCCTGGGGGCCGCTCACCCAAGCTCCCTTACCCCCCCCCCAACCCCCACCCCCGCCAGGTTACTGCAACCTGAACTTCGACCCCACCACGGCCAGCGAGGAACTGTTCCTGTTCAAGGAGACCCACTCGGTGCTGAACCTGGGCATCCTTCTGGAGCCCTTCGCCGCGGGCGGCCCCTTCCCCGGCTTTAAGCAGTGGCCGCAGGTGCTGTGCTCGCGCGGCCTGTCCGAGGGCCGCCACTACTGGGAAGCCGAGGTGTCCAACTCGTGGGTGTGCCTGGGCCTCACCTACCGCCGCAGCCCCCCACTCGGCGGCCGCCCGCGCCGCAACATCGTCTACCTGCTGGGCCGCAACCCGTACTCGTGGTGCCTGGAGTGGGACTCGCTCAAGTTCTCCGTGTGGCACAACAACACGCAGACGGTGCTGCACGGCGGTTACCACCGCACGCTCGGCGTGGCGCTCGACTGCGGCACCGGCTGCCTCTCCTTCTACGGCGTGGCGGGCGGCGTGAGCCTGCTTTACCGCTTCCTCGTCTCCTTCCTGGAGCCGCTCTACCCCGCGGTCATGGTCAGCAGCGGCGCCTCGGTCACGCTCAAGCAGCGCCCCGAGGCGGAGGCGTAGGCGGCAGCCAATAAAGCTGGACTCTAGCGCTGGGCTGGGCCCGCGGGAAGGGGCGCCGGGGGCGCGGGCCGCCGGAGGTCGCGGCCCCCGGGTTGAGGGCTGGGGTGGGCGGCGAACCGGCCTCCCGTCCCCCTGACCCGCTGACCTGCTGCCGGGTGTTCCCGGGAATCCTAGGAAACTGGCAGACCCCTCCGTTCCGGCAGCCGTGGGAGAAGGGCTTTGAGCCAGGATGGAGTCCCACACCACTCCCCTCCCGTGGGGGGGGGGGAGGGGGCCTGGGGACAGTCCGGTGGCCTCCGGAGGGCGGGGGGGAATTCCTGGCCCGGTGCACAGCCTCCGGCTCTATGCCCCCCCTCCCCCCTCCCCCCCACCCCCCACCCCCTCCCCCCGGGCCCATCAGAGGCCCCTGACTTTGGTTCTCCAGGTAAGTCCTGGCTACTCAGCACCAGGGACCCAGGGACAGATCCCTGTCCCCAAAGGCCTCGCGGGTGGCTGCTTTCTATTCCTCCCCTCCAGGAGGCCAGACTGAGAGTGGCACCTCACAGATGGGTTAGGGGTGTTCTGTCCCAGTTGCTTAACTGGGGGCTGGGAAGTTAAGCCAAAGAATCCAGGCTGATCTCAGGCCCAGAGAAAAAAAGGTGAGGGCCTACTGCCCAGAGCAGGGCCTGTCACACAGCTGGTGTCTCATAGGCTGGGGCGGATGCGGAACTGAGGCTATCCACTCTGCACCGTCCCCTGTGTGGCTGCAAGCTGGTTTCCCCAGCCATCTGCCCAGTGCGCTCCGCCCCCAGAGTGTAGCACTGCCCAGAAGCAAAGGGGCTGCTTCCTCATCCGGGACCCTGCAATCCCGCCTGTCCAGCAGAGGGTGTGGGAGTCAGCTCCAGAGGCTGGGTCGCACCAGGTTACTGCCTTGCAACCCTGGCAGGAGCATGACTGGAGACTCAGCCCCTCTGACGAAACCACGGCAGCATTTCCAGCATCAACCAGCCGCTGGTTTCTCTGGTTTCTCAGGTTGAGTCTCTTGGGTTAATGATTGGCTCTGAAAAGGAAATGATACAAGTCAAGGGAGAAAACCCCTGGGGCAACATAGTCCAGAACCAGGCCTAAAATCACCCCATGGGGGTGTCCCTGAATTCCATCCCCACCTGGCCTGTTGGAAGAGAAATTAGTGACCCTGGTTTTCCCATCTGGAGAGGTCATTGTGGGGCCAGGGTGGGACCAGGCCCGAAACAGATGTAGGGGGTGCCCTCAAGGTTTTTCAGAGGGAGGCACCCTCTGGCTCTTCTGAGCAAGCTGTGGCTGTGGTGTCTTGCTGACCTTCCTTTCTGGAGCCTTCACTCCGCACCAATTCCAATCAATCCCCGCCCCATCACTCTTATTCCCCATGGGCTGTTCCCCATGCTGATTGGTAGGAATGAAAAGTAAACTTTTTCCTCAGTGTTCCGGAGCAGCCTTTCACATCCAAATGCCTGAATCTTGGCTCCCGCCTCCAACCTTCGTTCTCCCTGGTTCAAGGGGCTACAGGCTCCCGCAGCACCCGGCTGGGGTCCAGAAGTGCTGAGGAGGTGAATGTAGGGTACAAGGAGACGGGTCTGTGCTAGCTAGCTGCATGGATCTCCGAGTTCTTCTCCATCCAGGAGCTGAGGAAGAGGCTACCCTCGCCAGCCCCTCCCGGGGTACTGTGTGATGCTGGAACCATCCTGACACCCTCAGGCACTTGGCATGAAATCCACATCTGAACTTAATAGGGGTATTTGCTTTCCTAAACAGCTCTTCGTTTGCAGTTCCTGGGCTGCTGGGAATTCACAATGAGAGTGCTGGGGGTCCTCAAATAGTTTTTAGTATTTCGAAAAGCCAACCAGCAAGCCAGCCTGCACATCAGGGGGGCTAGCCAGCAAACCGAAATGTCAGGGTCTCTGCTCCCGGCTCAGCATGCGCCTCGTGGAGGAAATATAGAGGGGTCCTTCCCGGTGCAAGATCAGCCAGTGCTCTCGGATAATCTACGCCTGTGAACCCCACCCCTTCCCTGGAGAGAAGAAGGGAAGACGGGAAGAAGGGAAGAAGAAGGGAAAAAGGGAAGAAGGTCTCTCCCTGTGGAGAGACCAGAGAGGGCACCCTCGCTGGAATGCCACCCACACACTTCTCATGCCTTCCTGCTCTGCCTTAGCACTCAACAAATATTTTTTTTTATTGTGAATCCGAGCAGGCTATAAACTAGTCTGTCTCCAAGAATTGCTTCACTTTAAAAATGCCCATGTTGTACCTTACAAGAAGATTGTGTTCTTGTATTACTTGGGTAATTTTAAAATTAATCTTTTTGCATTTTCATAAAAGCAATTTTGCTTTTTTTTTTTTTAACGTTTATTCATTTTTGAGACAGAGCATGAATGGGGAGGGTCAGAGAGAGGGAGACACAGAATCTGAAACAGGCTCCAGGCTCTGAGCTGTCAGCACAGAGCCCGACGCCGGGCTCGAACTCACGGACCGCGAGATCGTGACCTGAGCCGAAGTCGGCCCCCCAACCGGCTGAGCCACCCAGGCGCCCCAAAGCAATTTTGCTTTTATTTAACAACACATAGCATCTATCATAGGCCAGTCACCATTCATGGCAAATGAAAAGTTCATGGCAAATAGGAACTCACATAATCCTCATAACCTTATAAATAGGTATTATCCCCGTTGTATGGATGAGGAAACTGAGAAGAGATTAAGTGACTTGTCCCATGTCCTTGTCATGAAGATATATAATTGAGCAGCCAGGATTCAAATCTAAGCTTTTTTTTTTTTTAACCATTATGCTACACCGCCTCTCCCATACCGCATTTGCTCTAGAAAACTTATACGATATAGTTGTGCACTTTCAAAATGCAAAAAAATTACTTTCAAAATACGAAATTATTCACTGGCTGCATAACATTACACCCTACAAATCTGTCCTATAGCTTTGGTGGCCTGTTGTTGTTTTTTTTAAAGTATATTTCATCTCTACACCCAATGTGGTGGGTGTGTTCAAACTCAGGACCCTGAGATCAAGAGTCACATGCTCTTTTGACTGAGCCAGCCAGGCACCCCTCCCGTAGCTTTGTTTTGTCTTTGATTCCTTGATTCCCACTGGAGGTGGGTGGCATGCGGAAACCCAGCCAAAGCCACAGATGTTGCCTCCTCCATGTTCAAGTGTGACCCAAACTCAGAGAGGGGTCAAAGCGGAAGGCAAAGGATGCTGGCAGCAGCAATCGTTTCCGTCTCTTCATGCTGTCCCACAGTGTGGGGAGAACAGAAGCAGGACCAGGTGGCAGGAACCTAGGGAAGGAGCCTGAACCCTTCCCACCCCCAAGGAATGGTGTGCTCAGACTGGGTGTGGAAGGGAGAGGGTGTCTGTGGGAGCCTCGGGCAGAGTATGCCTGGCATATGGTGGGTACCCAATGGCTGTCGGGAGTATCCCACCCAAGAGAGCATAAGCTCAACTCTGCACGTTCCCTGTGAGGAAGGCCCCTGGTGGTGACCTGAACCAAGACCACCAGCTGAGGAGAGGGGGGCCATCTCCAGCCTGCCCTGCTGGCCCAGTCCCACCCCAACTCCACCCCCCATCTCCTTGCCACAAACATCAGGCTCCAGTAGCCCTCCAAAGCATCTTCCCTCCTGGCCTTTGCTCATACTGTGCCCGCTGCCTGGAGCCCTCTTCCGCCCTCATGCCGTTAGGTCCTACTGATCACTTATCAGGTACTGTGGTGGTCCTAAGATGCTCCATGTTCCAAGAAGCCTGTCTTGAACCCCCCTCTCCCTAAGCCAAGTGGGGTTCCCTCCTCTCTGCTCCCATAACACCTCTGCATGCATCCCTGCTGTCATCCATTTGTTTCATGTGTGAATTCTCCATTGGAAGTAGGGGCAGGCTGCATATTTCTTGCCTCTGGTGCTTTAAGGCATGCCTGTCAGAGAGCAGGTGCCTAATAAACATTGACCCAAGGACTGAAGGAAGCTTCTCAGAGCTTGGAGGGTGGGAGGCCACCCAGATCCTTTCCTGGGTCAGGTCAGGCTGGGTGTGACTGTCCTGGCACAGCTGTCACGGACTTCCTTCTCTTCCCTCTGCCATCCTTTTGCGAAGTTAAGTCTGTTCACGCCCTGCATCCAGGTGGAAGCAAAGCACCTTCCTGTTATTCCTCCATTTGCTTCCATTTTCAACCTTCCCTGTATTTATTTATTTTTTTATTTTCGAGAGAGGGAGAGCAAGGGAGGGGCAGAGAGGGGAGCGGGACAGAGGATCCAAAGCGGGCTCTGCGCTGACACTAGTGAGCCCAATGCAAGGCTGGAACTCAAGGACCGCGAGATCATGACCTGAGTCAAAGTTGGACGCTCAATGGACTGAGACACCCAGGTGCCCCTCAACCTCGCCTTTAGCCTGAACATTCTCTGAGGCTGAGTATCCTCCAGCAAGTGCGCGAAGATGAGAAACACATACCTCTCTCAGCCTTTGTTTCCTGATGGATAGGGATACCATTCATATTTGCTAAAGATTATACAACTCCCAGTACTTCTCAAACCAAGCAGCTGGGAAACGTGCATTTTGAGCAGGGCCACGACTAGAGTGAAGCAAGTAAGGGATTCACCTCAGGCACAAAATTTAAGAAAAGGGTCAAAAAAGACTCAGTAATCAAGATTAATATTTGGGGCGCCTGGGTGGCTCAGCCAGTTGAGCCTCCAACTCTTGATTTCTGCTCAGGTCATGATCTCACGGTGCCCCACATCAGCCTCTGCTCTGGGTGTGGAGCTTGCTTGAGATTCTCTCTCTTCCTCTCCCTCTGCCCCTCCCCTGCCCAAGCATACGGTTGCATGCACGCGCCCTCTCGAAAAAAAAAAAAAAAAAAGGATAAATATTTTAACGCAATATTTTACAAAATCAAAATGAATGCAAAAATCTATGATGGACAGGTTATCAAAATTGTAAATAAAGGCCAGATCTGACCCAGGACTTGCAGCACCTGCTTTGTAACCCCTCAGACTAAGCCTGGCCCTGATTCTGACAAAATTTTATCCATGAAACTAGATGATTCCATTGGCCATAATTTGTTGATCTGATTGTCTATAATTATTGTTTTAAATTACTTACCTTGATTACTGAATTCTGTTGGTATCCCTGTAAAATTTGTGCCCCAGGCAAGTGATTCACTCACCTCACCCTACCTAGATGGGCACTTTGCGTAGCTAAACTGAGTAGCTGGACCAGGGGGAGGTGTCACGGATGTCAAATATCCTGCAAGGCTCAGAAGAGCCATCCCTGGGGGCACCTGGGTGGCTCAGTCGGTTAAGCATCCCACTTCGGCTCAGGTCATGTTCTTATAGTTCGCGGGTTCGACCCCCCGCATCGGGCTCTGTGCTGACAGCTCAGAGCCTGGAGCCTGCTTCAGATTCTGTCTCCATCTCTCTCTGCCCCTTCCCAGCTCCTTCTCTCTCTCTCTTAAATATAAATAAAACATTTAATTTTTTTTTTAAAAAAAGAAGAGCCATCCCCAAACACCCCTGTTGTTAGCAGTATATATATGTGCACAGATACTTCAAGTCAAAAGTTAAATAACATTCATTTAGTTGTTCACTCTTGCCAAAATCAGTAATAAAGTGTCAGAAGCCCAAGGGCACCCATTAAAAGGTTTTTGGTTCCCTGCCAAGTGTTTTCTGGAAGCTGATTCTTCCTCATTTACAACTAGATTCTTCCTGCCTGGAGAACGTGTGCCTTAGTGCTTTTGTGTTTCACACGTAGTTGGAGAGGACACTGGTGGTTAGAATTCTGCCCGGTTTGCTCCAATGTTCCACAAATGACCTCTGAGTGGCTCTTGCCAAGTGTGGCAAGACAAGTGGGAGGAAACCCAGGACAGAATGATGGCCCGAGGAGTTTCAAGGAGGGAGGGGTCAGCGGGGTCAGACACTTGAGGCAGGTGGGGACGAAACAGGTCCATTGGATGTGATGACATGAAAATGATCAGAAGGGGCAGAAGTTCAGCTTCTGAAGACGGAGGGAGGAAGGGAACGTGTGGAAAAGGACCTAGTGGGAAGAGACGCTTTTCATTTCAAGTTGGACTGTGGAGGGGGCTGGGGCAGGAGCTGGAGGGGAATATGAGTTTAAGGAGGATAGATTGTTGGCTTGCTTTCATTTTAGGAGAGACCTGAGCTTGTTTAAATGCCAGTCTTGCACAACAGCCTATCAGCATGATGATTCAGAATTCCTCCGGGTAGATTTGCAACCCCCTAGGAATTTTAGATTTAGCAGGAAACACTAAAGCCCGCACGGTTCCCACAGGAAGGAGACTAAGGTGCAGAAGGGGCGGACCAGGAGCACCAGGGAAGATGTCTTGGAGGAGATGGGCCCCGGGCAGCACCCTGAGGATGGGTGACTCCATCAGGCCACGGATGCATCCTGGGCAACTGTACTGGGTTGAATAGTGCCCCCCCCCCCAAAACTCATATCCACCCAGAACCTCAGAATGTGACTTTATTTGGAAATAAGGTCTTCACAGAGGTAATTAGTTAAGATAAGGTTATACTGGAGTATGGCAGGCCCTGATCCAATGACCAGCGTCTTTCTTTTTAAAAATTTTTTTAAAGTTTATTTACCTATTTTGAGAGAGAGAGAGAGAGAGAGAGAGAGAGAGAGAGAGAGAGAACAAGCAGGGAAGGGGTAGAGAGAGAGAGAGAGTCCCAAACAGGTTCCACACCGGCAGTGTGGAGCCTGATGCGGGGCTCGAACTCAAGAACCATGAAATCATAACCTGAGCGGAAACCAAGAGTCGGATGCTTAACCAACTGAGCCATCCAGACGCCCCTTGATCTCAGGCTTCTGACCAATGAACTGTGACAGAATACATTTCTGTTGTCTTAAGCCCAGCTGGTTTGCGGTCCTTTATTATGGCAGCTCCAAGAAACCAACACAGGACCTATTGAAGGCTATGTGTTGGGTGCTCTGCCCGGCTCTGGAGATACCAAAGCAGATAATCCCCGAGGTGGTCCTGGCTCTCTGGAGGCTGTGACATCAGGGGCCACCAGGGACGACTCTCTAGAAGAGGTGGCACTTAGTCTCTGTCTGTCATTATAAACAGTGGGAGTTATCCAGGGTGAGGGGGTAGTACCTGTGTGGAAACAGGGAGGTGACCAAGCTCTACTCAAGAATGGAGCAAAAGAAGGGAAGGGGCCAGCAAGAGACAAGGGGCCAGCAGAAATCTGAACTTGATTCCGGTGTGCTCTGGGCACCATGGAGGAAGGCCCTTCTGGAAGTGGCGTGATTCGGTTTGCATGATCAAGGCCAGGTGAGAGTGAGAGAGAAAGCCCCTGGAGACGAAGTGAGGGCACCAGCAGGGGAAGTAAGTAAGGGCAGGAACCCACGTGTGGTGGGGTTGATGAAGAGATGAATCCAGTGGGTGAGCTATAGGCCTGTGGGCTGGGAGTATCAGGAAATGGGTGTCAGTCCGGAGCCCTGCCAAGGTGTGGGCACAGCCGTCCGGGAAGTCAAAGCCAGGGAAGGCGTTCAGCGCCTGAATAAGTGGGTGCTTTTGGAAGATGAATCTGGCGGTCCAGGCAGGGAGCTGAGTAGAGAGATCCTATCAAGACTCCGTGTCTGCTGCGTAGGCCCAATGTGGGCTCAGCATCAGAAGGAGAGAAGGCATACAAACAAGATGGGAAAGAGGAAAGTCAGTCGAATTAACGATTAGCTGGATATGATGATGGAGGTGAGGGGGAGGGAGGGAGGCCCAGGCCCAAGTCAGAGAATAGAGATGAGGCCTGGTCTGAAGAGGCAGATGGCAAAGACGGAGTGGGGACAGGCTGACTTGGGTTGACAGTGGGAAAATCACAAGGACAGGGGCCTGGAGCTCTGGAGAGACGGGGGCCAGGCTGGAGGAGGAGAGTCTGGGTAAGAGACAAGGAGGAAGCAGGAGGAAGAAAGAGGGGACTCAAGATGAGGGAGTGTCAGGGCGCCTGGGTGGCTCAGTCGGTTGAGCATCTGCCGTCGGCTCACGTCATCATTTCATGGGTTCGTGAGTTTGAGCCCTGAGTTGGGCTCTGCTGACAGCTCAGGGCCTGGAGCCTGCTTCAGATTCTGTGTCTCCCTCTGTCTCTCTGCTCCTCAGCTGCTCATGCTCCGTTTCTCTCTCAAAAATAAAGACTAAAAAAAATCTTTTTTAAAAGATGAGGGAGTATCACCAAAGCCAAGGGAGACCCCCCACAACATCCCCCTCCGAGGCTAGGAGAGAGCAAAGGCAGTATTTGGGGAGTGTGCCGCATCTAGGCCAGGGTTCTAGAAGTGCCTGCCTGCCTGATTTATGATCATCACCCCTTCCCACACACCTGAAATCAGGGCAGGGCTTAGCACAGCAACAATCCCAAGTCAGGGGATATGAGGTCACCTGTGGTTCCTCGTGTTCTGCTCCCCAGACCAGCCTCGGCATGAGGCAACATGCTGCCCCTGAGTGGGAGAGAGCAAGACATCTGTCACCCGGGAAGTGTGGGCCGGAGCAGAGTTGGGGAGCGGGAGCAGTGAGTTCCCAACATCACGGCCAGCATCTATGGCCAGTTCCAGAAGAGACTATGCCCATCAGATCTGAATTCAGGGGGTCTTTGGGCAAACAGCCAGCTGGGTGGCATGGCCTAGACCTCCAGGGCCAGCTGACAAGCTGCCACATGCCCTGAGCAGAGTAGGGCAACAAGCAGAAGGGGTGAAGAGGAGAAAGTCTAGAGAAGCCGCCTGAGCAGTGGTGGAGAAGGGAAGGAGCTGTAAACAAGAAAGCAGTGAAGGGATCCTGCCACCAGCAGTGCCCAGGGGAGCCCAGACAGGTTGTCCCCATTGTCCCGGCAGAGGGTACTCTGGCCATGCCAGGGACACCACAGGGTCACAGCCAGAGGCCAAGAGCTGGGGGGGAGGGGCAGAGAGACCAAGACCCCATCCTGGAACTTTTAAGTACATAAAATTTTTTTTCCAATTTATTTATTTTGAGAGATAGAGAGTGAGTGGGGGAAGGGCAGAAAGAGAAAGAGAGAGAGAGACAGAGAGAGAGAGAGAGAGAGAGAGAGAGAGAGAGAGAGAGAGCCCCACGAAGGCTCCACACTGCCAGTGCAGAGCTTGATGTGGGCTCATTCTCACGAACTGTGAGATCATGATCCTAGTGGAGACCAAGAGTCGGACACTCAACCAAATGAGCCACCCAGAAGCCCCTTAAAATGTTTTTAAAGAAACCCAGGCTGTGGGCTTGGGGTGTTAAGAGCCGGGAATGGAGGAGTGACTTGGAGGGGCAATTCTTTATTCAGCCAATGAGGCAGTACCTGGACAGCACTCCGTACACATCGACCCTTCTCATAGCTCTTATAATCCCGTGTTATGCACTGTGCTAAGAGCTGGGGAGGCACTGATCATCCAGCAAGAAAGCTCCTAAGCTTCAAGGAGCTTAGTGGGAGGCACACAGCACTCAGTGGGATTAATGCCTCAAACTGTGAAGTCTGAAAGGCCTTCTTGAAGGAAAGAGCTTCTTTTTTTTTTTTCTTATATTTTATTTTATTTTTTTAATTTACATCCAAGTTAGTTAGCATATAGTGCAACAATGAATTCAGGAGTAGATTCCTTAATGTCCCTTACCCATTTAGCCCCTCCCCCCTCCCGCAACCCCTCCAGTAACCCTCTGTTCTCCGTATTTAAGAGACTCTTATGTTTTGTCCGCCTCCCTGTTTTTATATTATTTTTGCTTCCCTTCCCTTGTGTTTATCTCTTCTGTGTCTTAATGTTCTCATATGAGTGAAGTCATATGATAGTTGTCTTTCTCTGACTAATTTCGCTTAGCATAATACCCTCCAGTTCCATTCACGTAGTTGCCAATGGCAAGATTTCATTCTTTTTGATTGCCGAGTAATACTCCACTGTATATGTATACCACATCTTCTGTATCCATTCATCCATCGATGGACATTTGGGCTCTTTCCATACTTTGGCTATTGCTGATAGTGCTGCTATAAACATGGGGGTGCATGTGTCCTTTCGAAACAGCACACCTCTATCCCGTGGATAAATGCCTAGTAGTGCAATTGCTGGGTCCTAGGGTAGTTCTATTTTTAACTTTTTGAGGAATCTCCATACTGTTTTCCAGAGTGGCTGCACCAGCTTGCATTCCCACCAGCAATGCAAAAGAGATCCTCTTTCTTCACATCCTTGCCAACATCTGTTGTTGCCTGAGTTGTTAATGTTAGCCATTCTGACAGGTGTAAAGTGGTATCTCATTGTGGTTTTGATTTGTATTCCCTGATGATGAGTGATGTTGAGCATTTTTTCATGTGTCGGTTGGCCATCTGGATGTCTTCTTTGGAGAAGTGTCTATTCATGTCTTTTGCCCATTTCTTCACTGGATTATTTGGTTTTTGGGTGTTGAGTTTGGTAAGTTCTCTATAGATTTTGGATACTAACCCTTTATCTGATATGTCGTTTGCAAATATCTTCTCCCATTCCGTTGGTTGACTTTTAGTTTTGCTGATTATTTCCTTCATTGTGCAGAAGCTTTTAATTATGATAAGGTCCCAGTAGTTCATTTTTGCTTTTGTTTCCTTTGCCTCTGGAGACGTGTTGAGTAAGAAGTTGCTGCGGCCAAGATCAAAGAGGTTTTTGCCTGCTTTCTCCCCGAGGATTTTGTTGGCTTCCTGTCCTACTTTTAGGTCTTTCATCCATTTTGAGTTTATTTTTGTGTACAGTGTAAGAAAGTGGTCCAGGTTCATTTTTCTGCATGTCGCTGTCCAGTTTTCCCAGCACCACTTGCTGAAGAGACTGTGTTTATCCCATTGGGTATTCTTTCCTGCTTTGTCAAAAATCAGTTGGCCATACGTTTGTGGGTCCATTTCTGGGTTCTCTATTCTGTTCCATTGATCTGAGTGTCTGTTTTTATGCCAGTACCATACTGTCTTGATGATTACAGCTTTGTAATACAGCTTGAAGTCTGGGATTGTGATGCCTCCTGCTTTGGTTTTCTTTTTCAAGATGGCTTTGGCTATTCGGGGTCTTTTCCAGTTCCATACAAATTTTAGGATTGTTTGTTCTAACTCTGTGAAGATATGCTGGTGTTATTTTGATAGGTATTGCATTGAATATGTAGATTGCTTTGGGTAGTGTTGACATTTTAACAATATTTGTTCTTTTTATCCAGGGTCATGGAATATTTTTCCTTTTTTTGTGTGTCTTCTTCAATTTCTTTCATAAGCCTTCTATAGTTTTCAGTGTATAGATTTTTCGTCTCTTTGGTTAGATTTATTCCTAGGTATTTTATGGGTTTTGGTGCAATTGTAAATGGGATCAATTCCATGATTTCTCTTTCTGTTGCTTCATTGTTGGTGTATAGGAATGCAACCGATTTCTGTGCGTTGATTTCATATCCTGCAACTTTGCTGAATTCATGAATCAGTTCTAACAGTTTTTTGGTGGAATCTTGGGTTTTCCAGATAGAGTATCATGTCATCTGCGAAGAGTGAAAGTTTGACCTCCTCCTGGCCGATTTGGATGCCTTTTATTTCTTTGTGTTGTCTGATTGCAGAGGCTAAGACTTCCAATACTATGTTGAATAACAGTGGTGAGAGTGGACATCCCCATGGTCAGAGGGTGGTCAGGTCTTGTTCCTGACCTTAGGGGGAAAGCTCTCAGTTTTTCACTATTGAGGATGATATTAGCATTGGGTCTTTCATATGTGGCTTTTATGATCTTGAGGTATGCTCCTTCTATCCCTACTTTCTTGAGGGTTTTTATCAAGAAAGTATGCTGTATTTTGTCAAATGCTTTCTCTGCATCTATTGAGAGGATCATGTGGTTCTTGTCCTTTCTTTTATTGATGTGATGAATCACTTTGATTGTTTTTGCAGATATTGAACCAGCCCTGCATCCCAGGTATAAATCCCTGGTGAATTATTGGTCGTGGTGAATAATTTTTTTAATGTACTGTTGGATGGAGGAAAGAGCTTCTAAGCTGACACCTGAAGACCAACCGGGAACCAATCAGTTAAAGACAAGGCTCCTCGAAACAGTGTTCCAGGGAGAGTGAACAACCATGCACATGCAAAGATCTCAGGGGGTTTGACCAACCAGCGACAAAATGTGGTGGTGGTTGCTATCATTACTGATATATGGCAATGGTGCTATTAACTGATTACTTACTATTAATTCCTGAAGATTTATGATTTTGAGCAAGTGCTTCCCTCTCTCTTTGAGCAGATGCCTCAGTTCCCTTATCTGTAGGATGATGACCCTTCCAACTCTGTCCTTGGTCACCCACTCCTTATTGACAGCTGTCATAGGCCCTAACAACACAGGACCTGAAACTAGGCTGTGCACTTAGACCAGCACTCAGGGGACAGTCACAGAGGAAGGCTGGGGAAGGTATAGAGAATGTCTGAGAGCCCCAGACACTGGCTCTGAGCTCTGCAGCCACTGTGACCATGCCCCAGCCTGGAGGAAACCTCACCGTGGAAAGGCACTCAGGATCCAGGGTGGTGGAAGGAGTGTGCCCACAGCTATACAAATTTTATCTTGATGAAGCAGAGGTCAAATGTAAGGGTGGAGGTTCCCAGAGGACAGTGAGATCCTGGGGCAAAGAGAGGGTAGGAGCTTCCAGGAAATCCCTGGGTATTGAGACCCTGGATCCCACCAGAGTACCCAGGGATGGGGTGGAGGGCTGTATCCTGCCTGTTCTGAGTACCCAGGGGCAGGAACTGCCACTGACAGGACTAAGCCAGGCTGAGATGAGGGGTGCTGAGATGGTGCAGACCCCTGAGTATGATCCCCTCAGTCTCCCATACCAGACCCCCCAAGGCTTGAGACCATCCCTAGAGGACCAAGGATGCACTTTAATGGATCCCATCCCCTCCTCCCACTGTTTGTATCTAAGGAAATTCAGGCTAAGCTAAATGACCCTTCGTGTAAGAGCCAATCCCAGCACTGAGACCGCTGGCAAGAAATGAGACATAGGCACAGTGATGATATGTGTCCAAGATGTACCTTATAACTAATACAGGCATCTCCTACACAATTCACCCAGAAGTTAAGGCATCTTAGGGTGGGTGAAGTGGTATCTCATTGTGGTTTCGATTTGAGTTTCCTTGATGACTAATGCTGTTGAGCATCTTTTCATGTGCTTGTTGACCATTTGTATGTCTTCTTTGGAGAAATGTCTACTCAGACCTTTTACCCATTTTTTAATGAGGTTATTTGTCTTTTGGTTGTTGGGTTATATGTGTTCTTTGCATATTCTAGATACAAGTTCTTTCTCGGCTATATTATTGCAAATATTTTCTCCCATTCTGAGGGGTATCTTTTCACTTTCCTGATAAGTGTTTTGGCACACAAAAGTGTTTGATTATTTTTTTAATTAATTAATTTATTTATTTATTTAATTTACTTATTTTATTTATTTATTTATTTACTTATTTATTTTTGAGAGAAAGAGAGAAAGTTGGGGAGAGGCAGAGAGAGGGAGACCGAGGATCTGAAGCCGGCTCCAGGCTGACAGCCGAGAGCCCCACTGGAGGGCTCAAACTTGAGAACTGAGAGATCACGACCTAAGTCAGAGGCAGATGCTTAACCACTGAGTCACCCAGGCGCCCCGATGATCCTTTTTTAAAAATTATATGTGTATGTGTGTGTGTGTGTGTGTGTGTGTGTATATATATATATATTTTTTTTTTAAAGAGAGACAGATTGTGAGTGAGGGAGGAGCAGAGAGAAAGGGAGACACAGAATCCCAAGCAGGTTCCAGGCTCCCAGCTGTCAGCACAGAGCCCGATGCTAGGCTGGAACTCACCAACCATGAGATCATGACCTGAGCCAAAGCCCGAGGCTTAACCAACTGAGCCACCCCCCCCCCCAGGAGTCCCTTATTTTTTATATATTTTTGAGAGACAGACAGAGTGTGAGTGGGGGGGGAGGAACAGAGAGAGAGGAAGACACAGAATCCAAAGCAGGCTCCAGACTCTGAGCTGTCCGCACGGAGCCTGATTCAGGGCTCAAACTCACTAACAGAGAGTTCATGACCTGAGCCAAAGTCGGACGCTGAACCAAAGTTGGACGCTTAACCGACTGAGCCACCCAGGCGCTCTCCCCCCCCCCCCCCTTTTAAAATGGTGTGTGGTGAGAATCCGAGCTCATCTTTTTGCATATGGATTTTCAGTTGTTCCAGCACCATTTGCCGAAAAGACCATTCTTTCCACACTGGGTTGTCTCAACATCTTTGTGGAAAATCAGCTCATCAGAAATATGAGGGCTTATTCTCAATTCTCTTCTATTTGACCTATGTCTATCCTGACGCCCGCACCAAACTGTCTTGATTACAGTAACTTTGTAGTAACTGAATAAGCTTTAAATAATACATATTAAGGGCTGGCTAGTGGGGAGGAAGATGGAAAAGAGCCCGCAGCTCTGAAGAGCGCATGCGGAAGTGGTGGCCGTCTTCTGATCTGCCTCCAAAGGTCTGAGGGTGGCCCTCTACGCTCGACCGCGGGTGTCTGCCTGCGTTCTCCTGGTGCGGCCCTCAAGCTCCAGGCTTTCAACGCAAGGACCACTGGGGAGCTAAAGCCGCCAAAGAACGCTCCACCCTGGCCTCCCACCCGACTCCCGCTGGGAGGTGGAGCCCCTTAATGGCACGCTTTCTCCCTCCCTCCCATTCCTGGAGGCTCTAGCGCGTAGAGGGAGCAGAAAAATCCACAAGTGGAAAAGAGTCTGCGACCTATGCAAATCACAAGCTAATGATATGCTAACCGTCTCGCGGAGCTGGCATCTCAAGCCCCGCCCAGCTACTGGACGGTCCTGGCCACTCGGAGCACTGGGCCAGGCTGAGGTTGGAGGTGCAGGACCCAGTCACGCCCAGCCACGCCCCCCCACCACGAGGCCCCGCCTCCTTCCCCACTGGACGGGGACTCGGAGGTGGGCCCGCCCACCGGCGCCCTGTGCCCGCCCCTCGAGGGCGCGGTTCTCCGCCTGTCGGCGTCCTGCCTCCTCCATCGCCCGCTGGCCGGGCCGCAGGAAGCCGGGCGCGGCGGGAGTGGAGCCGCTTTTCTGCCGGGCCGCGCGAGCCGGTGAGCGGGCCCCCCGGGACCCCCCTCCCCCGCACTGTCCCAAAGGTGCCCTCCCGCCGAGGTCCTCGCCAGCGCCGTCGCAGACCCGCCTCGCCGTGGGCGTCCTGGGCCCCTTCCCGCTTGTGACGGGCTCTGGGTTGAGGATCCAGGAAAGTCTTGTCCCATTCCTGAGCTGCCCCAGCCTGGGATGGCTGGGGACCCCCATGCCTGAGGGGTCTCTCCCAAGCCGTTCCCATCCTCCAGGGCCTAGGGGGCTGGGGGAGGCACCGGCACCGGCACCGGCACCGCGCAAGGCCTGGCCTGAAATCACGCGGGCGCCGCCTGGGCGTCCCAGACGCCCCACCCAGAGGAGATCCGTCCTGGGGAGGGTGGGAAAGCAGAATGGAAACGAGAGCCAGGACGGCAGGGAACGGGGCCAGGCTGGGAAGAGCTCATGAAGTCCCTGTGGCCTACCTATCCCATCCCCCACCCAGGCTGAGGTCAGCCGGCCCCTGAATGTGGGGGAACCTTTGGAGGCAGAGAGAGGAGGAGGGCGACCTGCCCCAGTTCGAGGAGACCTGGAACGCCCTGTTCCTTCCATAGCCCCTGCCAAGTGCAGAGGTTTGAAGACTTGTCAGTCCCAACCTCAAGCTGGTTCTGGCAGCTCTTCTGTCCAGAGGAAGCCCTACCACTGCCACCCTGTGTCCTGGGCCCTGCCTCATATGGGGTCTGGGAAGGGAGGGATCTTCAGGGACTGCTCTGGGGCTGGTGGTTCTTCCTTTTCCCCTCACCGTGGGAAAGGAGCCATCCCCTCCGCTCAGCACACCAAGACCCTGCAAGAGAGCTTTGGCTCACTCCTGTGACCATGCCTGCAAGCTTAGCGGGGCAGAGAGGGGATTCTGAGGGCCTAGGGAGGGCTCTGGCATCAGATGGGAAGCCCTAAAAACAAACCAAGGTGTGTGTGCAATGTGTGAAGGACAAGAAATGCTATTTGAATTTGTGCCCTGCCCATAAACCCAGCTCCCTGCCACTTGGGCGTGAAGGTAGTCTCACTCTGGGCTGGGGTTCCTGAGGGCTGAGGTGGGCAGCTCCTGTGAAAAGCTGCTCACTTCCAGTCCCAGGAAGTGAGAGTGAAGTGTCTCTAGCCGCATTTCTTTCTTTGCCTCAACCACATGCCAGGCAGTGATCATGATTCATGGTGCCCAGTACAAAGGAAAGACCACTTCCCTGCTGGGACAGAATTGGAGCCAAAGCACCCAGCCCCATCTCTGCTCTGCTCTGCTTGACTCTCCTGGAATGGACCTGTCAGCCAGGAAGCCAGGTCACCCCTGGTCCTGGCCTTGCCTGCCTCCCAGGGAACACAGGTGGGTCACTCACATTGATATTATCTTTTGTGCTCACCCAAGGCTGGGTGGGGTGTGTGAAGAGGTCCCTGCTCATAGCGTGGGGGGTGGGGGGAGGAGGGTCGACAATGATAAACAAGGGAATAATCCACTCCAATGTGGTGTGAAAAGTACTATTTAGGAGAGAAATAGGGGTATCTGGGTGGCTCAGTAGGCTAAGCCTCTGACTTTAGCTCAGGTCCTGATCTCACAGTTTGTGAGTTTGAGCTCTGAATCAGGCTCTGTGCTGATAGTGCAGAGACTGCTTTGGATTCTCTCTCTCCCTGTCTCCTACTCCCCCCTCTCTCACTTGCTCTCTCTAAAAAATGAATAAAATAAAACTTTTTTTATATTTAAATTTTTTTGTTTATTTTTGAGAGAGAGAGAGAGACAGAGCGTGAGTGGGGGAGGGGCAGAGAAAGAGGGAGACACAGAATCTGAAACCGGCTCCAGACTGAGCTATCAGCACAGGGCCCAATGCAGGGCTCGAACTCACTAATCGGGAGATTGTGACCTGAACTGAAACCAAGAGTCAGATGCATAACCGACTGAGCCACCCAGGTGCCCCCAAAATAAAACACTTTTTCAAAAAAGGGAAACAGGGGCACCTGGGTGGCTCAGTCAGTTAAGCGTCAACTTTGGCTCAGGTCATGGTCTCACTGCTCATGGGTTCTAGCCCCGCATTGGGCTCTGCTGACAGCTCAAGAGCCCGGAGGCTGCTTCGGATTCTGTGTCTCCCTCCCTCTCTGCCCCTCCCCACCTCAAAAATAAATAAAACATTTGAAAAAAAAAAAAGAGAAATAGAGGAAGAAGGCCTAGCCCAGCCTGGGGTGGGGGCCAGGGGAGCTTCCCAGGAGTGCTGTCAGGACTGAATCTTGAAGGACCAACAGGATTCTCTCTGGCTAGGATTTTGGAATGTCCACAGCTTAGTTCTTGAGGAGGGCCCAGTTTACTGGACGAAGGGGCTGGAGGAACAAAGGGACCAAAAAGCTGTGACCTAGGAGTCACTGGGGGTATGGAAGAGGACGCCCCCTTGTGGCAGGCAGAGTTTACAAGGGAACTCCCAGAGGGAGGCCAGGGGTCCCAGCCGGCAAAGAAAAAGCAAAGGTGCTTGGGGTTTCCTGGGCTCTGACTGTCCCTGGAGGCCTGGAGGAAGGAGAAACTGGGAAGAGTCAGCCCCATTGAAAGATTCAGAGTAAAGGTCAGAATCCTGGACAAAGTCCCCGAAGGGCTGCCCAGAGAAGTGGCTGCTGAGAAGGGTATTCTAGAAACCTCTCTGTAGAGGGCAGGACAAGCAGGAACAAGAAAGGACCAGAACTGGGAAATGGGGAGGGGCTGGGCTGAGGTCCAGCCTCCAGCGCCCCCTCCCCCACATGTCTCCCCTGTCACCCACCTCCTCCCTGCCACCTTGGGGTCAGTGACAGTGTGCTACTCTGAAGGGAACCGGCAGGGTCCCAGGGCTCAGATGGGACAGGAGTAGAGCAGTGGGGACGGAAAGGGCAGGAGGAGGAGAAGGTTGTGGAGGAAGCCTGGGCGTCCTGGGAAGAAGAGGGGAGAGCAGGGGGGGGGGGGTACAAACTGTGGCGAGGGTGTGGAGGGGACATTTGGGCCAGCACAGACAGGATCAGGTGGCGCTGGTGGCCTTTCCATTTGCTGTGGATACAGAAATCCTAGAAGGGACTGTGTCTGAGTCTGATGTTTGCCCGAGCCCGGAACTGGGCCAGGAGGATTGGGGCTGAGGGATCTCTAGGGCCAGTATCACATGCAGGAGCCAGGATGGCAGGACGCCAGCGCGTACAGCATACGCACGCACACTCTCACTCACCCTGAGGTTGGGCTGAATGGACCACTCACTTTGGCAGGGCTCCTGGGGGTCCTCTGGGGAGGGAGCAGACTTTGTGTCCAGAGAAGAGAGAGATTGGAGCGTGTGAAGGAGGCAGTTTAGGGCGGTTCCCATAGGTGCTATTTTAAAGCACCTGAGCCTGGGGCAGAAGGTGTGGAGCGCTCGGCATGTTGGGAAGATGGGGTTGCATATTTCTGATAGTTTCCTGAGTTTCCATGGATCTTCCCAGGACCTGGGGCTAAAAGGAAGAAAACTGTGGGAACCGGAGCTCAGGGGATCCATTGGCTTCACTGGGGTGAAGGCTGCCAGAGCCCAGAGCTCTGAGTGCGGGTGAGGTCTGAAGGCCACGGGGAACCAGGAAGCAGGAGGAGAGCCCAGAGAGAGGGGACTGGAAAAGCACTCTGCATTTGAGGAGGGGGCCTTGAGGCTTTGAGGTCGGGTTACAGCAGCTTCTGAGATGGGAGGGCGGCCCGGATGGGCGGTGTGGAGGGGGGGGAGGTGAGAAACTGAGATAAGACTGAGCCAGATATGGGGGTGGTACGGTTTCATCTGCATGGTGTGTGACCCCATGTGCATGTGGTGTGCCTGTATATTTGTGTAGCATTTGTTTATCTCTGGGCTTGTCTGCATGTGTCCGTGTAGGTGTGTATTTGTACATTTGATGTCTGCATGTGTCTGTCTGTATATGTCTGTGCATGTCTGCATGTATGACTGTGTGTGTGTCTGTGTCTCTAGATTTTTCTGTGTGAGCGTGTATCGGTGTAAGTGTGTCTGCACATACGTCTGTGTACCTGTGTGTTTCTGTCTATGCAGTGTGTGTGTGTGTGTGTGTGTATGTGTGTGTCCGTGAACATGTATCTTGGCATATGCCCATGTGTGGCTGTGTATGTATCTGCATGTTTGGGGGTGGGTGGAGGGGTTGCTCAGAGAAGCCCTGGCAGGTGGTGGGTCATTATCCAGCATCACTGTAGAACTTGACTCTGTCATGGGCTCCCTGTGAAAGGAGTAAGTGCCAAGGGCCTTTGGATGAGACCTGAGCCTTTTCCTGAAAGCTGCTGGTTTGGTGCCCTTGGAGGACTATTCTGTGTGTGCTCCTTTGACTACACTCAGCACCGGCTCACCCACCTAGGCAGTCTCAACAGCAATGACAGTAGAGCCGGCAGCGTTGTGAAAGTCTGTGTTTGTGTGCAGGAAGCCTGCTTATGGATGTTTGAAAATACATCTGTGTGTGCCTGCGGGGGCATTGGGACTAGGCTGGCTCTAGAGGTCTGTTCCATTCTACAAGCGACTACTGAGCGCTTGCTGTGTGCGGGAGGGGACCCCAAGACTGGGCCAGGAAGTACCACCCGCTGACCACCAAACGATGTAAGTCTAGGAAGAGTTCCACCCACCTGCCCTGTTGCATTGTTGGCTCACCTACCTGCCCCTCCTGCCAGGCTGGCTCTGGGAAGTGGGTGAAAGGAAATGCCAAGGCCAGCGTGTTTGCCTCTGGCCATCTCCTAGGGGGCGGTACACTTGGTGATACCTAGTGCTGGGGCAAGAGGAAGGAATGGTTTCAGCCACCCAGGGAAAGTGGCAGGTGAACACGGGGAGGGTCGGCAGCTCCATTCTGTCCCCTCCACAGGTGGCCCAGGCAGTGGCAGCCGTGACAGTGAGGCGGTGACAGCAGAATTTGCGGCAAAGGATGCCCCAGGTCCTGGAGCGTGCAGAGGGCTGCTGGGCCTGGGTAGTGCTGCTGGCCTCCCTGGTGACCCAGGGCCTCACCCTGGGCTTCCCCACATGCACTGGCATCTTCTTCACTGAACTGCAGCATGAGTTCCAGGCCAGCAACAGTGAGACCTCCTGGTTCCCCTCCATCCTGACAGCCATGCTCCACGCTGGGGGTGAGCAGCCTGGGGAGGGCCCAAGGGAGGGTTGAGAAAGAGCAGGGGGTGAGAGAGGAAGCCACAGTCTCCCTGGCCTCCTGGATCCCTCTCTCTGCGACCAAAGGCTTTGTCTCATGGGGTGAATTCCTAAGATGTCACCTGATTTCAGCAGGGCCAGCCCCCCTGGCTGGAATCCCATAGGTCTGGGCTGGGCAGGTCTGGGCTAGGTTGGGCTGGGGAGGGGGAGAGGGCTAGAGGCTCCTGGGATACAAAGCCAATCCTCTCAGTGGCTGGGGGATCAATGCAGACTGTAGGAATGTCAGGCACTCAGCAGACTTGAGGAAGAGACACTTGAGTGATCTCTCTGAACCTGTTGCTTCCTCTGCAATATAGAGGTAATGCCCAGCACCCTACCCACCTCCTACATGGGATCATAGGGAAGATCACATGACTCCCCGGAAAGTAGTATTTGGAAGTCCTCATTAGAGTCTTCAGTATGGGAAAGGGGGCTTGAGGTACACACCAGGTGCAAGATCGGGGCAGGGCAAGAGCCCCATCTCTCACCCTGAGGCAGAAGGGCTGGGGAGGTGGCCGGGAAGGCAGTGCCCCACCTCATTTCCTGTTTAGCTCCTCCAGGAATGTGACCCCCTCACCTTGTGAAGGGGGAAGGCCAGGGCTGCCTGCGAGGCTCTCTACAATAGACTTGGGCTCAGGGGCCTGCCCCTGGCTCCTGAGAGCTCTATCACGGAGACTCCGTAGACAGTGACCTCCTCCCGGTGTCAGGGTGGGGGCCGGTCAACCGCAGCCAGATCTCCCAGTCCTCAGGACTCTCCCCATGGGTGTGCTTGCTTGCCTCAGGTGACCCCATCTCCCTACCAACCTCCTGCCACTCCCTCCACCTGGTACCAGCAGCCTCCTTGTTATTCCAGGTCCTTCCTTCCAATTGGGCGGGAGGTCAGACTGGGATAGATGCCCTCACTGAGGTGATCCCTGCACCTGCCGCCCCAGGGCATGGGCTCGGGGCCCTGGGAAAGGCTGGGACTGGCCCAGACCGCATGACCTTTTCACCTACAAGGCTGGAGTAGAAGTTGGAACCTCAGGCAGTTGCTTCCACGCTTCCGGAGCGGGGTCTGCGTCAGGTACTGGGAAACCGGCACCCAGTGGGGACCCCCACTTCTCCACCAGCTTTAGACTCACCGCCCCCTGGCAGGCACACCAGCCCCTCAGTCGGCCTGGGATGCCTGTCTGCCTCACATACATACACCTTTAGCCCATACTCATTCAGAGTATTGTAGACATTTTAAACTTGAATGTGTCCTTGATCCCAGGCACTCCCTGCCCCACCCATCTTAGAGATGAAGAAAACAAGCAAGCACAGAGTGCAGGGCATGCTCAGGGTAGCAGAGTGGGTTTGGGGAGCAGTGCCCCTGCAGAGGAAACCCCCTGCCTCCCGGCACCCTCAGCTGGCACAGGTCCCAGCCCCACCCCGAACTCCATGACTCAGGACTTTTCCAAAGTCAGGCCAGAATTTGGGGTGGGGAAGATGGCAGAAGTGTGGGACAGCAGTCATGTTCACTGCAGAGGCTTGCCTCTCTATAGCGGCCTCTGCTTGATTATCTCTGAGTATGGGCCACTCACTTCCTCTGTCACTCCCGTACTCATACTGGCTCACACCCCCCTCTACCCCAGAGGCACACACTTCCCTTGTCCTTTTGGCTGCGCTCTGGGAGAGTAACTCTGGAGAAACTCCATTATGTGTCCTTGAGGGCAGGGCACTTGGTGAATGAAGCCCTGCCAGGTGAGGAGAAGCAGCCAGCCAGGACCGGCTGCTTTCTGCCCTGGCTCTGGAGTCGTGAGAAAGCAGCTCGGGATGGGGGTGGGGTGGAAGAGAACAGGCCCTTCTCCACCAGAAGCCAAACATCTGAGTGCAAGACTTTGTGTTGGCTGGATGTGATGGGGGTAGGGGGAGCGGGCACCCCACCCAGTTTTCTCCGGGGTCCCAGGCTGCCCACCCTGGACGTGATGGAGCATAGTGGGAGGACTGTGGCCAGTCCTCTTGAGAATGGGAGGTAGGCAAGGGCCTGAACACTCGTGGGACCTCCCCTCGCAGCTGGTCAGATGTCATCCAGTGTGACCTCCTGTAGGGGAGGAAACTGAGGCACAGAGAGGGATTGCGTTTGCCCCAGCCCAGAGCCAGCCTGTGGCAGGGTGGCAATCAAAATCTAGGCTTATAGGCCTCAGGGCTGTGCCCTTTAAGCTGCCACACTAGTTCCTGCTGGAAGCACCTCCCGACCCCCCTGTCTGCCTCCCTGCAGTCCTCCTCACTCAGCTGCCACCTGCTGGCTGCCTCCTCACCCCTGCCCTTCCCTGCTCCTCCTCACAGGACCCCTATGCAGCATCCTGGTGGGACGCTTTGGCTGCAGAGTGACGGTGATGCTGGGGGGCGCACTGGCCAGCCTCGGCATGGTGGCCAGCTCCTTCTGCCACACCCTTAGCCAGCTCTACCTCACGGCAGGATTCATCACAGGTGACTGCATTCCCATTTCTAGAATTTCTGGGTGCCTCCTAAAAAGTGCCAGACGTAAGTGCAGGCAGTGTGCCTTATCTTCTGGGGCTGCTTCTAGTCACACGAGGGAGAAGGACAACGAACAGATAAATAAAGAAGGATTGTTGCTGATCATGACAAGCACCTGAGAAGACAGGACAGCTGATATGATCGTGTCCTGGCTCGGGATGGGGGTGGGCAGAGATTCAACAAGCAAAGAGGTAAAATATCTAGAACACCCCATGCGGAAGGTAAAGCAAGGGCGGGAGAGGTTACTACTTTCAACAGGGCAGTGAGGGAAAGCCTTGCAGAGAAGGGGACATTTGGGCAGAGAACTAATGGGGAGGTGAGGGAATCTGCAACCAGGCCCTTGGGGAAAGAGCATTGCAACAGCAAGGGCAAAGGCCCAGAAGCGCCCAGCAGGCAGTGAGGTGGCCAGTAGGGTAGAAGCACACGAGTAAGGGGGTCAAAAGGTGGGGTGGCGGCTGGATGGGGGGGTTCAGTAACATCATCCAACTGCCATTTGTAGAGCACCACTCTGGCTCCTGTATTGAGCACTGGGGGGGCGGCGCACCAGGTTGGAGCAGGAGAACAGGTACAGACAGGAAGTGGCTATACCTTCAACCAGGGCAATGTGATGGAGACGATAAGTGGTCAGGCTCAGGACTGCAGGTGAGGTGCAGAAAAGAATCAAGGACAACCCAAGCTTCTAGGACCCAAGAAGGGTGACACCAAGGTTTTTGCCCCAAACCACCAGAAGGATGAAGTAGCCTTTAACCACAATGGGGAAACTAGGGGAGGAGCAGGTTTGTGGGCGCTTGGGAAGCTCAGGTGTGGACACATCCCATCTGAGCTGCAATAGGCAGTTAGGGATGAAGACATGGCTGGCATTCAGGTCTTGAGGCGAAGTATCATCCTGCTCTCCCTGAGGGAACAAGGGTGGGTGGCTGAGGAGGCCTGAACACTGAGTCCCAGGACCCTGCAGTGCCCAGCATTCTGGGTGGGAAGAAGTGACAGAGGCAGGAAGAGACACGGGAGAGCAGGATTTCTCACGAAAGCAAGCAAAGAAAGTGCACGGGGTCGTGGCGGGAGTGAGGGCTGCTGTGGATCAGTTGGAGGGGACCAGCCTTGATCTTTGGATTTGGCAATATGGAGGTTGGTGACGTTGATAAGAGCAATTCTGGAGCAGAGGTGAGAGTGAAAGTCTGATTGGAATAGATTCAAAAGAGAATAGGAAGACAGGAATTGGAGACAGCCAAGATAAACGGTATTTCCAGGAAGTTACAGTGAAGGGGAATGGAGAAATGGGCCAGTATCCAGAAGAGGCTGGGGTCAAGAGAGGGTTTTTTTTTGTTTTGCTTTGCTTTGTTTTGCCTTTTTTTTTTTTTTCTAGAGAGTGAGAGAGAACGTGCGCACACTTGAACAGGGGAGGGGTAGAGGAAGAGAGAGAGAGAGAGAGAGATTGAATCTCAAGCAGGGTCCATGCTCAGTGCAGAGCCCAGAACAGGCTGGATCTCATGACCTGAGCTGAAATCAAGAGTTGGACACTCAAGGGACTGAGCCACCCGGGCGCCCTTTCCTCCCCGCCTTTTTTAGATTGTGTTGTTTGTTTGTTTGTTTGTTTGAGAGAGAGAGAGAGAGAGAGAGAGAGAGAGGGAGGGAGAGAGAGACGCACTCACACACAGAGGAAGAGATAGAATCTTAAGTACGCTCCACACTCATCACAGAGCCCGATGCAGGGCTCGATTCCACAACCCTGGAATCCTAATCTGAGCTGAAATCAAGAATTGGATGCTCAGGGTGCCTGGGTGGCTGAGTCGGTTAAGCGTCCGACTTCGGCTCAGGTCATGATCTCACAGTTTGTGGGTTCGAGTCCCATGTCAGGCTCCGTGCTCACAGCTTGGAGCCTGGAGTCTGCTTTGGATTCTGTGTCTGCCTCTCTCTCTCTCTCTGCCCCTCCCCCACTCACACTCTGTCTCTCTCTCTCTCTCTCAAAAATAAATAAACATTAACAAAAATTTTAAAAATAAAAAAAAAATTGGATGCTCAAAGGGGCTCCTGGGTGGCTCAGTTAGTTAAGCATCAAACTTCAGCTCAGGTCATGATCTCGCAGTCCATGAGTTCAAGCCCCACGTCGGGCTGTGTGCTGACAGCTCAGAGCCTGGAGCCTGCTTCCAATTCTGTGTCTCCCTCTCTCTCTGCCCGTCCCTCACTTATACTCTATCTCTCTCTGTGTCTCAAAAATAAACATTAAAGGGGCGCCTGGGTGGCGCAGTCGGTTAAGCGTCCGACTTCAGCCAGGTCACGATCTCACGGTCCGTGGGTTCGAGCCCCGCGTCGGGCTCTGGGCTGATGGCTCAGAGCCTGGAGCCTGTTTCCGATTCTGTGTCTCCCTCTCTCTCTGCCCCTCCCCCGTTCATGCTCTGTCTCTCTCTGTCCCAAAAATAAATAAAAACGTTGAAAAAAAAATTTAAAAAAAAAAAAAATAAACATTAAAAAAAAAAAAAAAGAATTGGATGCTCAACAGATTTGAGCCATCCAGGTGCCCTATGTTTTTTGTTTTTTTTTTTAAGTTTATTTATTTTGAGAGAAAGGATAGAGAGCACATGTTTGCACAAGTGGGGGAGGGGCAGAGAGAGAGAGGGAGAGACAATCCCAAGCAGGCTTTAAGCCATCAGTGCAGTGCCAGATGCTGGGTTCAATCTCACGAACAGTGAGATCATGACCTGAGCCAAAAGCAAGAGTCCGACGTTTAACCGACTGAGCCACCCAGGCGCCCCACCCCCCATTTTTTGCTTTTTTAAACTGCTTTATTAACTTCACAATATATAATGAGTATCGTTCCATGCAATAGAGTAAAACTCCCCTGCTGACAGAATCTTACAGACTGGGTCAAAATATAACTTTAAAAGTGTGCCTGGCTGGCTCAGTCGGTAGAGCATGTGACTCTTGATCTCAGAGTCGTGAGTTCAAGCCCCATGTTGGGCATGGAGCCTACTTAAAACAAAAGCAAAACCCACATTCAATTAGAAGCTGGTTGGGGCACCTGGTTGGCTCAGTTGGTTAAGTGTCCAACTTCAGCTCAGGTCAAGTTCTGTTTGTGAGTTTGAGCCCCACATTGGGCTCTCTGCTGTCAGCACGGAGCCCACTTTGGATATTCTGTCTCCCTCTCTCTGCCCCTTACCTGCTCGCTCTCTCTTTCAAGAATAGGGGTGCCTGGGTGGCTCAGTCGGTTGAGCATCAACTTCAGCTCAGATCATGATCTCACAGTTTGTGGGTTCAAGCCCCGTGCCTGGCTCTGTGCTGACAGCTCAGAGCCTGCTTTGGATTCTGTGTCTCCCTCTCTCTCTTTGCCCCTCCTTCACTTGTGCTCTGTCTCTCTTTCTCAAAAATAAATAAACGTTAAAAATTTTTTTTAAAAAACCAAAAATAAACACTAAAAAAAAAAAAAGCTGATAACAGGAGCCCCACAAGAAACAGCTAACACCAAAAGGTTTACAATCAAGGTACATCGTGAACATGTAAGTTTAGGAAGCAGGTGCGTCTTCTTATGGACTTGAGGGAAAACATCAGGATTCAAGGCATAAGGCAAAACTCATCATGATGGTCACAGTGAGGAGGGTCAGTGCTAACTGCTCGCAGGCCATAAGTGAGTTGCTTTTCCCTCTGATGTCTCACTTCCTCCTCAATCCTTCTCAAATTCTCTTCTCTTACCCTTGCCTGTGGCTCTCCAAGCCTCTGACTCCTGTCTCACCTATACTGCAGGATAGAATGGCCTAGGATTTACTCTAGGCTCATGATACTCACCAGCTTCCAAAGGGAGGGCTGGGGACCCTCAGGGCCACCAGGAGCAGGTACTGAGAAGGGAGCGATGGCAGGGTTTCTGTTTCGGTTTGGTTTTAATGGGAGAAATAACGATAAAGGAGAATGATCTGGCAAAGAGGAGAAAATGGTTGGTGCAGGAGAGGGAAATTGCTGGAGGGATACAACTTTGAGTAGACAAGATGCAGGTGTAAGTGGAGGATTGGTCTCAGCTGGCAGTCTGGACCGTCCAGTGTCACAGGTGGGAGGCAGGTGGTCAGTTGGGAGTGAGGATGGGGAACGGGTGGGGATGCATGGAGAAGGACTGGTGCTCTTCCGGGAGGGCAAGAGAATAAATGGACGGTGGCATCGCAGGTGGCCCGAGGGCCGTGGTCATGGTGTAGTTGTGAGCTTTCCCTCTAACATGTTCAGCTGTGCAGGGCAGACATGGATTGGGTCGCGGGTGGCATCTGAACTGAGCCAGGAGAGGGAGGTCTAAGGGAAGCGTATTCTAGGCAGTGGGAACAGCACCGGCAAATGTCCAGCGGTGAGGGGCAGCTTGGTGTCCAGAGGAAGAGAAAGAAGCTGATGTCGCTCAATCATGGTGAGTGACAGGGACAATGGCCTGAGATGATCAGGGCCAGACTGTGCAGAGCCTTCCAGGGCATAGTAAATTCTGTGGCATTTTTTTTTTCCTAGATGTGATGGGAAGTCTTTGGAAAGCTAAGCGGGGCAGGGACTTACCCCAATTTAGTTTTTTTTTTTTTTTTTTAATGTTTATTTACTCTTTTTTGAGAGAGAGACAGAGCATAAGTGGGCGAGGGGCAGAGAGGGAGACACAGAATCTGAACCAGGCTCCAGGCTCGGAGCTATCAGCACAGAGCCTGATGCAGGGCTTGAACTCATGAACTATAAGATCATGGCCTGAGCCGAAGTCGGACGCTCAACCGACTGAGCCACCGGGTGCCCCTCAATTTAGGTCTTTAAAGATCACTCTGGTGCTGTGCCAAGGGCAACAGGTATGACCCCGGCAGTCCTGGGAAGGCAGATCTGAGGGCAGGGGTGGGACGCTTCTAAGGAGGTGGTGAGGCAGGCTGCTTCCATCTTAAATCCATCCTTGGGGACCTGGAAGTGGGTCTGGGCTAGAGCGGAAGGAGGGCAGACATGGGACACGACCCCATGACCCCGCTCCGAGTGCTGGTGGGAGGCCCCCCCAATGCCCTTGAGCTGGTCTCTCTCCCCCTGCAGGCCTGGGCATGTGCTTCAGCTTCCAGTCGAGCATCACGGTGCTGGGCTTCTACTTCTCCCGCCATCGGGCACTGGCCAACGCACTGGCTTCAGTGGGCGTCTCCCTGGGCATCACGCTCTGGCCACTGCTCTCCCGCTACCTCCTGGAGAACCTGGGCTGGAGAGGCACTTTCCTCATCTTCGGCGGGGTCCTTCTCCACTGCTGCGTCTGCGGGGCCATCCTGAGGCCTGTGGCCACCAGCACGGCCCCTGAGACCAAAGAAGGCCCCCCTCCACCTTCCAAGACATCCGCACCTGGCTGCCTGGCAGCGTGCGGTGCGGCCATCCAGCGCCACCTGGCCTTCGACATCCTGCGGCACAACGCGGGCTACCGAGTGTTCACGCTGGGCGTCATGTGGATGATCCTGGGCTTCCCGCTGCCTCACGTCTTCCTGGTGCCGTACGCCACGCGGCATGGGGTGGACGAGCACAAGGCGGCCCTGCTCATCTCCATCATCGGCTTCAGCAACATCTTCCTGCGGCCCGTGGCTGGGCTGCTGGCAGGCCGGCGGGACTTTGCTGGCCACCGGAAGTACCTGTTCAGCCTGGCCACCCTGCTCAATGGCCTCACCAACCTGGTGTGTGCAGCGTCGGCGGACTTCCGGGTGTTGGTGGTCTACTGCTTGGTGTACAGCGTGTCCATGAGTGGCATTGGTGCCCTCCTCTTCCAGGTGCTCATGGACATTGTGCCCATGGATCGGTTCTCCAGCGCCCTGGGCCTCTTCACCATCCTGGAGAGCATCTCCATCCTTACCTCCCCGCCACTGGCTGGTGAGGCCCCGGGAGGGAGGGAGGGCGGGACCTGGGTGGCGGGATATGGAGACAGGGAGGAGAGGAACAGTCTGGACAGATTCGGGTGCCATCCAGCATCTCCAGGGCTAGGAACCTGGAATCCGATTTTTCCCAAACACCTTAGGGGCCTGGCCGCAGACTGTTCCCCAGCTGGCACCCAGGGTGTAAATAGTTAAAAATAAGGATTTTCGTACCAGCTGTACTGGAGCCCTTCCCCTTCTTCTCTGTGCCTCTGTTTTCTTATCAGTAAAGTGGGGGCGATGAGAGAATCTACCTTGTAGGCTTGTGAGGATCACCGTTACATAGCAAAGAGCTTACCAGAAAGCCTGGCACGTAATAAGTGCCACGCACGCACATGTTTCCTGTTATTAACATCCTGGCTCTCCCACTTCCTGCCTGTGGGACCCAGGCACGTCATTTTCCTTCTCTGAACCACAGTGTCATCTACAAAATGCAGACAAGAACACCTGCCCTCACCACCGATCAGCCTGTGCCAGGCATTGGTGGGCACGGCTGAATACGGAGGCCTAGTCCCCACCTCTCAGGGCTGACTTTCTGGTGGGAGAGTCCGGAATTAAAGCAGAGAGACACGATTTGCTCAGCACGGTGATTTGTGCCGGGAGGGAAACAAACCGATGTGGGAGCAGAGACCCCCATGAGCAGACTTGCCAGGCAGCTGAGAGTGTGACATTCAAAGTGACAGCGAAGGTGTGTGAAGCCCTTGCTGCTGGGGGACAGTCAGTACATGGCAGGGGTTAGTACTGTAGTGCAGTGATGATGGGGACTCTTCCCAAGTGTGGCACTGAAGTCCCAGTTTCCGAGGGAGTTCTACAAGCCAACAAGTGGAGACAGCTTAGCCAGGAGGAAGTACAGGAGGGTCCGGGCGTGGCTGGGCAGATATCCCAGACTGCTAGCTTCCCGCTACCAAGGGTAAGGGAGACAGGCCCTTAGGTGCTTTTCTGGCCCAGAGGTTCTTCCTGCCCCTGGGAGAGCAGGTTTCCTGTTTCCTCTCGTTTCATTCAACAGATCTCTATTGAGTGCCTTCTAGATGCCAGCCACAATAGCTGATACTGGGGATACGGCAGAGCCAAAAATAAGTCCCTGCTCTCTGAGAGCACACAAGTTAGTGGGAAGGAGGCCTGGTATCCCTGGGACGGTGGCCTAATTTGCTCTCTGTCCCCCAGGGCTCCTCCTCGACACCACCAACAACTTTAGCTACGTTTTCTACATGTCAAGCTTCTTCCTCATATCAGCTGCCCTCTTCATGGGTGGCAGCTTCTGTGTCCTGCAGAAGAAGGAGAGGCAAGGCAGGCCGGCCGAGGCCGAAGGAGCCATCACAGAAGTTGCCTCAGAGCAAGGCCTCACAGTGGAGGACCCACGTGGTTCCGAGAAGCAGCTGTACACCGAGATCACATATGTGACCAGCGTCTGAGCCCTGGGATCGTGTGTGTGACCAGCGGCTGAGCCCCAGGGTCTTGTGTGTGACCAGTGGCTGAGCCCTGAGGTCAGTGAGTGACCACTGCCTCGGCCTAGGGATGTGATGTCCAGCTGCCAGAGGCTGGGGTGAAGGGCTCACCAGGAAGCCTGAACCAAAAGCCATCCAGGCTCTGTACATTGGGACTCAGCCAGGAGCTGGGACCTTGGAGGCTGGCCTCCAAAGACTCAGGGTTCCTTCCAACCAGCAGAATCCGGGAGCGGGTCCTCCTGACTTTTCCCCTTGGGTACCAGAGTGAGTCTAAACCCTCCTCGGCTCAGCTGGCTGTCCAGTATTGCTGTTGCAACTCAGCACACTAGACCCTCCAGTCTAGCTCAATGTCTCTGATGTGATCTCTTTGTCCTTCTCCGGCCTCCAGACAGTTCCAAAGAGCCCACCCCACCTCTGAGTCCCTCCTGCCCCATTTCTTCTCAAGTGCCCCAGCCTTGGCCTTAGGGCTGCCCACAGCACAGGTTGCTGGGCCTCATGCTTACTGGAACCTTGGGAAGAAGAACCTCGTGTGAGAATGAGTTATGGCCAGTGATGGTGGAGGGCCAGGCTGAGGGGTTGGCCTGGACGCAGGCTACGGACAGATGAAATGTTGGGTAGAAGAGCCATCCTGGTGTCCGAGCAAAGAACCGGAGGGGAGCCCTTCCTTGGCTTGAGTCCTAGAATCAGTGTGAGGAGTCCCTGCACACTGAGCAGGGCCTGCTCTAGGGTCTCCCTCCCTCCCTTGCCCTCCCCTCCCCCTGCCCCCCAATCTTAGCCATGAACATTAGTGCTGGGGTAGATGGAAACCTGACATTTGACTGAGCAGGGTGGGGAAGGATTGCTAGGCAGAGCCCAAGGACCTCTGTGAAGACAGGGCTGTGCTTTTGCAACAGAAGCCCTTTTACTCCTCCCTCCTGTCCTGCTCTCTTTACTGTGTCACAGGTGTCCACCCTGCTCCCTGTTGGCCTGTGCCTGTGACATGGAGGTCAGTGGTCCCCACATGCATACTCTTTTTGCTGGTACCGTGGTCATCACTTGGGGGCTAGCTGTCATCAGTCCAAACTTGTCCCAGCAGGGTACCAACTGAGGCAATGGAAAAAGAGTTTGTTTGAATCACACACAAAAACCTTCCTGCCGCAGGTTATAAACCTGGTGAACTAATGAAACCGGAAAACAGGCGTAAGTCCTGCCCCTCCCCCTTCAATGCTCCCTGCTCAGCAGGGGTCCGCTCTGACCTAAGTCCTTGTTTGTTGATTCAGGCTCAACCAGGCTCCAACAAGAAAGCCTTATCAGGAAAATAAATTTTATTTTCGTGACCTGACTTGAGCCTTCCTTCTTTTCCTGCCCAGCTGGCGTGAGTAAGCATCCTTGGGGATGTTCAGTTTTTTCCAGGACCCTGCCATGAGTGCCCCCTTATGGTCAAGGAAAGTAGTGCAGAGGTGAAGCAAAGGGCTCTGGGCTGTCATAATTTGCTGTGTAATTTTGGGCACCATCACTGGGCCTTAAAAAAAGGAGGGGGCGCCTGGGTGGCTCGGTCGGTTAAGCGGCGGACTTCGGCTCAGGTCATGATTTTGCAGTCCATGAGATCGAGCCCCGCGTCGGGCTCTGTGCTGACAGCTCAGCCTGGAGCCTGTTTCAGATTCTGTGCCTCCCTCTCTCTGACCCTCCCCCATTCACGCTCTGTCTCTCTCTGTCTCAAAAAAAATAAATAAACGTTAAAAAAAAATTAAAAAAAAAAAAAGGAGGAGGTTGGCCTGGATGAACTGGATGAATCAGAGTCTCTTCTTGTTTGAAAAATCTGATCCTGAAGACCCCCATTGCCTTCCTGCTCCTCACCCAGTCCTGTGCTTGGCCACCATCTACAGCCTGTGGACCGAAGGGGAAATGCTTGGACACATTTTACCAGGTCCTGTCTCCTCCATCTTAACTGAGTGGAAAAGGAGAGAGTTGGGACTGGTGGGAAGGTGGATGCTTTTGGTGCTAGTAGCCACCAGGCTTTGAAGTGTGCAACCCCTATTAGGCCCACTTCCTGGAAACAGATTTCTTTTAAGGAAAAAAGATACCAGTGAACATTCAGCAGAGGGAAATTCAACCTCATCTGCCCCCAGCCAAGAGTGGCAATAATCTCTGGGAAGAATGCCTTCCACAAATATTGAGCATTTACTCCGTGCCAGAGCTGGGCAGAGAAGAGTAAGTCTTGGTGCTGCCCTCAGCACAAAACCAAGGACTGAGAATTGTTCCCCAAGGAGGAAAGCCCCTGAGTCTCTCGGAGGGGACAAATGACGAAGAGAGAAATGAAGGAAGGCGGCCCATCTGATTCCAGAATCCACACTTAGCTGTTTTCCTGGGAATTCTCTAGAGAGGGTCTGGAGCAGTTCCTGACCAGTGGAGAGTAGAGCTCACGTACATCCTGTCCCTAAGCTCTGCGCCCCTTAGCGCCCAGGACTTTGCTACTCTGCCCAGCCAGAGGCAGAGAAGCCCCCGGCCACCTTGGGATGAGATGTACTTCCCCAGGTTGTATCAGCTCCCCACAGAAGTTGAAGGGCTTGATGAGGGGTCTTGGGGCCACTGTCCTAAGTAGAGCCGCTAGGGTACCCAAGAACCCAGATTCTAGTCATAACTCCTGTCCCAAGGGGTGTGCATAGGGCAGGGGCTGACTACAGGCACCATGGTCAAAAGACGCATGTTGGGGTGCAAGGAACTGACGCCCTCATTCCAGAGTCGTCCCTTGGTCTGAGAGGTTGGTGTGCGCCCCTCATCAAGTGCAAAGGGGGTTTTGAGGTCCTTCTGCTTCGACGTTCCCCCCACATGGGCGCCCTCCGACTCCTCTGGGTTCCCAAGGGCCCTTAGAGACACCCCTCGATGCAACCTCGACCCTTCACCACCCTTCCGGACGCGCGTCGCCCCCAGCCAGGAGCTCAAGGCACAGAACGCGCCGCTCACGCGCGCCGAGCGCAGGAACGACCCGGCCCCTTGTTTGCCTAGGCCCGCCCCTTCCGCCCTCTCGGGTGGGGCTAAGTGAGGCTTCCGCCGGAAACCTGGAATCGAGCAGAAAACCAAGCTCGGAAGCTAAGCTCTGGGTGTTGTTAGTCCCTCGTCCTCGTCCCCTGCGTCCAAATTTAGGTTTTCACGCCCAGTTTTTACAAGGTCCTGAGGCCCCACCTCACCCCCACATTCCAACTTCGGCAGAACCTGAGGCCAGGAAAGGAACCTATTTCCGGCCTCACCTCCCACTCTCCTGTCCTTCCCCGGTCCCCCTCTGCCCCCCTGACCATGGCCCAGAAGCCGAAGGTAGACCCCCACGTCGGGCGCCTGGGATACCTGCAGGCACTGGTCACGGAATTCCAAGAGACGGAGAGCCAAGGTGAGAAGGGCAGGGTGGGGGGCAGAAGACGGGGCAGTGGTCCGGCCGCCACAGCCGTTCCGAACCTGGCCCCAATGCCGCTTTTCTACCGCAGACGCCAAGGAGCAAGTACTGGCCAACCTCGCCAACTTCGCCTATGACCCCAATAACTACCAGTATCTGCGGCAGCTGCAGGTCCTTGATTTATTCCTCGATTCGCTGTCGGAGGAGAATGAAAACCTGGTGGAGTTTGCTATTGGTAAGGATGGGGCAGATCTCCCAGATGCCTAATTTGACTTGGTGAGATAAGTGAGTCATTGGGAAAGGAATCTTTTAAGCAGTCCCTCTGCTGAGAAGGCAGGTCGTCTCATTGTCTGTACCAGCGATGTCTGTGCCACCTCCTCGGTTAACACATTGTCCCGGGTCACAGCTAGCTTGAGTCAGGTCTGCAACTAATACCCAGGACTTCCTCTGCATGCGTGCTTTCCCTCCCACTTAGAGATGAGATAATAATTGAGGGAATGGATTGAAGCCACTTGAAGGGAAAAACGTTTATAGAATGCCGTTTTTAAACATCTCTATTAGAAAAAAAAATTTTTTTAATGTTTATTTTTAAGAGAGAAAGCGTGCACATGGGGGAGAGGCAGAGAGAGGGAGACACAGAATCCGAGGCAGGCTCCAGGCTGTCAGCACAGAGCCTGTCGCGGGGCTCGAACTCAGGAACCAAGAGATCATGACTCTAGCAGAAGTTGGATGCTTAACCAGCTGAGCCACCCAGGTGCCCCATAAACATCTATGTCTTAATGTATTAATATCAGGAGACGTAGAGGTGATTTGGAATGGCTATGACTTCTGTAGTTGTTATGGTCTAAAACCTATGAAGTATTCAGTGGACATACTTATTGGGCATGTACTGTGTGAGGAAGTTACTGTTCTTGTTTTGTTTTTTTCTTTAAGTTTATTTTGAGAGAGGGAGAAGGGGCGGGACAGAGTCGGGGGAGAGAGAATCCTAAGCAGGTTCCGCACTGTCAGTGCAGACAGAGCCCGATGTGGGACTTGATCTCAGGATCCATAAGATCATGACCTGAGCTGAAATCAAGAGTCAGATGCTTAGCCGCCTGAGCCACCCAGGGGCCCCTGCAAGGTACTGTTCTAAATGCTGGAGATATGGGGAACAAGTTGGGGAAAGGTCTTTGCCCTCAAGGAACTTACATTCTAGTAGGGGGAGACAGATGGTGAGCAAACAAACAAAAAAGCTGAGGCTCTGAAAGAAGTGAACAGGGTGATGATGGAGAGCATAGGTGGGAGCTGCTTCATTTCTGCCATCATGGGAAGTCATTGTAGAAAGAGGCCCAGCATGGTCAGGAACCCTAAAGCAGGAGGAGCCAGAAAGAAGGCTGATGTGGCAGGCTATGGTGAATGAAGCAGATTGGTACAAAATGGGTTACAGAGGTGGGCGGCACCAGAATTTATAGGGACTTAGATCTAGGCCATGGAAAAGAGTTTGGATTTATTCTGAGGACAAATGTTCATTTTTCAATATGCATCTTAAAAAATAACGTTTTTCTACACAACCAAAGGAATCTTATTTACATAGAGAAAGAAACCTTTTATTTATTTATTAGGTTTATTTATTTATTTTAAAAGAGAGAGAAAACCCACACGCCTGCCAGTTGGGGAAGGGCAGAGAGAGAGAGAGAGAGAGAGAGAGAGAGAGAGAGAGAATCACAAGCAGGCTCCGAGCTATCAGTGCAGAGCCCCATGTGGGGCTCAGTCTCACGAATCGTGAGATCATGACCTGAGCTGAAATCAGGAATCCGATGGTTAACCAACTGAGCCACCCAGGCGCCCTGAGAAAAAAACATTTTATAATAAATCCATTATCACTTAATACCTACTTATGCAAATTTTTCTAATAGTTCCCAAAATGACATTTTCCTGTTGGTTTGTATAAACCAGGAACCAATCCAGAATTCATGCATTTAATCTGGTTGTTATGTTCCTTAGCTCTCTCTTTCTCTCTTTCTGTCTTTCTCTCTTTTTAAATGAACTTCGTGTTTTATTTCTTTAATTTTTTAAATGTTTATTCATTTTTTGAGAAAGAGAGAGAGAGAGAGAGAGAGCATGAGCAGGGGAGAGGCAGAGAGAGAGGGAAACACAGAATCCAAAGCAGGCTGCAGGCTACGAGCTGTCAGCACAGATCCCACTGTGGGGCTTGAACCCGCAAGCTGTGAGATCGTGACCTGAGCCAAAGTTGGCTGCTTAACCGACTGCACAACCCAGGCACCCTAAAAAAAAAAAAAAAAAAAAAAAAAAAATTTTTTTTTTTTTTAATTAAGCTCTATGCCCAGTGAAGGGCTTGAACTCATGACTCTGAGATCAAGAGTTGCATGCTCCGACTATGAGCCAGCTAGATGCCCCATGAACTTTGTATTTTACAACAGTTTTAGAAAAATTGCAAGAATAATACAGAGAGTTCCCATATATGCCACATCCAGCTTCTCTATTATTAACATCCTACATTAGTATGTTACATTTGTTACAATTAGTAAACCCAGTATTGATACATTATTAACTAAAGTCCACACTATTCACATTTCCTTAGTGTTTCCATAATAGCCTTTTACTGTTCCAGGATCCCATCCAGGATACTATATTACTTTTAGTTGTCACATCTTAGGCTCCTTTGGACTTGCCAGTCTCTTAGACACTCCCTTTTTTTTTATGGCATTGATGGTTTCAAGGATTGCCAGTCAGGTATTTTGTAAACTCTGCCTTAACTGGGATTTGTCTGATGCCTTTTTCTTGATTAGACTGGGTTATGGGTTTGGGGAAGGACAGCCACAGAGGTTAAGTGCCATTTTCATCACATCACACCATGTCATGGGGCTGTGCTCTCAGCATGACTTCTCACTGTGGGTGACGGCTTTGATCACCTGGCTGAGGTGGTGTTGGTCAAGTTTCTCCACTGTAAAGTTACTCTTTTTTCCTCCTCTTTCCATGTACTCTTTGGAAGGAAGTCACTACATAAATTGTCACTTTTTGGGGAGCCTAGCTGGCTCAGTCAGTGGAGCATCGAACTCTTGATCTTGGAGTTGTGAGTTTGGGCGTAGGGATTACTTAAAAAATAAAATCTTTTAAAAAATAATAAATTAAAAAATAAGTTATCTCTTTTAATCATTAGTAGGCTCTTCTTTTTTTTTTTTTTTTTTTTTGGGACAGAGAGAGACAGAGCATGAACGGGGGAGGGGCAGAGAGAGAGGGAGACACAGAATCGGAAACAGGCTCCAGGCTCCGAGCCATCAGCCCAGAGCCTGACGCGGGGCTCGAACTCACAGACCGCGAGATCGTGACCTGGCTGAAGTCGGACGCTTAACCGACTGCGCCACCCAGGCGCCCCAGTAGGCTCTTCTTTTGTAACACTAAATATTAAAGGATCCAGACCAGTTCTGCAGAATTTCCCACCTTCCTAATTGTCTGGTTGCCTCTTTCTGGTGTCATTTAGTTTGTTCCTCTTTCCTCTTTATCTTCTGTAGCCTAGAAGTTAGGCTGTAGGCCTTGAAAGAATTAACTAACACTTTTTTTTTTTTTTTTTTTTTTGCGCTGAATACATCATAGGTAGGTGTGATTTAAAATTTTGAAAGAGGGGCGCCTGGGTGGCTCAGTCGGTTAAGCGGCCGACTTCGGCTCAGGTCATGATCTCGCGGTCCGTGAGTTCGAGCCCCGCGTCGGGCTCTGTGCTGACAGCTCAGAGCCTGGAGCCTGCTTCCGATTCTGTGTCTCCCTCTCTCTCTGCCCCTCCCCCGTTCATGCTCTGTCTCTCTCTGTCTCAAAAATAAATAAAAGTTAAAAAAAAAAAAATTTTTAAATTTTGAAAGACCATCCAGGTTGGCCCCTTCTATTTGGGGTACCTGGGGCCAGAGTACAAATGGGGGTCGTCCCTCCTCTTGTCACCACAGTAGGTCTCACATTCCTTATGTGTGGACATCCTGGCTCTGTCCATACCTGCTCTGTGGCCACTCCTTCGGACTTAGGAGTGTCCGCACAACAGGGGTTGCACACACCATCAGTCGAGTCCACCCCCCTGGGAGTCAGGATCCAGGAAAGAGGCCCATGCAGTTGTGGGAGCAGGTTCAGGGCCTAGAGCTCCAGGTATGGGGCAGAGGAGGATGGGCTCTGGGTGGACTCCCTGGACTCTTCAACCTGTGGACAAGGCTCTTAGAGTGAAGCCCTCTGAAGCAGGGCCAGGAGCCCCCGTTGCCCAGGTGTACGAGTGGTGCTGGCTCGTGTCTCTGTCCCTCTGGAAGGTTATTATGCTAAGTAAATATTCTAAACAATCGGTCACTTTAAGATTTTCTTCTGTGTACGTCCTCCAGCCCCTCCCTCTGCTCCACAGCTTCTGCCATCTGACTGGTGACAGTGGCCCCTGCGGAGCATGTGGCTAAACCTCCACCTGGGAGCAGTAGAGCTCCTCCGGCTCAAGCTTTTGACTGGAGAAAACTTGCATGAAAGGAGCAGTCAACCAAAAAAAGGTTTTGCAGGATCAGGAAGTAACTTTCCCAAAGCAGGAGCTCTCTGAGCCCCTGGTGTGCTGGGCCTGGCCTGGATTCTTGCTCTCCTGGGCAGCTTCCCAGAGTAGGTGATCAAGCCCTGGACCTGGAATCCCCAGTCCCAGCTGTTCCACTTCCTAGCTGATTCTTGTGGCCGAGTTCCATCTGTCCCTTCTTTGAGACTCATTCCCTCACCTGTGTTTGCCCTACTCTGCAGGACTGTCGGGGGAACAGACGCACGGGTGCGTGTGTCTGTCTCCGTGAAGGTACTTTGTCTAGCTGGTTACTCTGTTAGTATCATTATCACCAAGCTTTTCCCTGCCACTTTTCCTCCTTGTTTTCTCTTCCTCTCCTTCCCACCAGCGCAAGATCCCTAATCCCCAGAATAGTAGCTTTCCCAGCCTTGAATCCCTCCATGGGGTTGTCGGCAGAGTAGATTTCTCTTGTATTTATTGTGCGTGACAGAGAGTCCCCGTCGTACTTAGGTGCACGTTTTGCTATTGCTGTCATTTCCTTTTCTCTTAATGTCGCTGGCCCTAAATGGCCAGCTGCCGGGTGCTTATTCCACTAACAGGCGCTTGTGGCAGGCCTGAGATTGTGATCTCCACGAGGACAGAGCCCAGCTTTGCCTATCTCTGGGGAAGGGGAGGGAAGGGCCCAGAAGGTGCAGAGCACAAACCATGACTTGTTGCTGCAGCCCTGAGTGGGGTTGGTTCTGGAATACCTGGCAGAGAGAAGAGGTGGGTTAGATTGCCTGTGGCCCACGGAACCAAAACCAGTGTCCGTTGGTTGGCAAGGAGCGTAGTGAGTTTGGTAAGAGCTGGGCTTTGGGGTCAGGCAGGCCTGGGTTCAAGTCCTGGCTCTCCCGCTTAACTCCTGGCCTGTGATTTGCCTTCTCTCATCATGTCAGCACCAGTACCTGCCTCACATAGTTGTTGAGAGAATCAAATGAGATCGAGTGTCTGCAGCTGCAGGATCCCCTAGGCCTCCACCCCAAGGGCCTGGTGTCCAGGGCCCCCTCTGAGGATAAACAGTTCCCTCATCTCCCAAAGAGGAGGTGGGATGGCATGCTGTCCTTCACGAGGGGAACCACTTGTCTGCCTCAGGGGTTCTTTCCTTCTGGAAAAACACTGAATAATAGAAAAAATAATGGAAGTTGATCGTTGGCCTCCCAGCGAGTGTCTGGGCAGCATTAGGCAAAGGGAGCCTGGCCCTAATGCATGTGTTGGCGCTGCACCCAGGCCCCCCTAGCTACAGAGCTGGTGCTCTCGCACTTCGGAGGACGTGGAGTGATAGCTGGCACTCAGGGAGCACCCTCTGTGTGCCAGGCACTGCCTTCTGTGCTTTGTCGCCTCTGACCCTGAGACACTGAAAGTGGCGCTCATAACTTCCATTTTCCATAAGGAGTCTGAGGCTTAGGAAGGATCAGTGGGTTGGCCCGAGGTTTAAAGAGTGCCAGCCTGGGACAGAAACCAAGGCTGTCAGATTCTAGAAGAGGCCAGAGGAGTTCCCAGTTCCTAGGTCTGTGGAAGGTTGAAAGGCACTTCCTCCAAACCCTTCATGTTACTGATGAGGAACCAGGCATGGAGAGAGCACTGCCTCTCGGCTGGTTCATGGCAGGGCAGGGTCCGAATGCAGGCTTCCTTCCGCCTGCCCTTGCAGCCCACCTCAGTGGCAGGCATGCTCCTGGGGTGGTGCTGATGCGCTCAGCGCTGAGATGAGACCTCCTGTCAAGTGGCTCTGCCCGCCCTGGGGGCTGAGGGCCTGACCGCCAGCCCTTTGGTTCAGCTGCAGTTGTTTTTGTGGGCTGTGGTGGCAGGTCTGAAAGCTGCACTGTGACGAGTCAGGGTCCCCGACCATTGACTTGCCGGGGGGCCATCTTCCTGTGACCTGTGAAATACCCTGGGGAGGATGACTACAACCTTAAAGAAGAATCTGGTTCCGGTGGTTGCCTGTAGCCCGCAGGGATTTTTGAGTCTCTGTACCTTCCCCTTTCTTGGCCTTTTCTTTTGTGGATTTGCCCGTTTAGAACAACTGTAGAACTGTTTTACCTTTTGGTTGTAGTCCTGGCTGCCTTTTTCCCCTCAGGGTGAAGGGCTCTGGTTGGGGGCTGTTATGATAAAAGCTGCCTTTCTGGATGCCTACTGTCTGCCCACGGTGTGCCCACTACTTGCCAGCACATGCCCACCTTGTACCAGCACTGCCTGCAAGGTCTCTGAATGTGTCACCAGCCGCAAGGCAGGTAGGACTCAGCCCTCTTTATGTATGAGGAAACAGCTCTTTAGTGAGGTTAGGTCCATTGCCTGGGGCTCACACTGTTAGTGATGACTGGAGCCAGGAATTTACCCAGTCTCCCTGGATCCAAATTCCATGCCCAGGGGACCCAGCTGGCAGACCCAATGCTGAAACCACAGAGCATCGTCTTCCTTTGTTCTTTGTTTCCACTGCACCTTGCCATTTCCACGCTATCCGTGCACAGCCCGGGGCCTTGCTTGATCGCCCACTAAGAGGAGCTGCCACTGGGAGACAGCAGTGGTTCGGGCCAGAGCTGCCCTTGTTTGGGATGGGAGGTGGGAGTGGGTGAATTACAGAGAGCCAGATAAAAAGCCTGGATCTCAGTAAATACTCAAATGAGTGAAAGAATTTGGAGCTCTTGCTCCAAATGAAGCCTTTGGCATTAATTTGGGAATGTGCCCAAAGCACTATTGGTTGACTCTCACGCGTTCTAGATGCAGTGTGTTCACCACTGCATCAGCCTAGATGCTGTATGGAGACACAAAGGAACCAGGAGAGGGCGTCTGGGCGACTCAGTCAGTTGAGCAAGCATCTGACTCTTGATTTCAACTCGGGTCATCATCTCATGGTTCATGAGTTTGAGCCCCGAGTGGGGCTGCACACACATAGTGCAGAGCCTGCTTGGGATTCTCTCTCTCTCTCTCTCTCTCTCTCTCTCTCTCTCTCTCTCTCTCTCTCTCTGCTCTTCTTGTGCTCGCTCACGCTGTATCTCTCTCTTTCAAAATAAATAAACTTAAAAAAGTGCCAGAAAACTTACAAAAAAAAAAAAAAAGAGAGAGAGAGAGATGCCAGAAGAGAATTCTCTGCCTCCAAGAAAACTGGTTGAATTTTAGGATATCACAGAATACTTGGCAGTTTTGTTACTAAATCAGGGTTCCGGGGAGCACCTAAGTGGCTGCATTGGTTAAGAGTCTGACTCTTGATCTTAGCTCATGTCTTGAGTTCAGCGCTGGACGTGGAGCCTACTTAAAAAATACATAAAAATAAATAAAACGGGGTTCAAGTAAGTGGCTTCCCAGAATTCATGTTAAATTACTTTCCCGGTTTCTATTTCCTGCAATACATGTAGTTGCCACCAGATGGTGGTGGTGCTCAGAAAAAGACCAGTATTTAAAAAATAAAAAAAAAAAAGAAAAGAAAAGAAAAAAAGACAAAGATAAATCCTCAGCAATCTCTGGGGAAAAAAATTTTTTTTAATACTTACTTACTTTGAGAGACAGCGCACACACATGGAAGAGGGGCAGAGAGAGAGGGAGACAGAGAATTCCAAGCAGGCTTGCGTTAGTGCAAAGCCTGACATGGGGCTCGATCCCACAAACCGTGAGATCATGACCTGAACTGAAACCAAGAGTCAGACACTTAACCAGGTGAGCTACCCAGGCGCCCCCCTGGAAATACTACTTAATAAAATTGAAGGCAGGCACTCCCCATGACCCAGAATTGTATTCATAGGGTTAGGGTACATGCACATGCAGACACATGCAAAAATGTCACCAGCAGCATGATCTATAACAGTTCCAAACTTGAAACAGTCAATAATAGAGTGGATGCTGACATTATGGGATATTCATACTGCTCACTTAGCAAGGTAAATGAACAATCTGTAGCTACATGTAGTAATCTTACCTGACGTTAAGCAAATGGTGCTCCGCACATAATACATACAGTGTAACTATATTTCCGTAAAATCCAAAAATAGGCGGAAGCGAGTTATGGTATTAGTATAGCAGGGGTATATATAGTAAAATTATTTTTTATTAAAAATTTAAAAGTTCCTGCTTGTTAATTAGAAATTATTAAACTATTACAAGTCAGGAAGGTGTTCACCTCTGATGGGAGAGAATTGGATCAGGAAGGGACATGCAGAGGCTTTTGGGTTGCTGACTATTTTCCTTCTTGACCTTGGTGCTGGTTACATGGGCACGTGCATTCTCATTGTTAAACTCTACCTGTATGTGTCATTTCTTTCTGTACATGTGGGTTGAAGGTATGGCCCTGTGCCAGCTTCTGGGGCTATAAACAGGTGCATGCTTGGTCCACATGTACTGCGTGCTGGGTGGCAGGGGCGGTGGTGGTACTTGATCGCATTCTTTCAATTATCTTGAGCCATTTTGCTGATAAAGAAACTGAGGCTTAGAGAAACTGAGTTGCTTGCTCTGGTCACCTAGGTCCTCAGTGGCAGTGCCAGGAATCTAACTAGATCTGCCCACCTTTGCTTCATCCTCCATATTCTGGGGCTTCACTATACCTCCTTCTCTCACTGATGAGTTAGGTAGGCTCCTGGGATCATACAGCTTTCTGCTTAAAAAGGAATTCCTCGGGGCACCTTCTGCCTCAATAGTAGAGCAATGCAGCTCAACTCATGATCTCGGAGGTCATGAGTTCAAGCCTCACGGGCTTAGAGTTCACGTAAAATAAAATGAAACAAAACAAAAAACAAGGAAGGGGTGCCTGGGTGGCCAGTCAGGTAAGCACCCAACTTCAGCTCGGGTCATGATCTCATGGTTCGTGGGTTTGAGCCCCATGTCATGCTGTCTACTGTCAGTGTGGAGCCCCATGTCCACCTCTCTCTCTGCCCCTCCCCTGTTCTCTTTCGAGCGCATGCTCTCTTTCTCGGTCTCAAAAATGAATAAACATTAAAAAAAAAAAAAAAAGGAATTCCTCAGCCATCCGTCTGTGGCAGGATTCCCCTTACAGAAAGCGGGTGACGTCAGTGTTCTCACCCTACTGCTTCCTTCCACACTAGCTGGACCGGGGCAGTCTCTGCCCTCCCTCCTGGACTTGCAGAGACCAGTTTCCCTTCCACTTAGTTCTGGACCCAAGCAAGGTGTGTGTGTGTGTGTGTGTGTGTGTGTGTGTGTGTGTGTGTGTGTTAATTTATGTGAATACATGATTGATTCACATGGTATAGAATTCAAAAGGATATGTCGTCAACAGTAACACCTTCTGTAGCCTCTTCTGGAAGCAGCCATTTACTAGTTTCTTTTATATCCTCCCAGAGATTATTTTCAGGATTTATGAACAAATATGTGTATTTACACTTACACCTTTTTGCAAGTTCTACGCTTGTGGTGGCATATGATATGTATGTTCTGCTTTTTCTTTCTTTTCTCTCTCTCTCTTTTTTTTTTTTTTTTTTTTTTTTTAGCTTAGCATCATGTCTCAGTGCACCTGCAGTATCAGCCCATAAGGAGCTGCCTCATTCTTTGTGAATGCTGTCTGCTATTCTGTGCAACGGAGGCAGGGGCACATTTAGGGGCGGCCATTCAGGTTGTCTCCACTTCGCCCTCACAGGTGGTGCTGCAGTGGAATACCTTATTTGTATGTCATTTCTCCCCTGTATGGGGTATGCCTGTAGAGTAAATTTCCAGAAGTGAAATATAGGTCAGAAGTACGAAAAGCCTTGTTTTTTCTTCTTTTGATGTAATTTGACGTTTGTTATTATGGGAAACATTCATGAGTTTAGGTCAAAACTATGTGCAAGGCATTTTCAGAGAAGCCTATCTTCCATCTCTAAGCCTGTCACCTTGTTCCCCTCCTTTTTACACATAATGGTAGCTTTCTCTACTTACTGTTCTGTCTCTCCACATTTAAATTTCAGAAAGAACTGTTTTCAAGATGCTAAAGTAAAACCCAAGAATAAATAGGCTCAGATGAAGACTTTTATCTGGGATGGGCTGCATCCAGCCCAGTGCCCTGAGGCGTCTGAGTCATCAGAGGGCATAAAGTCTTGGGCCACTCTCTCCTAGGGCATGACCTCATTTAATTCCCCAGAACAATCCTTAGACCTTCCTGTCGCAGCATCAGCGACAGCATGCAGCATCTTGCTGTGTGACCTGAGGTCCCCTACCTGACCTCTCTGAGCCTTCGGCTTTCTCATCCTTGGTTTTACTCGGGGTTTTTCTCTTTTGCCTCTCCTGGGGGTTTCTGTGGTTCCGTGTGTCTAGAGGGGCCCTGCTTTTGCCTCTTATTCTTTTTTTTGTCTTGTCTGGTTTGCCTGAAACACTTTCATCAGCCAGTCAGAACTTGGTCTCCCTTTTGTTTGGTAACCACGGTTTAAATGGCAGCACCATCAAAATACAGTGACGTGCACATATCTTAAGTGTCAGTTTGACGAATTTTTTTTCTTGAACTTTTTCTTGTTTTTTTAAGGTTTTAAATTTTGGTTAGTTAAAATTCAGTGTAATATTAGTTTCAGGTGTATGATATAGTGATTCAGCATTTCCACACAACATCCAGTGCAGTTTATTGGATTATTAAATTCATTAAGGTATATGTATATCTATGTAACCACTAAAATCAAGACCTAGAATGTTTCCATCTCCCCAGAAAGGTCTCTTTCCCAGTTAGTGTCTTCCATCCCCCCAGGTAACCAATATTCTAACCCATGGGTTTTACCTGTCCGTCCGTCTGTCTGTCCTTCCTTCCTTCCTCCCTCCCTTCCTTGATTTGATTTGATTTGATTTATTTAATGTTTATTTATTCTTGAGACAGAGACAGAGCGTGAATAGGGGAGGGACAGAGAGAGAGAGGGAGACACAGAATCTGAAGCAGGCTCCAAGCTCTGAGCTGTCAGCACAGAGCCTGACACGGGGCTCGAACCCACGAACTGTGAGATCATGACCTGAGCCACAGTTGGACACTTAACCGACTGAGCCAGCCAGGTGCCCCATATTTTATTTATTTATTTTTGAGACAGAGGACGATAGACCATGAACACGGAAGGGGCAGAGAGAGAGGGAGACAGAATCCGAAGCAGGCTCCAGGCTCAGAGCTGTCAGCACAGAGCCCAATGTGGCCCAAACTCACGAACCATGAGATCATGACCTGAGCCAAAGTCGGATGCTTAACCAACTGAACCACCCAAGTGCCCCAAGATTTTATTTTTAAGTGATCTCCACACCCACCATGGGGCTGGAACTTATGACCCTGAGATCAAGAGTCACATGCTCCACCAACTGAGCCAGCCAGGTGCCCCTGTTTTGCCTGTTCTTGAACTCCATCTGCATACAATCACACAGGATGTACTCCTGTGTCTGGTTTCTTTCACTCAGTGTTTTTGATATCCATCCAGATTTTTACAGTGTCCTTAGTTCATGTCTTCGTATGAATATGCCACAATTTGTTCATCCGTTCACCTGTTGCTAGAGATTTGAGTTGTTTCTAATTTAGAGCCTTTATGAAGAAAGCTGTTAGTTTGTACACAAGTTTTCTTGTATAGGTATGTACTCCTTTTTCTCAGAATTATGTAGAAGTGAAATTGTTGAGTCCTAGGGTAGGTGGATGTTTAACTTGTGAAGCTGCCACATACTTTTCCACCTTCATTATGCAGTGTGAGACCCCATACCCCCTGTGTATGAGAATTCCAGCATCCCCACCTCCCACCAGCTCTTACTATTGTCGTTCTGCTTTCTTTTAGCCATGATAGGCATGTGGAGGCATCTGATCCTGCCTCTGAGAAGTAGCTATGAGCACTGTGTCCTACACTGGCCCTATTGTGCAGAGTTATCCAAGTCTCTGTTCATTTTTTACATTGTGTTCATCTTTCATTGATAGTAATATACTTTAAATCTTTTTTGTTATGTTTATTCATTTTGAGAGAAAGAATAACACACACACACACACACACACACACACACACACGCTCAAGCCGGGGAGGGGCAGAGGAGAGAAGGAGAAAGAGAATCCAAAGCAGGCTCTGCACTGTCAGCACATAGCCTGATGTGTGGCTCAGTCCCACGAACTGTGAGATCATAACCTGAGCTGAAATCAAGAGTCAGTCAGCCAAAATCAAGACACTCATCCAGCTGAGTCAACCAGCTGAGCCACCCAGGCGCCCCAGTAATATATATTTCTTTATATGTTAAGTCTATTATTATATAATTTAATACTTAATATACATTATAGACTTTATATATTAAGTCTATTAATTTTTTTAAATGGTGTCATTTGATGAGGTTTTTTTTTTTTTTTGAGCAGCAAGCAAAAGTTTATTAGAATATAAGATTAGAAAGGAAGAATAGGAAAGCTCTCTTTACAGAGAGAAATAGAGCACGTGTGGGGGAGGGGCAGAGAGAGGATCCCAAGTTCAACGCGGGGCTCAAACTCCCAAAACACGAGTTCATGACTTGAGCCGAAATCAAGAGTCAGATGGTTAACTGACTGAACCACCCATGTGCCCTGGCTTTTACTTTCTAGGTGAAATTCAGCTTTTTTTTTTTGTTTTTTTTAAATCCTTTTCCTGGTTACAAAAAAATTTTTTTTTCATGGAGGAAAACTTGGAAAATAAAATAAAAATGACTCCTAATCCTGCTGCACAGAAATAAGTATTGTTAGCATTTTGCTGTGTTTCCAGCTTGTCTTTTTTTAATGTATCTGTTTACTGAGCATGTGTTATATGCCAGCCTGAGGCGACAGCATGGGACAAGACAAAGTTCCCACCCTTGTGGGATTTGTTGTCTAGTGGGGCAACCTTCAGTAAACATGATGACCAGTAATTAGGTGTGAAGGAAGGGAATGAAGGTGGGGAGGGGGCTGGTTAGGGCTGTCACAGAAGGCTCTCAGAAGAGGTGACATCTTATTGGGCTTGCTTTTTTTATTGCATTTTTATCGTATATACAGTTTGATGACTTTCTTTCCTCCTCAACTTTATGTTGTAAGCATTTTCCCGTATTAAATATTCTTTGAAAACATGATTTTTAAGAACTGTATAATTTTCCATCAGATGGACGTACTGAACTTTATCTAACCAGCCTGCTATTGTTGGGCATTGTTTAGGAAGCTTCCAGTTTTTTGTGTTACCCTCTTCCTACAGCCCTCCTTAGTTCTTTAGGGCAGGGTCACAGAGGTAGACTCAGGAGGGAAAGCTCAAAGCACCCACGGCCTGGGCTTCTCCTGGGTCCTCTGGCTCCATTTTGGGTGCTCGTGTTGAGACTTCTTGCCCCCCCGAAGCCCCTCTCTTTCCAGACCTTCGTGTTCTCCCCTCTGAGGATCGCTGCCAGCAAGGCAGAGGGGCTTGAAGAAGTGCCTGTGGTTGGGCCCCAGGCAGTGGTGAGCTCTGGCAGGCGCAGGATCCACCCTTGGAGACTTCCTAGGTCTCCAGATAGGGAGCAGATTGGGCCAGCTGTCCTGAGGCCTCCTCCTGCCTTCACCGTCCAGCACGTGCCATCTGATTATCCCCCAGCCTGGGTGGCAGTGTCCCGCCCAGGCACATCTGTGTGTGATGGTGACTCACTAGCTGAGAGTGACTCAGGATTCATCTTATCATACTTTACAGCGGAGATAAAGCCTACCCTCTGCCCCCGGTCCATTAGACTACGGTGTGGGTAGGAGGCTGCTTCACCGCTTGTAGTTCAGAAGACGTGGTGTAGGTGAGTCCGGGAAGCCAGAGGCCTGCCAGAGCATTTCTACTTGTGCCATGAGAGTGGCATAGGGTTTCCATCCCTGGGACGCGGGGCAAGTTACTCAGCAGCTCAGCTTCCGCTGAAATAGGGGTGATAGCAACACTTCATGGGGTTCGGTCATGTTCCCAGCATGTGTCTGGTGAGAGGACCCCATTGCAGGTCCCTGGGTTGCGGAAGTAAACCAGAAAGCAGGGCCTTGCCTTATGGTGTCCAGTGACGGGGACAGACAGCAAGTAGGAAGGCAGTCAACAGGATGACCCCAGGATATGCTCAGGCCTCTGAGTGTCCCATAGGGAGGGAGCTCCCCATCAGAGTGCCTGGTCTCCCTCACCTCGTGACTCTGAGAGCACCACTAAGCTGCTTCCTTCCCTCGGAGGTGCTCTGAGCCACAGCTCGAATGCCAGCACTGCAGCAGTCTGGGGGGGGCAACACCTCAGGAAGCCGTCCCATCCCCCAGCCCGCGGCCATTCCACCCTTACGCCCCTGCCCCCACCTTACCCCCCCCCTCCCCCGGCTCACTGCTTTACAACCGCTGCAACAAATATTTGTGGAGCGCCTCTTGCGCCCAGCACCAAGGACTTGACCTCAAGGCACGTACCTTCTGGTGGGGCTTGGCAGTTAGCAAGAAAACCAACCTGCCAAGATGGTTTCTGGGAATACTAAGCGTATAAAGAAGACGTGCAGTGATGAGGCGAGTGCCATGGTCATGGTGGGGAGTGGCTAGTGGGTATTCCAGGGAAACCTTACTGGTGAGGGAGCAGTGAAGGGTTGATTCCCAGCATGAGGGAGGCAGCATGTGAAAATCTGGGGCCCAAAGGCCCTAAGCATGGGCTGAGGTGGTGGCTGTTGCGAGTGACAGGGACAGAGAGGACAGACTAGATGGTACGAGGCTGTGAAGACCTCAAAGGGGAGTTCAGATTTTATCCCAAATACAGTGAGAAGTCCCTAGAGGGTAACTGGATTAAAACCTTTAAAGACATTTCCCTAGGGGCACCTGGGTGACTCCATTGGTTAAGCATCTGACTTCAGGTCAAGATCTCCTGGTTTGTGGATTCAAGCCCAGAGCCCCATGTCAGGCTCTGTGCTGACAGCTCAGAGCCTGGAGCCTACTTTGGAATCTGTGTCTCCCTCTCTCTCTGCCCTTCCCCTGTTCATGCTCTGTTTCTCTGTCAAAAATAAATAAAATGTTAAAAAAAAATTTTTTTTTAACATTTTATTTATTTTTGAGACAGAGAGAGAACATGAACAGGGGAGGGTCAGAGAAAGAGGGAGACACAGAATCTGAAACAGGCTCCAGGCTCTGAGCTGTCAGCACAGAGCCCGACGCAGGGCTCGAACCCACGGACCGCGAGATCATGACCTGAGCCAAAGTTGGACGCTTAACCGACTGAGCCACCCAGGCACCCCCCCCCCAAAAATTTTTTTAATAAATAAATTGCACTGCATCCATAAGGTAGTCACTGCATGGCCATTAGATGGTGCCATGGTTGTAGATCTGTGGGCCTGGAAAGATGTTTACAAATACGTTGTGGGGCTTTTTTTTTTTTTCAACGTTTATTCACTTGAGAGAGCATGAATGAGGGAGGGGCAGAGAGAGAGAGGGAGACCCAGAATCCGAAGCAGGCTCCAGGTTCTGAGCTGACAGCACAGAGCCCGACGCGGGGCTCGAACTCACGGGCTGTGAGATCATGACCTGAGCTGAAGTCAGATGCTTAACTGACTAAGCCACCCAGGCACCCCTACGTTGTTTTGTGTTTTAACGTTTGTTTATTTTGAGAGAGAGAGAGTGCAGGGGAGGAGGAGAGAGAGAGAGAATCCCATGCATACTCCGTGCCGTCAGTGCAAAGCCCAGTGCAAGGCTCCATCTCATGAACCATAAGATCATGATCTGAGCTGCAGTCAAGATTTGGACACAACCCACTGAGCTACTCAGGCACCCTGTTTGTTTGTTTTGTTTTGTTTGTTTTGTTTTTAAAATAAGCTTATTTATTTTGAGAGTGAGAGAGCATACACACATGAGCAGGGTAGAGACAGAGAGAGAGAATCCCAAGCAGGCTCCACGCTACTCAAGGCTTGATCCCACAAACCATGAGATCATGACCTGAGCTGAAACTAAGAGTTGGACGCTTAACTAACTGAGCCACCCAGGCGCCTGTATCACATTTTTATTAAATGTTTATATTTATTCACATATTTTGAAACTGAGGAATGAAAAGCAAATGTTAAATGGATGGTAGGATTAAGATGGTTTGTAATTTGGCTTCTAGTATTTATAACCGCTTTATTGAGATAATATAAGCTGTACATCCTTAAAGGATATGATTTGATATGTTTTGACACGTATACACCTGTGAGACCATCACCTTACCTATGTTTTTTAATTCTGTAAAGTGATGTATTACAGATTTTATTTTATTTTTTTGCTTTAATTTTTTTTTTAATGTATATTTTTGAGAAAGAGACACAGAGCATGAGTTGGGGAGTGGCAGAGAGAGAGGGAGACACAGAATCCAAAGCAGGCTCCAGGCTCTGAGCCGTCAGCAGTGTCCGACGCAGGACTCAAACTCACAAGCCACAAGATCATGCCCTGAGCCAAAGTTGGACGCTTAACCGACTGAGCCGCCCAGGCGCCCCTGTGTTTTTGCTTTAAAAAAAAAAAAAAGGAAAGCATATTAACCATTGAACTGGCTGAACCAAGAGGGGAAGGGATTGGTACCCACTTCCTGAGGCTAGGCTGTGATGGGCAGGTGGGAACCTTGAAAGGAAGGGCTGGGTACCAGAATGGACTTTGGATCTCTTGTCCCTGGGCCACCTTCTCATAGGCCTGGGCCCTTTCTCAGGACAAAGTGGGCCGAGAGAAGCTGGGAGGGGCGGTGGGAGGATGCCCAGGCCTGAGCATCCAGTCTCCCTTTGCCCTTCCCCAGGAGGCCTCTGCAACCTGTGTCCAGACAGGGCCAACAAGGAGCACATCCTGCAGACAGGCGGCATCCCCCTCATCATCAACTGCCTGTCCAGTCCCAACGAGGAGACCGTGCTGTCCGCTGTCACCACAATCATGTACCTGAGCTCGCCAGGCTCTGCCTCCCACCCTGAGCTGACTGCCATGCCCGTGGTGCAGTGCATGCTGCGCTTCTCTCTCTCGGCCAACACCAGGCTCCGGAACCTGGCCCAGATCTTCCTCGAAGACTTCTGTTCCCCAAGCCAGGTGGCGGAAGCCCGTAGCTGGCGGGCTCACTCTGCCCTGGGTATCCCACTGCCAAGGACTGAGGCCCTGCAGCAGCCCTGATCCAGGGAGGTCTCATGGCCATGGACACCCTGACTGCTAGAGACAAGACCACAATCCCAGTGGGGACTCGGGGAGCGGGAGCAGCCTGGCTCCCACTGAGTGTGTTCTCCCCAAAAGGTGCCCTTTAAGGTATTTTAAAGGTGAGTTTTCTCAGTGTGACACGTATTTACACTGTGATGAGAGGCATTAGATGAGTGAGGGAGCCAGACCTGGAGGCCCATGGAGGAGAGCAAAGGCCATTTCCATAGGTTGGCTCCCTTAACCAGCTAGAAGTCAAGAGCCTGCCTCCTACCCGCCCCCAAACCCCCCACTTGAGCCAGGCTCTCAACCTAATGTGAGAGAGAAGCAGCTGGGACCCTAGATCCAGAGGCCTTGCAGAAGGGGGTTTTCATGAGGAGCAGCTGGACCTGGGATTAGAATTGTTCATGCTTGAGGGAATAGGAATTCTCCTTTCACAGAAGTATCTGAAGTAATCTTGAGGAATACAAGTGAGAAGCCAGCTCTGGGAAGTTGGTCATGCCCACTCCAGGGCTATGGAAGCTGGGTACCTACACCACAAGGTCTCCAGGCTGGGCATTGGGTATGGTGGACACCGGCCTGGAGAACTCTGTGGCCCGGGATCACCTGTTTATCCACACAGGCCTATCTGCCGGGCACCATGGGCTTCAAAGATGAAGGTTTGGTCTCTACTCTTGAGTGATGCAGTCCGCCGACTGTGAAGGTGGCCATCAGGTGTTAAGACCACGAGTATGAGGGTGAGGACACATCAGAATAAGGCACAGACCCTTGAAGCTTCATATTCTCCCCTCACCACCCCATGGCCCTGGCCTGAACGCCTTGGCCTTCCTCCTCTGTCATCAGGGTTGGGTTAGTGAGGGCAGGTCCCTGGCCCCTGGAAGTCTCAGACTCAGGAGGGCTTCGCGAATGCAAGAGTGGTGCTCAGGGAACACAGAGGACCTCCTGACAAAAATCTGTGGTTTAGAGTCCACAGTGTATGTTGACCAGCACAGGGGAAGCGGTGTGGGACGACCATGGGAAGTTGGGGTTCAGGAGCAATGGGGAGCTTCCTGGCCTCCCTTCTGCAGTCCCTTAAGGTTGACCTCCATGGCCACGATGAAAGATGGCAGATGCAAGAGGCATGGTATCCAGATGGGTGTGGAGGTGGGACTGAGGACAGGAGAAGGGACGAGAAAGCCTCCTCCTCAGCCTGCATTCCAGCTGCCCTCCCTAGGGCTCCTGTACCTCTACTTTCCCAAATAAAGGGCCTTTAAAGAGTGGTGAGCCAAAGTGTTTTATTAAAAAGGTTCCTGAGTAGTTTTCCCACCATGATTCCTTGCCAGCCGTCTTGTGGGGTTCCAGGTGGCTGCCTTGTGAGAACCGAGGTTACTGTGTCTCCCTGCTCCACGGTGCTGGTGGCCACCGCCATGGCACTGCCCTGTCATCCAGCTCTGCTGGTGTTCCCTGATGGCCTGCCTTCCCTTCCTTCAGCTACTACCCACTGTCCCGCCCCCCCCCCCCCCCGCTTGCTGTCTATGATCTCCCTCCAGTTGTCACTCCAGGAGAGCAGCCGTCTCCTTGTGGGGGGCAGGGCGAGGTGCTGGTTGTGGCAGCAGGTGAACAAAATGTGCTCCCAGCTTGGGGTCTCCTCTTGGCCTGGGACAGGATGCAAGAGAAAGGTAGGGAGATGCAGTCTGTAATCTGGTTATTTTTACTCCCTCCCTAATCCAGCAGGCCAAATGCCTGGAAGGTTGCCAGGAAAACGGGTCTAACCTCGAATGGTGTCCTTGTCGTCAATGAGCAGGTCCCCCAAGACCACCGTCTTGTCCCTCGTCAGGATAATGCGCTCCACAAACTGCGGCCCCAGGTGATTCTCCACCCAGCGGTACTGTGGAGGGGGCACAGGTCGGTCAGCAGGGCCAGTGAGTAAGTAGGTGGGAGTGGGGTCTCCAGCCCTTGAGAGATGCTGCTCCCCTCCCCCCACACTTCCTGTGTTTCTGCGGTTTATTTAAAAAAAGGGCTTTTTAAGTTTAATTGTTTTGAGAGAGAGCACGAGCGAGAGAGCAGGGGAGGAGCAGAGAGAGAGGGAGAGAGAGAATCCCAAGTAGGCTAGGCACCTTCAGCACAGAGCCTGAGCCCTAAGCGACCGAGCCCCCGGGTACCCCTCTGCTAGTTTACTTTAATCCTCAGGATTTAGGAAGCAGTTTGCTATCAAGCGCTGGGGCAGCCGCACCTTCTCGGCCACACAGTGTTCATACTTCGTCAGAGGGCTGGTGCAGATGAAGACTTCGGTGCTGCACGCAAGGGGCGCAGGTTAGACTTAGGGTGGTGCCCTCCCTTCTTCTCCACCGCCCCTCCCCTCTTTGCCCTTTCTCACTCCTGCATGTTGTTCATCTCCTGCAGGGCTTCCAAGGCTCCAGGGATAGGCTCCAAGTCTAGGAAAAAGCCTGGGGCTTCATACACACTGGCCACTTTGTCCTGAAAGATACCATGTTCTTGTCCCAGCTTCTGCCTCCAGCAGATCTAGCCCCAGTGAGGACTCTCCAAAGATTCCTGGGGGGGTTTTGGTCTCCAAATCAAAGCCTCGGGGAGACGATTTTGCTTAGGGGGAAGCGCTCTGACAGACTTTCTCGTCCAGGGCGAACAATGGATTCTAAACGGAGGGTTTTGTTAAACAAAGGGGGAAGACAGTCTTGCCCAAGGGGTGGGCTCCCATTCTTAGGTGCCGTGTGGGGTCGGGGCTCGGGCTCCCTTGCATCCTATGGGGTTCGGGCCCTTGCTCCCGGGTATCCTGCGGGGTCGGGACTCCTCGCTCCCGGGGACACTGTGGGGACTGGGGCTCCCTGCCCGCGGACACCCGGCGTTGCATTCCCGCCCTTTGCCTACTTACCGCCAGGTCTGGCCGCAGGGCTCGGTACTGCTCGCGGGCGAGGAAGCCGCGGCGCTTTTCCAGCGCCACGTGCGGCTCCCCGGGGAACCGGCGGCGGAAGCCCCGCAGGAGGCCGGCCTCGAAGTCGGCCAGCACGCCATCCATGTCCACCAGCACCCGCACCGACCGCGCGCGCCGCGCCGCCATCGCCGCAGAGGCCGGGCAGGGATGGGGGGGGGGGGGGCGGGCAGGCGCGGGCCGCAGCTTCCGGAGGCGCGCGGTGGGCGGGCGCACCGGGCTCATTTGCATGGGCGCCGGTGAGCCGGGCCTCGCGGGAGGGCACGACTTTCCCCTGGAGGCGGCGCGGGGCGGCCCGAGAGCGCGCCCGCCTGCACGTGTACCTCCCCCAACTGCGCGGGGGAACGTACCCGCTCACCCCAAGCGGACCCGGGCGGGTCGTGGGCCGCTCGAGGGCGGATCTCAAATTCTGCGATGGGTGAATCCTGTGGGGCTGGCTCCGCCCTTAGAGTCGCGACCGCGAGTCCCGGGGCCACCGGCACAACTCTGCCCTCCCTGCTTGTGGGACAGGGCACAGGATCACGCCGGATCCCGGGCCAGAACTCCCTGAGGCCCGAATCATGGGGGCTCTCAGTAACTTTGGAGTGAATGACTGCTGAAGACCCCTGACTCGTGTGAGTAGAGCTCCTAAACTCATAAACCAGAGTTGGGAGCATCCACTTTATGCATCCAGTCCCACCCAGAGGACACGATTTCCAACAAGCTCAGGTAATCGGAGGAGGTCCTTTCTGTGGAAGGGACACCGCTGTTCTAGAATTGGCAGTTACAGCCCCCTCTAGAAAATGCCTAACATGGCTAAGTTTTGTTGACGCTCCTTTGTAGATTTTTCTCAACTTCCTGACTACGTCCAAATACATTTTCCTACAAACCATAAACTCAGATTTGATTAAGTGACCCATCTTCCTCTAGTTCCCCATCTGAGCACCCAGTACTTCCAAACCAATGTTGAAACACATTATAAAGGGGAGACTAGCCTCTCCTTCTAAAGTGATGTAATTAAAAAACTCTCAAGAAGAGGTACAATCGCTGTAGGCAATAGTGAGTCCTCCAGTGTTCCCCCTCCTTCCCATTCAAGTCACACAAACTGGGTTTATACCCAGTTTATACCCAGGCCAAAGTGTCAACGAAATACTGATTGTTCTGCCATCATCATAAAATCATTCAACTCCACTTTGTAAACCCTAAGCTTTCTAAGTAGAAAATTTAACACCCTTAGCAAACATGTTACATAGAATTTCATAAAATCTGTTCTGATAGTATCTGAATGATTGGCAGAGCTGTCCCTCCCTCACAACACTTGAATTTTGATTAGGCACTTATCTTCAAAAAATAAAAACTTAAAGCCAAGGTACAAGTGTGACACAAATCAGGGACATCTCTTTTCCAGGATCCCCACCATTAGAGAGAGAAGGGTACAGACAGGTTCCCTACCTCCAAAGAGGCTCCAATAGAAACCATAACTCAGGCTAGTATTTGCAGAGCTAACCTGTTTTCATAAAATCAGACAGATCCTATACCAAAGCTGTTGATTCTCCATTTTGCAAATGCTTCCTTTGCACCTTAAGGGAGAAAAACTTTACCCCCTGAATCTATTCTTCCCAAAGAAATGTCCCAATAGTTCAAATGAAGCCAGTGGTTATGCTCATCGTCTCAACGGTCTTACTTTTTAAGATAGGAAACTGGATCCAAGATGACAAGCCTAAAGAACACAGTTGGGTAGTAGTGCAACTAGACCTAAAAGCCAAGTCTTAATGCCCAATTTGGACATTTAATATAAATATAGCATATTGGTCTGGAACCTTCTGCCTGAACGCAAAGAGCTTTCCTCTCTTCTGTCCGCTCAGATCCTCCTCCCCTTCCTTTGGAGTGCTCTTCTGTAGCCACCCACCATTGAGAAGCACCTTGATGGAGGAGAGGACTTAAAAACTTACATGTTACTGCCCAGCACAGAGAGTGGGTACAAGAGTCTAAAATATATTACCTAGGGGCGCCTGGGTGGCGCAGTCGGTTAAGCGTCCGACTTCAGCCAGGTCACGATCTCACGGTCCGTGAGTTCAAGCCCCGCGTCAGGCTCTGGGCTGATGGCTCGGAGCCTGGAGCCTGTTTCCGATTCTGTGTCTCCCTCTCTCTCTGCCCCTCCCCCGTTCATGCTCTGTCTCTCTCTGTCCCAAAAATAAAAACGTTGAAAAAAAAATTTGTTTTAATATATTACCTAATAAATATTTTATCATTTATCCGTATCCCTGTATTTTATTAGCACAGGTATCAGTTAACTATCTTTTTGGCATTTTGAACTCCTGCTATGACTGTAAACCTGTTCTCTTTTGACAGAAGCCCACTTACTTCTCTGGGCCTTCCAATAGTCTTTAACTTTAGTGACTCATCGGTTCTTGGGCAACAGGATTTATAGTAAAGAAAAAAGCAACTGAACAGGTAGAACAGTGAAACGATCTCAAAAAGATGACACAGGACACGATGTTCCAAATTTGCACATTGTTTACTTTGAGCAACAGTCCAGGATTGTGAAGTACAACACACATGTTAAGGATGAGACTTCAGTTCATGGTCAAGCACCAGCATCATGCACACGGCTTCAAGTTATCTAAGAAGAGCACTGCCCCCTTGAGGTCTGTTCATGACGAAGACCCACTTCTGTGTGGCCACCGCCCTCACTTGCTTTACCACTTGGAAATTTGTCAGTTTGAGTGCACATCGAAGCCTTCCTCTGCAAGACAGCAGCAGGCTTAGCTCATCAGCTAGTTGAGTTAGTATCTGGCTTATTTCTTAAGGTTCAAAAATTAAAAAGGCAGTTTTTGTTTTTGTTTTTGTTTTTTTTTTGCTTTGCAGGCAGCAAGGCATGAGGCACAGACCTCTACTGTTCCATATGGCACAGGAAGATGCTTTTAGCAAAGGGCACGGACAAGGTAGGGCTACAATGAGTAGGTTTGGCATAAAGACAACCCTGTGTTTGGGGGCCTGAAGGAACATGCCTGTGGACTGTTTACTGGTCTGCCCAATCAAGGCTTGGTAAACCCAAGTAAAGCTGACAAGAAAAGGGTTTTAAAAACCTCAGTACAAAAGATCCTCTAACACATTTGGAACCAGATTATTCTTAAAAACACCATACTAAGTGTCACAAAACTTTCCCTCCAATCTACTACTAGAAAACACTCATGCCATGGCCTACAGACCCGGAGGAATCAGGACAGATAAAGAGAAACCTGTTCTTAAAGAAAAAAAAAAAAAAAAGACAGCAGTACATAAAGTGCTTCTTTTTTAATGAAACAAATCCAAAAGATGTACAGTCAGGCTCAAGTTGTGCAGTTCACAAGCATGGAGAAAACAAACAAATAAAACGACAGAGTTCAAGAGAGTCAGAGCTAACCCAGGACGAGGCTGGACTTGCCGCCAGGGGGATTTCTTCGGGACGGCGCTGGGGCCGGGGCCACCGGGCTGGGCACGGGGGCAGCGGGCACGGGCTTCTCCTCGCTCTGCCCCAGGCTGGCCTGCAAATCTGTGTCCACATTTTCTAGAAAAATAGAAGGAGGTTCAGGCTTACTAAGCAACTATTTCTAGGAAAGATGGAGAGTCTTAAGATTTTTTTTTTTTTAGAGGATGGTTTAAATCATACCTAGAGATATATAAGACAAGAATCATTCACCCATGTTCCCACAACCCAAAACTAACCACTTAGTGTTTTGCCTTATTTGTCCCCAGGCCTTTTTCTGTGTGTGCTCATTTCTAAATTGTACAAATATATGAAGATGTAGTATTTTAAATTAGAAGTCCACCTCCGTGTGGGTCTCTTCTTCTGACTCCCAGAGGCCCTACTCGGAATTGTGTCCATTCTAGCCCCTCTGTTATACTTACTTATAAGTGTACTTTATTCCCAAGAGATAATATATACTTCTGGGTTTTGTTGTTGTTGTACTGATACCAACTTCCTTTTTTTACACTCGGAAATTTACCCATATTTATACACATGGTCATAATTTACCCTACTTAACTCCTTTATAGTATTTTATCACATGATTCAATATATTTGATATAATACAGTACTGCATTAGCTGTACTAGTCATGAAAACTGGAACCGACCCAACCATTCCAAACAAAGTTGGAATGTATATAGACTGGCAAAGGTGCCCACGGGGAAACAAGGGCTACCATCTTCAATCTGAACAGACACTATGCATCGCCCTCCCTAGAGGAGGCTGTGCCACATTCTACCCCTAACCTGTGTCAGACTGTGCTGTCTGTACACCTTTGCACATCCATCATTTGATAACCACCTCACTTTAAAATTTGCCAAACTGATGGGTGAAATATTATTTCATTCCTGTTTCATGTTACATTTCCATGATTACTAGGTGAGCCTGATTTCTTTTTCTAACCACAAAGATAACCCATAGTACCAACATCATTTATTAGAGTCTACCTTTCCCCTACTGATTAGTAATATCTCCATTAATTAGATCACTCCCATATATATTAACTAGGTACTTTCCATGTTAAAGGCTTCAGAATTAGTGTACTATTATCCAGCATCCTAGAGACTGCTTGATGATTCACTAATCTGTGAAATTCCCAACAAATATATATTCTTAATGAGGCATTTTCCAAAATATGGAAGTCTTTGTTCAAAGTCCAAAGTGACAGTAAAATTCCAGGTCTCAATTCAGTTGCATAATCTCACACCTGCTTTAGAATAAAATCTCGTAGGGCATCTGGGTGGCTCAGTCGGTCAAGCATCTGATTTTGGCCTAGGTCGTGATCTCACCGTTCCCAAGTTCAAGCCCCGCATTGCGCTCTGTGCTGACAGCTCAGAGCCTGGAGCCTGTTTCAGATTCTGTGTCTTCCTCTCTCTCTGCCCCTCCCCCAACTTGTGCTCTGTAGCTCTCAAAAATAAATAAAACATTTAAAAAAATTTTTAGAATAAAATTTCTTGGGGTGCCTGGGTGGCTCAGTTGGTTAAGTGCCCAGCTCTTGATCTCTGCTCAGGTCATGATCTCACAGTTCACGAGATCGAGCCCCGAGATGGGCTCTGTTTGCCCTGACAGCATGAAGCCTGCTGGGATTCTCTCTCTCTGTCCCTCCCCTGCTTGGATGTATGCATGTACTATCTCTCTCAAAATAAATGCTAAAAAAAAAAAAAAAAAAAATAGAATTAAAATCTCTTCTCCTCAATCTCTCTCTCTCATACACACACACAAAGGCAACTTTAGTGTAAGAAACCAAACACTAATTCATAAAACTTGGGAGAAAACTACCTTAAGGTTTAAAGACATTTATTCCCTCCTCCCCTAGATTAAGGTGTTCCAAAGCCCTGGAAGCAGTGAAACAGAAATACTGGTTATGATCTATACCATTTAAGAAATTCATATGGCCCTCATATTTGACACTGATGAAAAGTTCTAATTTTGAAAAAATGTACTTTAAGTTCCCCAAAGACTAACCATTAAAAGCTCATGTTCCTAAAAGCACCTGTACCAAGTTTTAGCGAACTGATACTGAGAAGTCCAAGGGGGAAGAAGTCTTCAATGAGAAACTCAACAAAATCTCAGAAATATGCTACTGCTGCTTTTGACATTTCCTTCTTTTTTTTTTTTCAACGTTTATTTATTTTTGGGACAGAGAGAGACAGAGCATGAACGGGCGAGGGGCAGAGAGAGAGGGAGACACAGAATCGGAAACAGGCTCCAGGCTCTGAGCCATCAGCCCAGAGCCCGACGCGGGGCTCGAACTCACGGACCGCGAGATTGTGACCTGGCTGAAGTCGGACGCTTAACCGACTGCGCCACCCAGGCGCCCCTGACATTTCCTTTTAAGAATTTTTATGACATTCTATAGAAGTAACATAACACATATGATGTTCTATAGTATTGAACTACAAGTAAAAATCAGTATGGAGCTTTCCAGAATGACAGCCCTCATAATTAACTTAAAGCTTGGTGAGAAAGGGTCACGCCTTAATTTCCTGTTGCTACATTCTTGTTTGCACGGGAAGCAGGATTAAATGCATCAACACTGAGAACCCAAGTCTTCTGATAAGTGTCCCGTGAATAACCTAGAAAAATATGTCCCATTTACCACAAATACAAACAAAACCCCAAAACCCATGATTTGAAATAATCCAAGATGGACAAATACGGGGCATGAGTTCCACTTGAGCCAGCCAGCCTATCAGTTCAAGCAATTTCATTGCTGCTACTAGGACTTGGCCTCACCGCTGCACAGGCTCTCACAGGTATCCATTGTCTGCCTGGATCAAGCAGTTATGAGTACTTCTAAAGGACAAAACATTACCTTGCAGCTCTACCGTGATCATTTATTTCCTACTGATTTTTGGATAAATCAAGCTCACACCTACCATTCTTATATTTGTCTTTCATTATTTTTTTTAAGTTTTTTTTGTTGTTATTGTTTTGTTTTGATTTTGAGAGAGAGCACGTGCATGATCAGGAGAGGGGAAGAGAGAGTGGGGGGAGAGGGAGAGAATCCCAACCAGGCTCCACACTCGCAGTGCAGAGCCTGACGCGGGGCTTGATTTGACAAACCATGAGATCATGACTGGAGCCAACATCAAGAGTCTGATGCTTAACAGACTGAGCCATCCAGGTATCCCCCGTCTTTCATTATTAAAGGAACTGTTTTGTCTTTCACTAGATAACATGCCGAAAAAGAAAAAAAGCACATCTGGAGGATAAACAACAGTAGGCCTTAATTTAAATGCTCCTTTGTCAGGGCACCTGGGTGGCTCAGTCGGTTAAGCATCCAACTTTGGCTCAGGTCATGATCTCGCGGTTTTTGAGTTCAAGCCCCACACTGGGCTCTGTGCTGACAGCTCAGAGCCTGGAGCCTGCTTCAGATTCTGTATCCCCTTCTCTCTCTGCCCCTCCCCCACTCATGCTCTGTCTCTTTCAAAAATAAACAAACATTAAAAAAATTTTTTTAATAAAAAAAAAATAAATGCTCAAATTTGTCAGGGCACCTGGGTGGCTCAGTTGGTTAAGCTTTGGACTTCAGCTCAGGTCATGAGTTCATGGTTTGTGAGTTCATGCCCTGCATTGGGCTCTGCACTGACAGCTCAGAGCCTGCCTGGGATTCTTTCTCCCTCTCTCTCTGCCCCACACCCCCCCCCAATAAATAAACATTTTTAATAAATAAATGCTCCTTTGTCTAGTCAGAAATGCTCCAGCCAAAAAGAACAGAGACTAGTCTGTTACTACGTCCCCTTAGTCTGTAATGAAGTAATAAGTACAGGAACTGAGAGGCTTTAGAAACTTATACAGGATTGACTGAGAAAGCTTTTGCTTGTTGAATCTAATGACTGAAAAATGGGACTTTAAACAAACACTTCACCATAATACACATCTAATATACTCCTGACTTGTCTTTCTTCTTTGGCAAATCAACAAGGCACTGAACAGATACCTACATCAGGATAAATGATAAAGTGGTTCATTACGAGGGTGAAAGAATCAGAACAGCAAGAGATGCAGCAGACTAACTTGCCTAAAGGCAGGAAAGACTTGTACCTAAATTCTGCGGACCTACTCCCTCTGCTGCAGATTTCCCACTGCTCCCTTTAGCCATCCCTAGGTTTAATTCTCTAAGAGAGAACGGCAATCTTCCTTATATCCAAACCAAATCTATCTTAAACCAAGCAGAATAGCTTGGCTTCGAAGTAAATTTGGCAACAGAATCGGGGTTGACCTCTACTCCCCCAGATGGATCTTGAATCATTGTGCCCCTTGTCATTTCATGACAATTTCATGAGTGTGCTACTCACCTGAAGAATCTGAAAAAAAAAAATGAGCTGGGAGAGAATTACTAGTAGCACGTCAAGTGACACATTTTTTTTTTTTTTATAACTCCATCAAGGCCCTCTCATCCTTCTCCAGGCTTCCCAAATTCGTAACTATATCCATTGCCCAAAAGTAGTGACTAAGGATTAGCTAATTCTTGCTAAGTAAGGTCTGCTAGTGGAAGTATTTCAGAATATGAAAAGCAGCAGAACTGAAAAGACTTCCAAGATTTTTTTTTTTTTCTAAACTCCAGAAGAGTCTTTTCAGACAGAACACACTGGACATGAACAATAGCTAATACATCTTCAATCCAGTGAGAAAGTGATTTGTTCACGGAGGAAGAACCCAGGTAACTCTCACAAAGGCCCAACAGACTCTCTTCCCACCGTGCCCATCAAGAAACGCTGTCTGTGGGGCACCTGGGTGGCTCAGTCGGTTAAGCATCAGACTTCGGCTCAGGTCATGATCTTGCAGTCTGTGAGTTTGAGCCCCGTCCGCATCGGGCTCTGTGCTGACAGCTCAGAGCCTGGAGCCTGCTTTGGATTCTGTGTCTCCCTCTCTCCCTCTGCCCCTCCCCCGTTCAGGCTCTGTCTCTCTCTGTCTCAAAAATAAATAAACGTTAAAAAATAAATAAATAAATAAATAAATAAATAAATAAATAAATAAACAAACGTTAAAAAAATTTTGTTTTTAAAAGAAAGAAACGCTGTGTGAGAGGGCAGAAGAGGAGTCTGGCTCCTCAACACTTGTTTCACGGGAAGACTGCCTCACAAAATGTAATGGTCTTCCTTCCAGACCAGAGGGCCTTCTGACTGCTGCATTTCACCGAGTCAACTTTCACCCGATTCCTGCTGCCCGACACACTTATGCCTTTCGTTACATGCAATAGTCATTCTCTGGCACTTGTTAAGGAAGTGCCAATAAATACTTCAAAGACTTAACATCATTAAAGAAATGATTATAGCTCATTTCCACATATAATTGGTAACATGGATGAAAATTTATATCTGCCTCCTAAATCATCAGCCACGAGATCACAGAGTTGCCAACGTCTTGCTGAATAAGCACCTCAGTGTAAAATCAAACAAAGTTTGTAAATTAAATGCTGTGTGCCAAGCTTGAAATGCCAGAGCCTTTTACTAAAAAGCTCTCATTAACAGGAACACCCACCAGCCCGACTACTGCACACATATCTGTGAAGGACTCTCCATTTTTCCTTTCTTGTGCATTCCCGGCCTTGCTCTCACTGCGGCGGACACACATGTGGCCATGTTTGCTAACTTCCCAGTTTTGTGTTTCTTTGCTCTCCACCCAGGGTATGCTATGCTGGCCCTTGGGGCAAAGCCAGGTTTCACTCCCCAAGACACTATTTCAAGAAAAATTCCGCTCTATTCTAAAACCATTTACAGAACCAGAAATGTGTACTTCAGAAGGACTCACCATGAATGTCGCCTTCTCCCTGGAAAAGAAAAGAAAATTTTACTTCAGATTTTAATTTTGTAACAAATAAAGCAGTCACAGTTCTGAGAGGCTACTATTTGAAACCAAACGTGGAAGTTCATTTTGATGCAGTCAAGTTCAGGGTCAGGCCACAACACAATTACATTACAACCTTTATACTGACTTTGGGACAATGCTATACAAAACTGCTGCATGACAAATTGCCCCGGTGCCAGCAATACCCAACACACCAAAAAAACCTTAACATTTACACCGATGGCCTAATATCAATTAGCATTTCAGAGGATCTTTTATCAGAATGTGAAACTGGTAAGTTTATTTTTCCATGCTCCCTTTCCTTTTTCCTTATCTAGCTGTTGAGGGGCCTCTATAAATTCCAAAGTCCATTAAGAGGGTTCCACACTGGGACGGCTGACACCACTGTGTGCTCAGAGGGCCCTACTTAGGAGGCCACCCTACCAGGCTTCCAGACACCTGCCTGGGGACATTGGGATCATGTTCCTCTGCAGACAACTGATGATAACACCCAGGCTGCAGTCTCCTCGAGTTCAGCTCAGAACAACTGGGCAACGTTCGTCAGGTCTTTGACCTCACACACGCTACTATATACCACTTAGGTAGGAAGTGTGATCCAGAAGTTCCCAAAATCGATAGTGAAAAGAGAGAGACTGATCCAACTGGTAGAAAAGGCATGTCACTTCAGTTTTCTGACTTTTCTCTTTATGGATCTTCCAGCACCAGTATGGCCTCAGGCCCTTCCCTAGTCACCTCTATGTAAGGCTCTAGTGACAGAACTGAAGCTCTTATTACAATAGGAAGGAAGTCAATTTCCAAACCGGATTAACCTCAAAGCCTTTCTTTCCCCCCCCAACCCTGTGTTGTCACACTGACCTTCAGATCTAAGAAGTCTCCAGAGTTTGCTTCAGAAGAGTTCCTTCTCTGGGGTCCAGATGACTCAGAATCCTCTCTGCCACCACTAGACTTGGCACCTGAATTAAAACATACTTTCTTAAGGACTATGACAGAAAGACCGAAAGCAAAACACTTCTTTTGTGAATGATGTTCATGTTAGTCTTGTATCAAAAAATGAGCAAACAGGTTAAGCGAGAGCTTAAAAATTCTACAGAGGGGCGCCTGGGTGGCGCAGTCGGTTAAGCGTCCGACTTCAGCCAGGTCACGATCTCGCGGTCCGGGAGTTCGAGCCCCGCGTCGGGCTCTGGGCTGATGGCTCAGAGCCTGGAGCCTGTTTCAGATTCTGTGTCTCCCTCTCTCTCTGCCCCTCCCCCATTCATGCTCTGTCTCTCTCTGTCCCAAAAATAAATAAACGTTGAAAAAAAAAAATTTATAAAAAAAATTCTACAGAGGAACCAAATAGCCCAATTTGACTTCAATCCCTATTCTGACCCCTCTCCCAGGCTTTCCTCCAGTGACGAGACTTAACTGTTGTTGATCTCATTATGGTTGGGCTAGATTTTGCTCCTCAGCACAAAACCAACTAGTTATTCATGCTGGGTCTGTACCTTTGATCAGTGGTCACACATATAAGCAGTACCTGCTGACTTGGCCCATGAAGGGGGGTTTTCCTCAGGTGTCCCAAAGATGCTAGAGGCCATTTTGTTCCTCCTCACGGGTTGTTCTGTTGGTTCATCAAAGCCTAATGAAAAATTGGATCCACCACCTGGAGGCCGCAAAACCCTTGGGAGTAATGGCAAAAAACATCCATTTCAGATCATGCCAAAACATTTCTCAGCGTAAATGTTTTCAAACACCTTTCAAATTCATTTCCCTCACCCATTCATTCCTCCTACCCACCCACCCACCCCACCCCCTCCAAGAGAGAGCTGCTAATGGGAAAAGGGAACTGATTCTGTTGTGGTATAAAGTCAGCACTGGATCACATCAGTCAGAATGCCTAGTAGCAGACAGACAAGAAGTAAGTGTTGACAAGGATGTGGAGAGAAAGGAACCCTTGTGCACTGCTGGTGGGAATGTAAACTGGTGCAGCCACTGTGGAAAACAGTATGGAGTTTCCTGAAAAAATTAATAATCGAAATCCCATATGATCCAGTAATGCTACTTTTGGATATCTACCCAAAGAAAACAAAAACACTAATTTGAAGAGATATATACACCCCTACATTTACTGCGGCCTTATTTACAATAGCCAAGATATGGAAGCAACCTACGTGTCAACTGATAGATGAACGGATAAAGAAAATGGATATTACTCAGCTCAGCCATAAAAAAGAATGAAACCCTGCCATTTCAGACAACATGGTCGGATGTACAGGGTATGATGCTAAATGAAATAAGTCAGACAGAAACAGTCAAATACTACATGATTTCACTTATATGTGGAACCTAAAAAACCAAATGAACAAACAAAAAAAACAGAAATGGGGCGCCTGGGTGGCTTAGTTGGTTAAGTGTTGACTTCAGCTTAGGTCATGATCTCACAGTTTGTGTGAGCCCTGAATCAGGCTCTGCGCTGACAGCACAGAGCCTGCTTTGGCTTCTCCGTCTCCCTCTCTCTCTGCCCCTCCCCCACATGCACGCACTCCCGCTCACTCTCTCTCTCTCTCTCTCTCTCAAAAATAAACAAAACATTAAAAAACAAAACTAGAAACAATCACACAGAGAAAAAACTGGTGGATGCCAGAAGGGAGACAGGTAGGAAGGTGGGTGAACCAGGTAAAGGGGATTAAGAAATACAGATTTCCAGTTATAAAATAAATACATCATGGGGCTGAAAAGTACAGCATGGGGAATACAGTCAAGAATATAATAAATTTGTATGAGGACTGCATTTATCGTGGTTAGCATTTCATAAATGTATAGAATTGTCGAATCACTATGTTGTACACCTGAGACTAATAGATTATTCTCAATTAAAAAACTGAAAGTTTTTAAAAATTCAACACTGGATGTTAAGATACAAAATGCTGTTTTATAATATTTGTAGTAAGGTCTTCTGACATGAAGACAGCTGAAAAAGCCTGAAAGTTATCACAAATAACAGCCTGGCTGACGTCCCCTTTTAGATAATGGCAAAAGACCTAACAGACCTTGCCTAATAGGATCAGCTGGATGTATTTGCAAAAAAGTTTAGAAGCATATCTTGTTATTTATTCAGAAAGCATTTCCATTTTTATTTTCACCAAAATTAAAAATGGAAGATTATACATATAAAAAAGTTGACCAATTTAGAAGCCCATGGAGAGCGATACTAGTCTCTTCCTATCTAGGCATCGCCAGCGAGCCCCATTCATACACTTGCACCACAGTATTCTCACTAGAAAACATGAACAATTAGCCACAAGGAGGAAGTCCGTATGAGAAACTGGTGTTAAGATTCACAGAATGTTCGATAACCAGGCACCTTTGGACTCTATAGCTTTCGGTTCAGCAAGGAAACCCGGCACTTGTCCATTTCCAAAGCTTCCTGCTTGGCTTGACCAACGTGTCCCATCCCTGGAAGAACTCAATTTAATTTGTCCTGTCACTGCTCAAAACATAGAAAATGGAGATGGTTTTATGGAAGGAAAGATTTTCTAACTACAGATTCAATTCTATTACTGGAGACAGGAGTAGTCTGGTTTTCTATTTCTTCTTAAGTCAGTTTGAAAAATATTTTTCTAGGAGGATGTCCATTTTATTCAAGTTTCCAAATAAAGAACAGTTGTCATTTGCAAACACAGCTCCTTATATTAGAAAAGAAAAGGAAACATATGGGAAGAGGGGGGAAGAAAAAGAAAAGAGGGAAACAAACCACAAGAGACTCTTAGTGATAGAGAACTATGGGTTGACAGAGGGAGGTGGGTGGGACGATGGGCTACATGGATGCTGGGTACTAAGGAGAACACTTGTGATGAGCACTGGGTGTTGTATGTAACTGTTGAATCAATGACTTCTGAAACCAATACCACACTGCACGTCAACTAAAATTTAAACTTTTTAAAACAGTGAAAAAGATAAAAATAAATTTTAAAAATAAGAAAAGGAAAAATTAAACACTTACAGCATAAATGCCTTCCTAAGTGCCCCTCTAAAGGCATTCCAAGTTTTGTTTTTTTAACTATTGTTCCACTCTAAATATTTTCTCCTTCCCATTATTTTCTTCTTTGACCCATACATTATTTAGAAGTACATGTATCAGTTTCCAAACACAGGGGTCTTTCTGGTTTATTAATTTCTAGTTTTTAACTACAACACAGACAACAGTCTGTATGATACGAATCCTTTGAAATGTGATGAGATGTGATTTATGGCCTAATATGTACTCAATTCTATAAATCTATATATTCTTAAAAAGAATGTGTATTTGTTAATGTTCTATATGTCTACTAGGATCAAGCTTGCTAATGAGTTGTTCAAATCTGATTTTTAAGTATGTAAAAAAAATTTTTTTTAATGTATTTTTGAGAGAAAGACAGCGCGAGTGGGGGAGGGGCAGAGAGAGGGAGACACAGAATCACAAACAGGCTCCAGGCTCTGAGCTGTGAGCAGAGCCCGACACGGGGCTCGAACTCACGGACCTTGAGATCAAGACCTGAGCTGAAGTCAGACACTTAACTGACTGAGCCACCCAGGCTCCCCTAAGTATGTTTTAGCACTTAATGAGTGAATCTATTAACAATTCTTACCACAATTAAGAGTTTGCCAGTTTCTCCTCAGAATTCTGTCAAGATAAGAGTTCTCTCTCAGAATGACTGCCACTGGAGTAAATGTTAGATCAGTGGGAAAAACTGCATTGGCTGACTAATCATTTTGATAAAACAAAACATATCCCTCACTCATTTTATTTACCAAAGTAAGTTCCAGCTAGGCAAAATTATTTATTCAATTTATGTATTTTTTTTAAAGTTTATTTATTTATTTTGAGAGAGAAGAGGGTAGAGGAGAGGAGGGGCAGAGAGAAAGGGAGAGAGAGAGAATCCCAAGCGGGCTCCGTGTGGTCAGCACAGAGCCCCCACATGGGGCTTGAACCCACGAACCATGAGATCATGACCTGAGCTGAAATCAAGAGTCGGATGTCTAACTGACTGAGCCACCCAAGCACCCTCTTTTACTTATTTTTTGAGAGCATTTCATATACTAGTGATGTTATCCTTTGTTGATTATGTGTATTTTTGCCAAGTTTAATTCGTCCATCTTTTCACAGTTTCTGGCTTTCATCTTGTACTTAGAAATAAAGCCCTTTTCTTCAAGACTAGGACCACATTTGTACAAACTTTTGTTTGCAAACTTTTTTTTTTTAATATTTATTTTTGGCAGAGAGAGAGCATGCGAGCGAGCACGCACACTCACCAGTGGGAGAAGGGCAGAAGAGAGGGAGACAGAGGATCCCAAGCAGGATCTGCGCTGACAGCAGAGAGCCTGATTCGGGTCCCCACTCGCGAACTGTGAGATCATGACCTGAGCTGAAGTCAGACGCTTAACAGACTGAGCCACCCAGGTGTCCCTGTACAAACTTTCTAAAGGACATTTTGATAATATGTGTCAACTGTTTGCTTTTTATACGAACCAGCATTTCTACTTCCAGAAATTGCCCTAATTAGATAACCAGATATATATACAAGGATACTCCTTTAAAAATGTTCATCTACAAATAAATTTGGGAATACCCTAACTGTCCATTAGCAAAGGCTTAATTATCAAAGCATGTCCACACAACAGAAAGCTGTATACATTAGGGTGAGAGTTACCTTCATTAGTGGATATGAAAAGTTACCCAAAACACAGTGAATGAAAAACGCTGGAAGACAAACATAAGCCCAATGACGTGTTACATAAAATGACGTGTACAGAGATAAATTTATCTGGTTGTGTGATCTTAGATAAACTGCTTGACTTTTGTTTTGCTTTTCTCTTCCAATGTTCTTTTGTTTGTGTTTTTGTTTTAAAAGAGAGAGCAGTTTTTTAGAGGAAAGGGGCAGAGAAAGAGGGAAAAAGAGAACCTTAAGCAGGCTCCATGCTCAGCACGGAGCCTAACATGGCCTTAATCCCACAACCCTGAGATCATGACCTGAGGTGAAATTAAGAGTCAGATGCTCAACCAACTGAGCCACCCAGTGGCCCCTGCTTTTATCTTCTACCAAAAGAGGTTGGTAGTAATTGCCTCATAAGACTATTCTAAGAATATCCAATATACTGTGCTTAGAAGGCAGCAGTCGTAGCTATTAGCATCATAGACATAAAGGCCTGAGAAGTACCCACACCACAATGGCATCCAGGGTTTGTGCTCTCAGATAGGATTTCAGGTGAATTTCAATGTCCTTTTTTATACTTCATATTTTTCTGTATTGCCACTAATCTAAAATTCTTTCAAAGACTCCTTCTGGGTTCCAGAATTCCCTGACAATCTTTCTTTTTTTTTTAACTTTATTTTTTTTAACATTTATTCATTTTTTTTAAGCGAGAATGAGAGAGAGAGAGAGGGAGAGAGAGAGACAGCATGAGCATACAAGCTGGGGAGGGGCAGAGAGAGAGAGAGAGAGAGAGAGAGAGAGAGAGAGCGTGAGCATACAAGCTGGGGAGGGGCAGAGAGAGAGAGAGAGAGAGAGAGAGAGAGAGAATCCGAAGCAGGCTCCAGGCTCTGAGCTGTCAGCATAGTGCCTGATGTGGGGCTCGAACCCACCAACCGTGAGATTGTGACCTGAGCGGAAGTCCAAGCTCCCCTCCCTGACAATCTTTCTTTTGACAGTACTAATTTTCCTACTGGCCACTGCATGTGATCATTTGTGGACATCCGTGTCCCCTTGGATCTTTCAGCAGTAATCGTGGCTCCTCTGCTGACACCCTGGCCTGGACTCCCTAACACTGACTCTTCTTCCCGTGTGGCCACTAGCCACAAGCCAGCAGAGATGCAAGGTAACGTGACAAACTATCAACATGGCCTCTCAACCGTATCTAGTTCTTACCAGCTTCTTCACCAATCCAGTCATTTTCTCACTGTTCCCCAGAACAGTTCTGGTTTATCTCCACTTTGGGGTATTTACTCCCATCTTTACTCCTGCCTAGAGCACTCTCCACCCTTTCCTCAAGCATCCCTCAAAACCGGGCCCATCTCTTAAACCTCAACCTCCTCCATAAAGCAGACTAGTAGAGCTCTCCATAGGCTCAAAGAATACCAGGTAGAACACGGAGGAAAGGATGGCTTCTGGTGTGAAGTGCCCAAGAGTAAATATTTTTGGCCTGTGGATCATGCAGTATTTTGTAACTATTGGGGTCTGTCATGTGGCACAGAGGCAGCCACAGACAACATGCAAACAAACGAGTGCAGCTGTTTTCCAATAAAACTTTATTTACAGACACTGCAATCTGACTTTCCTATAATTTCCACAAGTCATGAAATGAATCTTTTTTTTGCAACCATTTATAAATGTAAAAATCAGGTACCTGCTGCGTTTAGCCCTTGGGTGATTGTTTGCTGGGCTCTGTTCTGTCTAGTTCAACAGCCTCATTTTAAAGAGCGCAAAGTCTGGGGCGCCTGGGTGGCTCAGTCGGTTGAGTGTCTGACTCCGGCTCAAGTCATGATCTCATGGTTGGTGGGTTCGAGCCCCACATCGGGCTCTGTGCTGACAGCTCAGAGCCTGGAGCCTGTTTCAGATTCTGTGTCTCCCTCTCTTTCTGTCCCTCCCCACTCTCACTTTGTCTCACTCTGTCTCTCAAAAATAAATAAATGTAAAAAAAAAAAAAAAAATTTAAAGAGCGCAAAGTCAAGCCCCGAGAGCCTCTGAAGAAATTGTCCAACATTAGTTAACTGACAGTGACGAGGACCAGAACCCAAATCCTCAGTCTCTGGCCAGCACGGAAGTGCTCAACGTGCTAAAATACAGGAGGCACAGAAGGCCATTTTCTCTTTCATTTTCCTACACACCTATGTACTGGTGCTTTGATTAGTTTCCATGTTTTCCAATCTTAGAGTGTCTTCTATTTCTTCTGTAGGTCCTCTAGCGTCCTCCCCTGGATCACAGATTTGTGTGTGTCCACAGTATAATTCAATACAGAAATTGCACTAAATAAAAATGTCATTATTTTCCCCCTCGGGCGGGGAGGTGGGGGGGAGGGGAGGTTGGGGAGACCCATTGTGTTTTTGGTAACATGTAAAATATTTATAACTCTACTTTTTTTTTCAAGTTTTAGATATTAAATATCCACTTGGATTAATTTCATTATATGAATTAAGATAAGTGTATTCAGGCATACATTATATAAAGTTGATAATTTTAGGTTTGCTTAATTAAATGGTTTAAATCATAATTAAAGGTGTATTATAAATTCTTAATAGGCTTTCTCTCATGTTAAAGTTTGAAGCAACCAGGTTTTTATCCCTTGTTTGTACCCAAATCAACAAAGAGTCAATAAAATCAAAATTCACTTGTTCCCTTGAGATTAGAATGATTTTTTTTTCCTTTATCATCGTAATTAAACCCTCATGAATTAGCCAGATGAAAATCTCCAGAACCCTAATGGTCTGGGAAGTATTTTTTGGCCTTAAAAAAAGAAAAAAAGACACTAGTGCCCAAACACCAGCTTAAAAAGAAAGTCAAAGCTCTGCGCACCCAACTTTTTAAAGGTCTGTGTTCCTCTTGCAAGAACAGGTAATACCTACTCCGATGACGTCAGTGTTGTAAAGCCCGTTTGTAACAGTGAGACATCCCCAAACAAAGGATTTGGATCATAAGACAGAAATTATTCCAATTTTATTTTTTAAGTTTCTCCTATTCTTTCTGAACCACACAGGGTAACTAAACCAGGATTACCTACTTGAGACTCACCAAAAATGGACCCATGTACCACGGATAACAATTAAAAAAAACAAAAATCACTTTTTCTTTCTTCTTTCTCTAGATGCCAGAGTTCCCATGTGATCTTTGCAGATCATCCCGTCCCAGACTAAATTTACAATGTGCTTATGGAGCCAGAAGAATGTTACTGCAGAAACAACTGAAGGAAAATTAGGTGAGATTACAGAGGAAGTAAAGGTAGGAAGTAAATAAAAGGACAAAGCTCCAGTCCTAGGATCACAATACTGGAGGGAAATTGATGACAAAAGGTGAATAAAAGCATTTATTCTGCAGAACCCAAAACCATTTGGTCTCACATTTCGAATATCCATATCAAAAAACTAGCATGAGGATTCCTTTGACCTGGTTACTGAAATTTTTTATGAAGCACTAAACTACACTCAACCCCAAAAGATGAAACCTGATTTTTTTTACATAATGTATAAATTTTCACGTTCCAGTCACTACAGTTTGACCAGCAGAAAGTTGACCGCATGGCACAAAAAGAAAGGTTCGGCGTGTTCCAGTGTCCTCGGCAAAAAAAATGATCTCATTGCAAGAATGACAACAGAAGAGGGAGTGACCAGTATTTTTGTAGGTCTATCCTCCTCAAGGTCCCCAACCTTCCAGGACCCACTAATTTATTTTAAATATTTCCCACTTTCCTACATTGTATAAGGGAAAGGAATGAGTTGAAAAGGGGTGTCATTTCCAACCTGCCGCCTAAGCCTCGCTGCTGAAGCCAGCTTTTTGTCCCCAAGTTCTCCAACCCCTGTGAGGCACTGCTATTTCACGGCTGTCTTCTTAGCCCCACAAAATGGCTCCCTTTGTGCCACTTGCCCAGGACCCCCAGGCTGGCCGCACACGACTGCAGGTCGTGATCAATGAAGAATAGATGCCTAGAAAAAGTGGAACCTAAGCTTCCAGAAGCCCTGAGCAGGATCCCAGAGATGCCTGTATCCCGTCTTAAAAGAGAACAGTGTGCAATTAGCCGAGACAATGTGGACACCTTCCGCCGGTTCCAAACCCTTCCACCAAGTCAGGCAAGGGCTTGGAAAAGGATCCCAGTGCAAACACCCAGTGCCCTCATCCCCTAATGCAGTAGCGACTGTGGCCAGAAAGGCCCCGGCATCCCAGGTGCAGATAGTACGGAAGAGACAATGGATGTCTCCGGCCCCGCCCAAGAACAGGAAACCTCCTCCTGCTAGGGAACCCGGGCCAGGGAAGAACTCGTTTGACAAACGTCAAAAGGGGGAGGGAAAGAGGTGGGATGCAAAGGCCGAGGTCCGAAGGTTTGAGCGCAGAAAACCCACTCGGACAGGCTCACCCCCCTTTTGCGTTCGGAGGTGGGCGCGGGAGGGGAAGGAGCAGGGGTCTTTCCTTTGTTAGCAGAGGAGAAGCACTTCGCAGAGGGCTGACGGTTGGGTCCCGGACGGGCGTGGGGGTCGCGATGACCAGCCCCGCCCGACCACAAATGCCACCTGCCGGGCGGGCCCCAGTGGATAAGCGCCCGCAAGACTCAATCGCTGCGGCCGAAGGGGGTGGCCACCGGGGGGGGGGGGGGACCGCCACCTGCCCGGGGCCAGAGGCGAGAGCGCGTGGCCAGAGGTGGGACAATGGGGCCTGACCGGGACGCCCCGGGGGCTGCCCCGGCACGTGGGGGCCAAGACCACCGCCCTGGGGCCGGTCAGCCGCACCGCAAAGGGAAGGAAATGAACCCTGTCCGCTTGGCCTGACTACCGAAAGCCCGCAGCACTGCGAGGACCAGCGGCCCCGGCCCTCCCCGACCGACCCCTTGCTCCGGGGGAGGAATGAATGGGGGAGAAGCGGGAGTCGGGCGGGGCCGGCGCGACGGGCTCGCCCGACGGCACAAAGACGGAGCAGACGGCCGAGCCCCGCCGCCCGGCCGGGCACGAGTGCGACAGCCAGGGCACGTCACCGCCAACGACCCGCCGCCCTGCCCCCGTGGCCCCGCCGGACGGCGGCCTTCCCTGCCCTCGAGCCCCGCGCCGAGCGGGGGCGTCCCCGCAGCCTCACCGGGAGCTATTCCTGCTGTTGGGGTCGACTCCCTTGAAGGTGGTGGTGGTGGTCATGGTGCCGAGGAGCGAGGTAGGCTGGCGTGGGAGCAGAGTGCTGAGGGTAGGGTCCGAGGGGCGCAGAGCAGCTCCGCACCGCAACGCCAGCAACCGCTGCAGGAGCCTCCGCCACCGCCTGCCTCACGGGCCGCAGCCTTTATAAGGCTCAAAAGAACCCGCCCCCACCGTGCCTGTATTGGCCAATTCAAATAGCTCTTTCGTTCCTATTGGTTCCCTGAAGTGCCAAGCATCGGGCGGCACCCCGACGGGCTGCGGTGGCCCTGCTCGGCCTAAACCCGCCCCCTTCCTGGTCAGGGTGGGTCTATGGAAGTTCCCCCTCCCCCACCCCCAAATCTTGGTGATGATTGGACAAAGGACAAACCTGCCCAGCGTTGGGCACAAGTTGTGCTCACTGTCACTTAAAAAAGTTACCTGACTGAGGGAAAAGCTCGGTCAGCCCCCACCAAGCCCAGGGCAGATTTGTCTTGACCATTTCACTTACTTGCCTTACTCATGGTGAGATAGTAAGGGCATGCTCCTTAAGGGATGAAAATTACTGCTGCAAATTGACATTCATTGAATACCTACTGTGTGTCCCGTTTGGAAACATGACAGTCTCAAAGCAGCAGCACTATGAGTCAGCAACAGAAAGCAAGCCAAGACGATCCCTTTGAAAACGACTGGAAATTCTTCACATTTTAATGTTACTATTTAGCTGTCAGGGGTGGTGCATGTACTAGACCAAAATTACAGTCGTTCCGATTTGAGGGCCTGTTCTAAGGCTGGTTAATGCTCGGCGGTGGGGAATGGTCACATCCCTTGCTACCAAGACTATCGAGCAGGCCTGGCCTCTGCAGCTGTTTATAACCCTTAAGTCATGACTCTTCCACCTGTCTGGGTAAATCTATCCCTGCAACAAATGCAGACAACACTTGGAGGACTCAAGAATGGCTGTTTACAAGATCGTAATGGGAAAGTCTTGAGCAAACAAGAGTGGAGGGCTTCCCATGTCATGCATGTTTCCTCAAGGCAGACCCTTTTCAGTATTTCCATAAAAATTGAACAACATTCGACTCCGTGTGGCCTCCCCCTTCTTGGCAGTTTGGAAGTTTATATTCTTGGTTAACCTCTCTCCTGGGTTTTCGTGGAAAGGTAGAGAGAAGTTCACTCCTAAAAGGCATGGATCATGTCTTTATGTGCTGACCACTCATTTGAATTAAAATCTTCCCATTCTTTTTTTTTTTTTTTTTTTTTTTTTTGTAAGATTTTATTTTTAAATAAACTCCACACCCAACCTGGGGCTTGAAACACAACCCTGAGATCGAGAGTTGCCCCCCCCCCCACTGACCGAGACAGCCAGGCGCCCCTAAAATCTTCCCATTCTTAAAGACTGGGCCTAAATTTCTGAAACTTTTGAAAAAAGAGAACACCTTTCAGACCAAGTTGGCCAGTGAGCACACATACCCTTCTAGTAAGTCATATAATTATCGACTAAGAGGTAGAGTATGGTCTCTCAGGCTCTCATAGGAGAAACCAGAGTTTGAATCTGAACTCTTACCTTTTCTGAGCACTAGTTTCCTCATTTGTAAAAAAAAAGGACAAAATAGTATTTCAACTCCAGACTTGTAAATGAAGTAATGGATAGAAAGTGTTTGGCTCCACACGTAAGAAGTCATCAAAGTGATAGTAGCTATGCTTATTGTCAGATATACTTGGAAAGTAATTACAAACTTTTTAACAATCTGAAATTGTTTTTTATATATTAAATGAGGGGGTTGGACATATCTTCAGGTGGGTCCCTTTTGGTCTAAAGTTTTGAGTTCATACTTGACTTGCCCTATTTCCTCCATCCCCTGTAATGTAAAAGACAGATTGGTAGGGCAATACACCAGACTGGAAATTGAAAACCGTTAAGTTCTGATTCTGCTCCCTTAAAAAGACACTTCTCCCATAAAAGACACTTCTAGGTCATTTATGCTCTTGCTTCCTCATCTATAAATGGGGTTAACAGCACCTATTCTACGTTGTTGTGAAGGGCTTGAAACGAGAGAATTTTAAGAATGTTGACTTGGTAAACTAAAGCTTTCTATGAGAGCTGCCCCATCCTGGCTGAACATCAGAATAACCTATGAGCTTTTAAGGAACAAAAATGAATGCCAGGCCCCCTCTGAGATCTCCTGAATTGGAATTTCCGGGGGGGGGGGGGCGGGAGAGTGTAGGGGGGGGTGTGGGGTAGGGTCTACTCATGGGTATCTTTAAGAAGTTAAACAGATAGCTTTCCCATGTGGCTTGGGCTGAACACCTCTGCTTCAAAGGTAAGGGATCCGTACCAGGGCACCCTTTTATTCTAATGATTTGTAAAGAAGAATAAAGTATATAAGACAGATAACTGATCAAGGCCATCTTAAGCAGGCCTGTTTGGTGCATTGTATTTTAAAGTAAAATTGTCAGGGGTGCCTGGCTGGCTCAGTCAGTATAGCATGTGACTCTTGAGCTCAAGGTCATTAGTTCAAATCCTGCATAGAGCTTACTTAAAAATAAATAAAAGAGATTCCTGCCTTAAATAATAAAGTAAAATTGCCAAAAATTTCCAGAATAACAAGCCCTCCTATTTACTTGTTCATGTCCTACAGCAGTTTTGACTAAAATCACTGTACTCCCCCTTTCTGCTACAAGATGGAGATGTGGGGTAAAACAGGTATGATACATAACTCGGCTATAATGACCTTTGCTCCAGATGACCAACTGAAAATGGGACATTAATGAAATTACATTCTATACAAAAGATCACAGATCAGATCAGGATGAAAAGATGCAAAAGGATGGCCGCTTTTATTTTTTTATAATATTTATTTATTTTTTTTTATTTTTTTATTTTTTTTTTTTTAATTTTTTTTTTCAACGTTTATTTATTTTTGGGACAGAGAGAGACAGAGCATGAACGGGGGAGGGGCAGAGAGAGAGGGAGACACAGAATCGGAAGCAGGCTCCAGGCTCTGAGCCATCAGCCCAGAGCCTGACGCGGGGCTCGAACTCACGGACCGCGAGATCGTGACCTGGCTGAAGTCGGACGCTTAACCGACTGCGCCACCCAGGCGCCCCAATATTTATTTATTTTTGAGAGACAGAGACAGAGCACAAGTGGGGGAAGGGCACAGAGAGAGGGAGAGAGAATCCGAAGCAGGCTCCAGGCTCTGAGCTGTCAGCACAGAGCCCGACGCGGGACTCGAACTCACAGACCACGAGATCATGACCTGAGAGCCCAAGTCTGATGCTTTTACCAACTGAGCCACTCAGGCATCCCAAGGATGGCTACTTTTAAAATCATAATGGTCCAGGGGCGCCTGGGTGGCGCAGTCGGTTAAGCGTCCGACTTCAGCCAGGTCACGATCTCACGGTCCGTGAGTTCGAGCCCCGCGTCAGGCTCTGGGCTGATGGCTCGGAGCCTGGAGCCTGTTTCCGATTCTGTGTCTCCCTCTCTCTCTGCCCCTCCCCCGTTCATGCTCTGTCTCTGTCTGTCCCAAAAATAAATAAAAACGTTGAAAAAAAAAAATCATAATGGTCCATATCACTGATTTTTTAAATACTTATCTAGGGCTCTGTATCTATACAACAGTTGTTCCAAACCCTTAGGTTAACCTAAAAACCTAAAGAAATAGAAGACAAATGAAAGCTTATGACAAGGAACGGTCCAACAAGCTATTTCACGACTATACCAATGTTTTCCAAACTTTTATGAAACAGAATCCAAATATATAACACAGATGAACAAGAGGGCATCTGTGACTGAAACCGAGCAGAGGGTCCAAAATCCTGGCCCTTTCTGCTTCCCCACCCCTGGCTGGCCTTTCTCTCCACTGTCTTCTTTTGGCACACTCCATGGTTCTATGCAATTTCAAAATCACTGCCCTATATGTATGTTCCACTTACACCTGCTTTTTAAATAAGGTGGAGGGAATGAGCAGTTATCCACACTCTGCATAACTTCTCATGCCTTTAAGCAGTTAAGTGCCCTTTGATTTCACTTAGTCCCATGCTGCCACTTCCCTGCTACAAAGTACCCGTCAGTTATTGGTGGCTGGGTGGCTCAATCAGTTAAACATATGACTTCAGCTAAAGTCACGGTCCCAAGGCTCATGAGTTCGAGCCCCACATCGGTCTCTGTGCTGAAAGCTCAGAGCCTGGAGCCTTCTTTGGATTCTGCGACTCCCTCTCTCTGCCCCTCCCGTGCTCATGCTCTGTCTCTCAAAAAATAAATAAGTGTTAAAAATAAATAAATAAAAATAAACAAACATTTAAAAAATTAAAAAATAGGGGCGCCTGGGTGGCGCAGTCGCTTAAGCGTCCGACTTCAGCCAGGTCACGATCTCGCGGTCCGTGAGTTCGAGCCCCGCGTCAGGCTCTGGGCTGATGGCTCAGAGCCTGGAGCCTGTTTCCGATTCTGTGTCTCCCTCTCTCTCTGCCCCTCCCCCGTTCATGCTCTGTCTCTCTCTGTCCCAAAAATAAATAAACGTTGAAAAAAAAAATTAAAAAATAAAAGATGTCAAAAATGTTTAAAAGCCCTAATAATTTTCCTTTAACATGAACAGAAATCCTAGTGGTTTTTTCATTTGTTTCTAGGTATGTGGAGTTTTATTCGAGAATGCAATGTATAACTTACTCAGAATAATCTGGAAGTCGCTCTTCACCTCTTGAGCCTACTAAGGTAAGTAATACCTAAATTTATTTTTTTTTTTAATTTTATTTATTTTTGGGACAGAGAGAGACAGAGCATGAACGGGGGAGGGGCAGAGAGAGAGGGAGACACAGAATCGGAAACAGGCTCCAGGCTCTGAGCCATCAGCCCAGAGCCCGACGCGGGGCTCGAACTCCCGGACCGCGAGATCGTGACCTGGCTGAAGTCGGACGCTTAACCGACTGCGCCACCCAGGCGCCCCTGTAATACCTAAATTTAAATGAAACACAAAAACATACTAACATTGTGTCTCTTAGCTCTCAAGCATCTGTTTTTGCATTGGATGTTACCAACTTGGTTCTGAATCCCCCATAATTTCAACCTGCCCGGATTTATTCCAGCACCCTAGAAGAAATGGGCAAACCACAGGGCCTTATTATTGGTATTTACTCTGCCTAGATTATGCGATCGGGTTTGAACCAATTTCCTAGTTAACGTCTCTCCCTCTGATCCAAAACACACATATTAGGTTGAGCCCCTATGAAATAAATTGCAGACATTTAACTATTTTTGACCTACAAGAACAATAATTATTTATATTCACCCACAGTTTAATACATCTTTTCTTTTTTCTTTAAGTAATCTCTACACCCAGCGTGGGGCTCAAACTCATGAGTCTGAGATCAAGAGTCACATGCTCTACTACTGACTGAGCCAGCGAGGTGCCCCGATACATTTTCTTAATATTTTCCATTCCTCCTATTATTAAAAGAAAATGCTGGTCTTATGCTTTTGAACTTCACTAAGTAACTGAATTAATGAATGACTGACTCACTGACAAGTATTTCTAACAAGCTTTTGAACCCCAAGATTGCAGGGTGCCCATGTCACTTATGTGTGACTTAACCGCACATATTTACACATACATTCTGTATCCATCACTCCTAAAGCCAAATTTAGTATGCATCTGTCCATTCTTTTCTTAGCTGCACGCATGCATGCACACACACACACACATACACACAAAGGCAGATCAATGCCACAGAAAGACAAGTGAAAGAATTCATTTTCTCTTGAAACTCATTCACCACAAAGCAAATATGAGAGGTCTCAAATACGGAAAATGGCGGTCATGTTTTACCTTCACTGTCAAAGGTAAACAAAATGGCACATACACTCTACTAGGTCTGACACACCACTCTCACATCCTTTTCAATCACTGAATTGTGGAAGGAGAGCGTGATTCCTATTTTCCCATGAGTTCCCCTTTCTATCAGACCAAGCTGAATAAAATGGTGTGGATTAAGTGTGTTCGCTTTTCCCAATCCCATGCTACTATTTCTATATTTAATAAACAAGCAAAAAACTCCCCTCACCCATCTGTCCTGCTCTCCTAGAGATGAATTTGGCCTCCTTTGCTAAAATTACAAAACATCAAACAATTCAAAACAGCATGCCCTGGAAAATGTGAGAAAATTCTTAGTATTCCAAATTCTGTAACTTGAGACAAGGTTAGCCACCTAAAATGCCTTAAAAATAGGAATTGCAAAGAAAGCAAACATTACATGACAATTCTGAGACTTTAAACTGTTTCATAAAGGCCCCAAGGGTATGGGAAATCCTAAAATGATCTCATATGTAGTCACATGTCACTGCTTACCGGGAAATAACACTCCACATTCCAAATAGATTAAATTCCTAACCTGTTTATATGCTCTAATTATGTTCCACTCTGAAGAACTCTTTATTAGCTAACCACTATACAGACTGAAATCTCACTATAAAACATGTGTACGTCCTACAACACGGAAGACTACCCCTTAAATCATCACCTACAGAATCAGAATTTTGAAGCATGTTGTGGATGGGTCTTTTGGTTCTGAGAGTATCGGAGAATCATTAAAATCCTGAAGACTGTTTTTCTTTAAAGACTCATTAGGGCACAATTTAGCATTAAGCATTTATTAAAACACGTAACAAGACAAAGGTTGTATTCAGTTTTAAAAATGAACAGAAAAGCTTTGGCCTTTTTCATTTACATTAAGTGCAAGCCATCGGTACGGATTATAGTATTCTGCTGAAGCCTCAGCACCCTGACAGAGCCCTTACTGCAACGCAGAAGATACTTTTCTTTAAAGGGTTCAGTACGTGGGAGGGACCATGTTAGGCAGCTAAAATATTTATTATCTCATGTAATCTTCACCATAAGGTGCTTAACTCTTAAGAGTTGTGAGAATGCCTCCCAGAATTGCTTCTCAATTTCATACCGCTTTGAAAATACATTTCTGGGGGTAGGGCCCCGGCATTGGTACATTTTTAAAAGCTCATCAGGGGATTCTGATGCAAAACCACAACCTAGAATCACTGTCATATTTAAAAGCAGCAGGATCTTAACTCAGAAATAATCCTCAGCAGCACAGCTGACTCTCTCCAATACACCATAAACTCTGCAAGGGCCTTGAGAAACTCTCCAACAGGCTTCCCTCACATCCTGGGTTTCCACCTTCTACTGACCTCCTGCTGTCACAATGTCCCACAGAACTACAAACATCAAGCAAAACAAGGAAGCAAACAACTTGACACTCCTTTTTCTGAAAAATTGCGAATACCTTTTGTTTTGGGTCAAGCAGCGTGTATGAATAGTAGGGGTGCTTCGGAGCAGAAATTTTCTCATTTCTCTACACAGAACTGTTCACTTAGACAGAATTTGCTACTTGCAGGATATAAATATGTGGGGTATCAACGAGACAGCAGCCAGAAAGAGTTTAGCTAAATTGTCTGAGCAATTAATCAAAATGGAAGTGTAACTCCCATCATTTGAACCTCCCCTCTGAAGCCAAAATAAAATGTCAAGATTACTTTCAGTATTTTCAACAATGTACTTATTTTCAAAGTGTTCTTTAAGAAGTGCTTCATAGCCAGGGGTGGGAGGAAGGGGGAAGGGGGTGCCCTGAGTGGCTCAGTAGGTTAAGCATCCAATTCTTGACTTCAGTCAGCTCAGGTCATTGTGAGATAAAGCCCCTTGTCGGGCTCCATGCTGTTTGGGATTCTCGCTCTCCCTCTGCCCCTACCCTGCTAGTGCTCTCTCTCAAAATAAAGGGGTGCCTGGCTGGCTCAGTCAGGAGAGCAGGCAACTCTAGATCTCAGGGTTGTTGAGTTCAAGCCCCATGGTGGGTGTAGAGATGACTTAGAAATAAAAGCTTAAAAAAAAAAGTGCTCCACATATTTTCCCATAGTTTTCTTGGTTACAACGTATGTGAAATAGGGGAATTCAATTATGAACAGTTCATTTAAGAACAGAAATAAGGTGAGGGGCGCCTGGGTGGCGCAGTCGGTTAAGCGTCCGACTTCAGCCAGGTCACAATCTCGCGGTCCGTGAGTTCGAGCCCCGCATCGGGCTCTGGGCTGATGGCTCAGAGCCTGGAGCCTGTTTCCGATTCTGTGTCTCCCTCTCTCTCTGCCCCTCCCCCGTTCATGCTCTGTCTCTCTCTGTCCCAAAAATAAATAAACGTTGAAAAAAAAAAAAAAAAAAAAGAACAGAAATAAGGTGAATCTTTAGTTATACACTGACCCAACTAATAAGCCACAACACACTATATTATCTGTGTGCTTTTCATGCTTTACCCTCTGGCTTTTAAAATTCTATCAAGTATTTCCATGAAGTTTCATATTCCCCCCCAACATGGCAAAAGCACCCATGACATTAGTTAGTAAATTCCTAATTAAACAAGAACCCAGTTCAAATCCTTTCCATAATAAAGTTCTCTGGCATGAATTTCAATCCAAATTTTTAATATTTAGGGCACCACCAAATTCCACCATTCAACAGTACCTAGTGCAACAAATCAAGAGACATGCACTTACCTGATCTAAGAATTCTTGGGGGCAGGCTTCCCACACAGTTGCACAATATAAATTGTAAAAATTGTTAACACGATACATATAAGAAAATAAAAGTTGTTGGTTCAAGATTAACTCCTATATATAGAGTCAAAGTCCAAAACCTATGGAACAGGGGCACCAGGTTTGTTGAGCATGTGACTGTTGATCTCAGGGTCATGAGTTCAAGCTCCATATTGGGTGTAGAGATTATATAAATCTTAAAAAAAAAAAAAATCTATTGAACACCTATCTTTGGGGAAGCTCACTCACCATAAAAATGGATATATATAAAAAAAGACCATATTACAGCAGTGGTAGGGTGAACTAAGTGAATGACAAGGCAGGAAAGGGAACAATGGGGACTTGACCCAAAAAGGCCACATTGGTGAGGAGGGGTGGGAATTGTTTGAGAACCAATATGGAAGAACACAATGAACAGGTATCAGACCTATTCTCTAGTCCTAGTTTCATAATCATCTCTGGACCTCTGCTTCTTCAGTTCTAAAACAGGGGTTACAATTAGGTAATCTAAATCTTTCCAGCTCTAATATTCTGTTCATTGGTTCTATAGCTGTATCCTTCCCCATATTTGAATTTAAAAACTGTGGTACCCTGCGTATTTAAAGCTTTAAGAGTGGATACATGTAAATACCTTCTGTCCCTCAACATTCTCAAGAACAAAGACTCTGTTTTGGGTTAGGGAATATTTACTCATCAGCATGAGAGTCAGAATGGTTAAGTGACTGGGGGAACCTGGGAGTGGCTCAGTCCTTTAAGCTTGATTTCAGCTCGTGGTTTGTGAGATCCAGCCTTACATCATCTGGCTCTACACAGACAGGGCAGAGCCCGCATGGGATTCTCTCCCTCCCTCTCTCAAAATAAACAAACATTTAAAAAAAAAAAAAAGAAAAGAAAAGAAAAAGGGTAAACTGAGTGATTTATCAGCAGAGTTAGCAAAATCACGGTTTTTTCCTAGCTGCACGTACTAACCCATTCTGCCAGGTAGTGTTACACAGAACTCGACTTGGGAGTAAATCCACATCATGACCCGATTTTTGCTAGTAAAGTTGCAGATTTGGAACTAAGCTTACTAAACAAAGGGGCTGAAACATCAGTTGCTAGTCATTGATACACTTTGTTATTCTTTGTTTTGCACCTGTCTGTCAGGAATGCAGTGTAGCTTTAGTTCTTCCTTGAAATGTTACTTCTAGCAGGCCTACTCATTTCAGGGCTTTTTCTAAGCTTCAACTTTTCTACTTAATATTCTTCAGAATAAAGAAAACAGCTCATTTTAAACAAGAAGTTTATTTAAACAACGAGACGTTTGACTTGAAGGGAAAACTATCTAGGATTCATTTCTTTTAGAGTAATTTATCCCTACTTAAAGACAGATTGCCCTACATGTAACAGCTACGTACAAAAAAGTTATAAAATTGTCCTTGGTTTTACAATGATAAATGAAAAACATTAAAATTCTCCAATCGAACAAGGTATGCAAGGATTTTTATGTTGTTCTTTTTTTGTTAAACAGTGAGAGCAAAATAACTTACTGGAATATAAAGATAAGAGCTGAATGAGCATGCCACTAATGGAGAAAGGGGGTATTTTCACAGAACCAGTATTTTTCCCCATCCCATCTCCATTTGATGTCGGTCAAAACATACCATTGGCCATTTAGTTAAAAAAAAAATGCAAAATGCTTGCGCACATACACAGTTACTTTATGTACAATAAAGGAATGGGGAAGGGGAAAATGAAAGAATAGAGAAAACTATACTGTAGTAGTCAGGATGTGGTGGAACCAAATTGCGGTTTTCTAATTGAGAATGTCTTCTTGGTCTGGAGGAACAGAGTTCTGGAGTAAAGTAGCAGGTTCCCTTTTTAGTAGACACCTCCTGTCTGCTGCTGGAACACATCAATTGTATCTTCATCCTCCATTTCCAACTAGCATGAAAGAGATAAAACAAAAAAAAAAAAAAAACACAAATGGAGGGTCACTGATTATCAGCTCTTAAATCTGTAACTATCAGACTTAAGTACCCTGAAAAACTACACAAGTTCCACCCAATTCCAGTGTTCCTTATTTTAAACAACCCCTAGCTTAATGTAGTATCAGGCTTGGGTTTAAATTAATCTTTCACTTGGTCTTTATTTCAGTATAGAAAACTTAGTTTTTAAGTGAAAAAGCTATGTCCAGGAGTTAAATCACCTCACTTTTAATTACTGAAAATTCAGGTCATGATCTCATGGTTTGTGGGATCAATCCCCGCATCAGGCTCTGCTGCCAGTGCGGAGGGATGCTGCTTGGGATTCTCTCTCTTCCTCTCTGTCCTTCCCCTGCTTGCATGAGCACACTCTTTCAAAATAAATAAACAAACATTAGAAAAAAAAACTCAAAGAAATACAGTACACTCTTACATGAAAAGCACACAGTTGTTATTAAAAAATAGGTTTATATGTGTAGAAATGGAACTATTCCTAAGATCTAGTATTGCATTAAAAACAAATATAAAAAGTAAGCAGCAAAAGTGGTTATAGTATTATTATATTTGTTTTCAAAAGTGTGTGTGCGCGAGTGAGCATGAGTGCATACCACGAATATATATCCTCACATATGCACAAAGCACAGTGGTTGTCTCTGTGCAGCAAGGGAAGGTTATGGCAAGAAAAAACTTACTAAAAAACTAATTTAAATTTTAAAATGCTATTCACAAACTAAGTTTTGTAAGGCTCACTACCCACCCATTGTACATAAAACAACCATGTTTAGAGTGGAAAGGTCTTGGTACCTATGGCAGTGCTGTAAAAGAAATAATCTTTGTTATTGGTTTATTATGCTGATAATTACCTTTGAAAAATACTTTCTAAAAACTGGTAATTTTGGAAATAGAACAAGAACCCTGGGTACATAAAGACAAGAAAGGGAATCATTTCTAACACAGTTCAAATATACTAAAAGTAAGGGTATAGCATTAAAATGTTAATGACTAAGCCTCAATCCCCTCTTTGTAAAGTGAAACAGCATTCAGTTGTAAGAATTAAATGAGTCAAAGAAAGTTAAGTATTTAAACAGAATGGTGGGCACATAATTATATTACTATTAAAACTGGTCATTAAGATGTTCTAATTTATCACAGTTCTGCTACTTAGTACTGGGAGAATAATTCTAAAATGAATCAATTTCATTCTACAGTGAATTCAATCTCAAATACTACAGTGAGTTCAATTCCAAATTCAATTTGAAGATTTTACAATGGAGTTGTGCAAAAATCCTCCTCACAGTTAATATTTGCAGCTAGCACTGTAGAAACAAGAACCTTTTTTACGGTGGTGGGCGAGAGCATCAAAAGACAGAAAATACATTCTCGACATCAGAGTTTAGCATAATGGGTTTTTATTCTTTTTAAACCATGAAAACATGTCTTCAGCCTATCCATTGAAATAAAACTCCTGGGATGTTAAATTTCATGGTGAAACTTGAAATGCCTTCAAAGGATAAAAGACTTTTTCCTGTCTCTCATTCACCAACAGAATTCAGCTCCTCCTTGTGGCTACATACTATAATTGCTTCTTAGAGACTCCCCAAGGGAAATTACTTCAAGATATTCTTCCCTCAAGTACAACTTAGACATTTCAAATTTTTGAAGTTTATCAACAAAACCACAACCAGGGTAGGCTACTTCACTCATACCATATTTATTACTTGCTAGTTTTTATGGAGTGATAAATTCAAAAGTAGAAGAGCTCCAACTTAAGTTTCTATCAAAATATTCTTTCCCCAAACTAGAAGCCTTAAGTAGAACCTCAGAGGGTAAAAGGAAACAAAGACAAAGAGCTTCTGCCACGGAAGACAGCCCAGCTGATCCCTGACAAAGCAAAAGAACTGAGGTGATATGTAAAGAGATTAAAGGATCAGACTGTGTCACCTTTTGCAGAAGGCTTTGGAAAGCCACTTATTATCAAGAACCCAACACTGGTCGAGCTAAGCCATCGAGAGACTTGCAGTTGGGAGCCCAAAGATGCCTTTAGTTGACAAGGATAGGTCAAAAAGAATTCAGCATGAGAAGTTAAAATGGCCAGGATCGACAGCCAACCAATCACCTGTGGGGGAGCCTGGAGAATCATCAAGAACTGCAGCAATGAAAACAACATTCTGAATTATTTGCTCCGAATAATGCTGGCAATAGGGAGGAATGGATTAAAGCAACCAAATGACCTATTAGTTTTACAAAATGATAATTGCATATTAAAAACCTCTGACATCTCCTGAGAAAATACTAACATTAATATTCCTATTATTTTCCCTTCTGTGCCCCTTTGGTCATATTTTACATAGTTTTGAACTCTGGCGAAGAACTATACTGCAATGTCTCAAAGTTCACAAATTAACAAACAAGACTGTTGAGCAAATTACAAACCACACTGACTTTTCTTTTTTTTTTTTTTTAATTTTTTTTTTCAACGTTTATTTATTTTTGGGACAGAGAGAGACAGAGCATGAACGGGGGAGGGGCAGAGAGAGAGGGAGACACAGAATCGGAAACAGGCTCCAGGCTCTGAGCCATCAGCCCAGAGCCCGACGCGGGGCTCGAACTCACGGACCGCGAGATCGTGACCTGGCTGAAGTCGGACGCTTAACCGACTGCGCCACCCAGGCGCCCCACACTGACTTTTCTAGCTAGCACAAAGAGATTTTTTTTTACCTGTGCAGGTGTGTCTGTTTCATTGATTGGCTGCCCATCAAATCGGAATCTGATCTGCCTCATTGACAAACCCTACAAGAGAGTTTAAAAACAGTAAGAATGCAAAGAAAACAGTAAAAACTGAAACCATATGCATATTTAGCCACAAATATATTAAAAGAGGGACCCAAATAAATAATCAATACATTAACATTTCTATGTGGGTAAAAAGATTTGGTAGGATTTTCACTTTCTTTGAACCATGTTTGTTTTTCTTTGGAAAAGTGTTCTTTTTTTAAAAAAAGGTCTTTTTAAAAAAGCTGTTTTGCTTTTGAGATCCAAGCTTGGATAGATCATATACCTTGAGTCAAACAGTACATATAAATGAGTTAGAAAGATATTGAAAAGAAATTTAAAGTTAACAGATACAGCAACAGTCTTCCATCCATGTTAAAGAGCTCTCCAAATGGGGGGGAAAACACCCTTCATAATGAAAACTGGAATTCACCTAAGTAAGTGTAAAGATTAAGTTTGCCTTAAAGCCACTTTACCTTCATTTCTATCCAAACAGCTCCTATCGCTAAGCAAAAGTAACCTGTGTCCCAACCCAGCACCATGCTAGGGACACCACAGGAATTCAACAAGTTTTTACCCTCGGGCAGGCAGGACATTCCCACTAGAACTGTCCTAAAATCATTCATAAGCACACAAGCTTGGAACTATGGAATAGTTCAAAAGAAACACCTGCTTTGTAAATTCCATTTTAGTACTTACCCAGACCAACAATTACTATTTGTCAACCTCACTACAAAGTAAGCTCCAGGAGGGACAAGAACCTAAGACTGTCTTGGTTATACTGTATTCCTCGCACATAGTTGGTACTCACAGGTATAAGTTACTGATGGAATAAAATGGATGAAATGCAATATCATGATTCGTTTTACCATGATTTGTTTTATTTAAAAGTACACCTAAAACTAAGTTAAGGAGTAGCTTCATTACAAAAAGACAATTTAAAATTTATATTACTAGAGTTTAGCTTCAAGAAATTTTTATGTTTTTAAGGAGATAAATGAGCCTGAGCATGCCCCTTCTGCAAAGCAGATTCCGATGTTGTACTCATCATTACCTACCTGACACAGGGGTAGGAAGAAGGGGAAAGGAGCAAAAGCAGCAAAGCTGTTGGGAACTGCAGCCAAATGAAGATAGGAAAATAAACTATCTTTGGAGATATGTATGGAGATAATATGTGTACATATTACCTGGAAAAATAGCATAGGAAGCATCCTACAAAAAAAAAATCACTCCTGTATCATACTCAAATTACAAACTGTAATTATTGTTACACAGAACACTCTGCTTTAATTTACTTAAGAAAAAATTAAACTGAATTCCTAGGACTAGAATACTGAAACAAAGTGCTCAATAAATACTTAGAGGACACTTGTATTCCTTTAACAAGGATTCACTATATCTGTCTTTAAAACTACTTCTAACATGAAGATCATGTTACTTTCCTTTACAAACCCTGGTCTTTGACACTAACACTTTCAGACTAGCCTGTCTTAAGGAATACAAGCAATTCCCAGACCAGATAAGGGATATCCATAACCTTAATTCATTTCTCATGACATCCAAATTTAATTTGTAATTATGCAAAGCAACCAAGAATTAAATGCCAAGCCATTAAGTACTAATTACATATTTGCAAACACTCCATTGAAAACCCATTACTTTAATAAAATACTAAGCCATATGCTGGATCTTTCCTCTAGTACGTCTACTAGTACGGTCCTAGGTCAATGGCATGGCCGTTCAAAACAAGGGGGGGTGGGGGGAGCACAGTCCAGAACACACATCGTATTCCTTCATGCTTTTCCTTATCAATAAAAGCTTTTATTTCGCCACAGATCAAAAACCAAAACCCAGGAAACTTGCCTTTCCAATTCCATAAATGACATCAACTCAAACAATGAATTTATGTTAAACCAGTATTTGGGTTCCACTTCTGAATAAATCGTATCTCTGAGCTTTGGCTTCAGAGATGTGCCACAGAAGAGCTGTGTGAGGTTATCTCTTTGGATCCCCATTCCTTCATTTCACAATAATGAACTGGAATAAACCAATGAATCAATCTATGCTCTCTGAAAGTCACAGTAAATGCACACTAGAATGTAGTAGTATGCTCTCAGCAGAAGGCTACACGGTGACAAGTGGGCAAACTCTAATTCTTCATGTGAATAGAAAACTTCTTCACAATCAACCTCTGGAGACAGTTTGAATGTCCTCTATCATTTTACAAGCATTTACTGAACACGTTCTATAAACCAGGTACTGGTCTAAGCTCTAAAGAAATAGTAAACAAAAAGACCCCATGCTCATGAAGCTTACATTTTAGTGCAGAGACAAATATACATCAATGCAAAAAACAGCTGAGAGGACCAAGTGATGGGAGCAGAGGCACTCTGAATTAATCAGAAAAGTCTCCCAGGTTAGTGACTGAGCAAGAGTGGAATAAAATGGTTGAGGGCTTGGCACTATCCAACACAAACACAATGTGGCAGCTCTTTCTGCCCAAAAGGTCCTGTCCCTGTGCTTTAATTACAACCACCTTTTTGCACCGGGGGATATGGATGGACGGATGGATACATATGTATATGTGCCACATATGCAATTTTAAAATTCCCAATTGCCACATTAAAATCAGGTAAATATTGTTTTAACTTGACATACTCAAAATCCTATTATTTTAGCATGTAACTAACATTTGAAAAGGTGAGTACTTTACTTTTTTCTCTGCTATGAGTTTTCAAAATCTGACATATACTGTGCACTATACAACACATATTAATTTGGACTAGCCATGTTTCAGGTGGTAAAGTCACATGTGGCTTGTGACAGCACACTGTTGAGTTTTGAAGAGCACAGGTTTCAGTAGAGAACAGAATTTGTTGGTGGATTTTATTATAGGAGTTATGAAGCATCATCAGGATGATCCCAAGTGTTTGACCTCCCACCTAGATGCTCAGTTTGAGATGCCTATTAGACATCTACTACAACTCCCCCAAAGATCTGAGGCCAAATGAGTTCAGCAGAAAGTATGAGCATTCAATTAATCTGGATAAGAAATCCTTACTCAAGAATCCTCAACTGTCAAAAAACCAAACCAAACCAAACCAAAACCTTTAGCTACGCAAATTAGGTTGCATAAATATTTTAGACTTTTGAAAGGCTCTATCTACACTTAAAAAGCAAGTAATCAGGGGCACCTGGGTGGCTCAAAGTCAAAGCATCCCACTCTTGATTTCAGCTCAGGTCATGATCTCATGTTCATGGGATCAAACCCCTCCCATTCTCTCTCTCTCCTTCTCTCTGCCCCTCTCCCACCTGCTCATACTCTAAATAAATACATTAACTTAAAAAAAGAGAGGGGAGTAGAGAATCAGCCCAATTAGGTGATACTTCTTCAACTCCCTCCTTCTTAGAATGAGAGAAATAAACATTTGAAAAGTAAACAGGAATCTTGTTTCAGTCAAAACTCTGAGGTTATTCTCAACTTAAAAGGAAATTGAGAACAAATCTTTTCAAATTCTTCCTGGATCATATCTTTAAATCATATCTGCATTCTAAGTGATATGCAGTGGAATTACATTTTTTATGGATTACCAATGCTTCTTTTTCCCATACTGCAAATTGAGTGGCCCCAAGTTTAGTCAACTTAAACCTAACTGAAAAAATTCACAAAAAACTTTATTTACATGAGTAATACACTAAATTTAACATACCAGGAAAACCCAAAAGCTCTTGATTGACCAGCTAACTCAATCTCATAGATCTCTTATAAAGACAATCTGCAACACAGGATGGGCTGTGTCTTTGTTTTTGTGGCACATAGTATAATGCCCTGGCACATGGTAAGTATCTGGTAAATATCAGGTAAGCAAAAAAACCTCTTTTGAGGCCCCAACAGGAAATACAGGAAGTCTTAAATATGAACATTTTAGGATGAAGAATCAATAGATACGTATAATAAAATATTAATAGTTAAATCTAGGTGGTGAGCACATGAGCATTCAAAGTATTTTCAACTGTGCACTACGTTTGAGTTTTCATATTAAGTGTTGGAAAATATGACCATCTGAAACCTAAAATTTATCGGGCATCTGGGTGGCTCAGTTAGGCAACTGACTTCAACTCGGGTCATGATCTCACGGTTCATGGGTTTGAGCCGCATAGGGCTCTCTGCTGTTGGCATGGAGCCACTTCAGATCCTCTGTGCCCCCCCCTTCTGTGCCCCTCCCCCAGTTGTCCCCCCATCAATAATATAATATAAAATAAAACCTAAAATTTAGTAACGAGAAAAAATATGCAAAGAATTTTGTTGAAAACCACTAAATCTATGCATGCTTCTATTTTGCAAATGGTGTGCTACGTAAAAGTTCTACAAGATGATTACCTTTTAAAATCCCCCTCTAACCTGAGGGGGCACTAGTGTTCAAATATGTTAAGATGCTAGAGCAAAAATTCTTTAGCACAACTAGTAAGTACATATTTACTAGTTGTTTAAGTGGATTTCACCAAAATTCTTCAAACAAGAGTACACTAAAAACTCTTGGTCTTTCCAGGGAGCTGTAAAATTAATTTATATGGTGAAGATAAAAGCATTATAAGCACATTCTCACTATAAATTATTGTAAATACACCAGACATAAAATAAAGCTTCAATCTCAAAAAGAAGTTTATTTTGTTTCTTCCAAATGCCCTTAGATCTCATGGAGGAAGTCCAACTATGAGCTCAAACTCAACCTCTCAACTTCTGTAGGTTTAAGTCTTACTCTATTTTGAGCCTATTTTTAGGACAATTTGCAATGCTGACAACTGATTTTAGTCTAAAAGAATGGTTTTCCCAACTTTTACATGTTACGTATTCAGGGTTGAATAAAAAAATACTTCTTCCAGGTTATTGTTGAATTAACTGATCTAGGTACCAGAGTTTTTGTTATACTTACAAAAGTCATCTTTAAAGTTGCCTCTGTATTGTTACAGACTCAACCTCACTAAAGGAAGCTTCTTTGTTTTAAACCTGGCATTCAACTCACAGCATCTATTCATTACTTCCTCTTTTTGCTGTCTATTTACTAATTCCTGAGTAAAATGCAAATGTCCCTATAACATAGGAATGTTTTTGTCTGACTCAGGAGGTTAACTTTCTTTCTTGACCTCTACTATTAAAAAAATATAACAATTTTATATGCTTCAGGAAAACTGCAATGTCGCTAAACTCACAATTTAACTTTATTTCCAAACTGGTTTAAATGCTCAAAATAAATTGTTTTGACACCACACAAATTTTAAATAGACTTAAAAAAAAAAAAAAAAAGAAGAGAGCCTGACAAGAAATTTTATCAAGTTCATCCTTATTTTCTTATAAAAGTAAAATCACATCCCCTCGGGAACTAATCGCATGTTGTCATAATTTGATGCATTCTGGCACAGTACGAGAATCATAGAGCATATTAGCCAAACCATCCTAAGGATTTTCATGAAGCATCAACATACCAAGGGTATGATAAAATTAATATGTTAAGTATATAAGTGCATTCATTCAACCAAAGAAGTCTATTATAATATTATGCCAGTCTAGTGTCTACTCTCAAAAAAAATAAGGTTTTTTTAAAAACACGTTTTATGGGAAGTGCATATGTCATTTCCTCACCTGTCGTTCACAATAGGCTTTCATTAGTTTACTAAGTGGTGTATGCCTCTTAATCTTAAACTGCACCACAGAACCATCCTGCCCCGCCACCTTCAAATTAATATGATCGTTGTTCTCAGTCTTGACTCCTTCCTGTTGAAAGAAAAATAAAAGTGTAATTTGGAAAATGTGAAAAACAAACACCTTTTAAAGTAGCAGCAGCCCAACTTGCTTCAGAAATCAACAGGTTTCTCATTCTGTATGATAAAAGAGCATACAGCTGTTTTCGCCGCTGAAATCAATCTGAAAGATGAAAAATCCTGGAGCAACGACATTAAATAGCTGTCACAGAAACAGAAAAGAAGCCTTAACATGTAATACCATCAGCGATAACAATCGATTTTTAAAGATGGGTCCCACTCAATTTACTGTCAAGAACTCTTAAATCTGAATTTTCTAAAAGAGCGTATTTTGCATCTCTCAAAATATGTGTTTGCCCCGAAAAGATTAAAAATAAGTGTCTTTTCCCTTTATAAAGTGCTTTAAGTACCGAATGCAAGGATAAAAATCTAGAACTTGCAACTAATAACTCATTACAACTCTCCTGTTAAAAAGTTACAAACTCTGTTTAGGAACTTAAATCTCAACTACATTAAAAAAACCTAACTGATGAATACCCGTCGGTTCTCTCTTCAAGCAGCGGTAATAACTTAGAACCACTATTAATGTTCGCCTCTATGAGCAGCCTCATTTTTGTTTATTTTCGGTTCAGAGCTCTTACTCTCCCCTCCCCTTTGTTGTCATGGGTCAAATGCAGTTTTCTTGCAACTCTTCCTTGTAAATTTCGACCCTACCTGAAGTTCACCAAAATCAAGAGTAGATGGAAATCTGTAGCCCCCAAATCACTTCAGAAAGGAAGGGGGAGGGGGTGTCACAAAACAAATCAAACGAAAGTGCCGTGTGCCAGGAAGAAGTGTGCCCTAGTCCTCACGGAAAGAACCTCCCGGTGCCTCAAAACCCGCGTTAAAAAGTTAAGCCCTACCAAGTCTTTCTGCTCGCACATCTGCCTCCCAACTTCTCGAAACCGCATGGTCTCCGCAGGTTAGGGGTTATCTGGCACTCAGGGAAATGCCCCTGCCCTGACCCCCTGGGGACCCTGAGGCCATCAAAGTGGGAAACACTCCCCGGGAGTCCCCCAAACCCCGGCCACTCGCGACGGCCCGATGGGGAACCCATCGACAGCCCATTGATTCGCCCCGAGCCCTCACCAGGCCAGCGCGGCCCGGGGCAGGGGTCCCCAGATGCCGGCTACCCCCTCCCCTGAGGGGGAAGCCCCGGGCCGAGGGAACTCCCCGCCACCGCGAAGGCGGCAACACCCGCCGCGGCCCGGCGCGGGGTCCGCGGAGGGTGGGGACACCGCGCGCCCTAACGCCCCTCCGCACGCGCGCCCGGCCGGCCGGGCCCGACGAGCCCCGCTTGCGGCCGGTGGGCCCGCGGGCGTCCGCGATCCGCCCGCCCAACTCGCGCCCGGCGCGCACTCCGAGGCGGCCGGGGGCGGGGGAGGGCGGCGGGGCCTCCTCCGGCGCGGGAGGGAGGAAGAGGGGAGGGAGGAAAATGGCGCGGAGCGCCCGGGCCTGAGCCGCGGCCAGCCCCGTGGGGGGCCCAGGAAGGCGCGGGGAGCCCGTGGCGGGCTCGGGCCGGACCCTAGCCCGCGCCGTGACCCCGACCGCGCGGCGAGGCGAGGAGGCCGGCGCCGAGCTCACCTTGGGCTTTTCGTCGGCCATGGCGAGCGCCGGAGTCTCCTCAGCTGCCGCTTCACAAAAGAGGTACCAGGTCCGCACCGAACGAGCACACAAGCAGCACCAGGAGCGGCAGAAGAAGGAGGCGGCAGCGGTGGAGGAGGGAGAGGGCGCGCGCACGTCGTGCGCTCCCTCCCCCCACCCTGCGTGCGCGAGCACGAGCCGCCGGGGCTTCCCATTGGTTGCCAGCTCGCGGGAGCGCGCAACGCTTACATAACCACCCCCACCCCCCGCCTCGCACCGCCCCGGCCTGGGCCCGGCGCCCGCCAGGCCGGCGGGAAGAGGCGCGGACACGCGCACCCGGCCCGCCGCGGGGGCGCGCCTGGCTCTGGGCGGGGCTGTATTGTCCTCCTTCTGTGGTGGAGCTTAATCAAAATGGCTTCCAGCTGGTCCTCGGTGGGGACGAGGAGGCTTGAGGCCTAGACGTGAGACTCAGGCCGGGGAAGGCAGACTGACTAGAGGAGAAAGGGGGAGCCTAAGTCAAAGCCCTAGCATGAGGTTCTGGAAAAAACCCTCTTGTTTAGTGGCCTAAATGCAGCTTTCCACACGGTTGTGGGAACATCATACTTACTCAGCCTCTCATCCTTTGAATTTTAAAGCTTCAGCCTCAGCCCGCTTCCCACCAGTCTCCTGCCTCAGTGCGGTGCCTACTTGTGTCTTGCTGGTAAACCCGTACTTCGTTAGCTGAGGAAAGATGTTCACCTTACAAACCCCTTACTCATGGCCTGGCTCCCAGCCTCCAAGAGGAAACAGGATCCGTCCGAGAACTACCCCATATCGAGCTTCCAAACCAATCAGTCAAGTTAAAAAAGAAGTAGGTCCCTCCTGTCTTAAGAACAAACAATCCAGACTCCAGTGCAGTGGATACCTCCCGCTCCTCTAGGTAGGCTTTATTGATTATTTCCTTGGTCCCTATGCTTTCTTCCGTTCCTCCCTTAGCATAGAAAAAGACTCTCCCTCGATTCTATTTCCTTCTTAAGTTACCACCAAATCTCGCTCCATTCTTGGCCAAACATCTTGAAAAACTGTCCATGCCAGCTGCCTCCACTCCCTCACCTCCCACTCACTCCTCAATCCACAGCAATCTGGTGCTGTCCCCGGAGCTCCACTGAAACTGCTCTCTGCAAGGTCACCACAGACTTCTGTGCTGAATCCAGTGTGCTTCCCAGTTTCTCACCCCTCTGAATTCCCTCCCTGTGACTTTGGGCTGTTGACTCTAGCCTGTCCTTGATCCCACTGCCATTTTTTGTTTCCTCCTCAGACCTTCCCTTAAATGTTCCTTGCATCGTGCTTTAGATCCTTTTATCATTCCGTTGTCTCTCCTGGGATGATTTCACCTACTTCTATTACCATTGATTAGCTAATGATTCTCAAATAATGTGTTTCTAACCTAGATCTTGTTCTCAGCTTCCAACCTATAAATCCAATTGACCTCTGAACATCTCCACTTGGATGTCCCAGAGGCACCTCAAACTCAGCAAATCTCAATTAAAATTCCCCACTTCACCTTCCCTCTTTGAGTTCTTAGTTCACTGAATGGCACACCAATGCAACTGTTGTTCCTCCAAGCCAGAAAGGCAGGGAGCATCCTTGACTCCTGGCTCTTCTTCTCCCTGGCCCCTCCCCCTGCAATGGATCTCTGAGTCTTGTCGATTCCATTTTCCAAATATCTAGCAAAGGTAGCTACTTCTCTTTAACCTATGTCTGGTCTCTGGGCTAGTCTACATTTGCTGGGCTTCCAGCTGATCCTCTGTGGGGAAGAAGAAGCTTAAGGCCCTACTAGACGTAAGACAGGCCAAGGAAGGCAGATTGATCAGGGGAAGCAGGGGAAGCCCGAATTCAAATCAGCTTACGCCAAGGCTACTGCGATAGCCTCTTGTTTTTTTGCTGTTGTTACAGTAAGGTATGTCCCTCTTGTGTCTGAGTATGTGAATGGATCAGAATCACCTAGAGTACTGTTTTTTGTTTGTTGGTATTTTTGTTTTTAAGTAGGCTTCATGTCCAGTGCAGAACCCAATGCATGGCTTGAGGTCGCGACCCTGAGATCAAGACCTGAGCTGAGATCAAGAGTTGGATGCTTAACTGACTGAACCACCCAGGTGCCCCTTTTTTTGTTTTTTGTTTTGTTTTGTTTTGTTTTGTTTTAAGCAAGCTCTATGCCCAACGTGGGGCTTGAACTCATGTCCCTGAGATCAAGAGTTGCATGCTCTCTACCAACTGAACCAGCCGGGTGCCCCTAGGGTACTGGTTTAATGCATTTTCTCAGAAAAATAAAATAAAATAAATGCATATTCTCAGGCAGTGTAGCTCTGGAACCACCCCCCCCCCTTTTTTTTTGACAAGCTTCCCTGGTGATTCTTCACACACTGACCTGAGAACCACAAGCCATTCTAAAATAAAAACAAAATAAAAGAAGTTTCTGCCACTCCTTGGTTCAGTGGCAATCCTCTGCCTTATGGTGTAAAGTCCAAAAGTCTTATAAGACCTACAAAGCCCTTTGAAAGCTAATCCATGCTGACCATTCTAGCTTTCTCATCATTTCCTCCTGGAAAGTCTCTGCTTCGGTCATACTGAATTACCCAGGGTTCCTAAATGTGCGCTCTCTACCAACTCTAATATCACTGTAGGTATTCAAAGACTCACTGAATGAGTAAATATATTAAAGCTATCACTATGTGTAGGGTCCTATGCTAGGCATTGGGAAAAGTCCTTCACTGAAATAACTTATAATCAATCGGGGGGTGGGGGTGGGGGGAGTTGGTGGTGGGTAGGAAATACACAAGAAGTGAAAGGGGAAGAGAATCAACTGCTGTGTGCTAGGCACTGAGGGGGGCTTTAATAATATTAGCTCATTTTCTTCTTACACACACTTACAAAAAAGGTGTGGTATTTATTTGCTACTGAGGGTCAAAGAGTTAGGTAACTTGCCCAATATCAGACAGTTGGCAAGTAGCGTTGATTGAGCTTCTATGGTATGCTTGGGAAAGAACATGCTGGGTGTTATGCCAAGTACTATAGAGAAAGAAAGAGAGATGCTATCCTTGGTCTGCTGAACCCAGGTCTTCTGTTGCCATTACATACCTTCCCAACCTTGTAAAACTGCAGAACCATCAAAGAGGAATAGGTCATGTTAAACTTACCCTTATTAATATATGAGGGCCTCCAATAAATGACTGTTTAGTCCTTAGCTTTTGGGCGACAGGTGTATCTTACCATATCCTTCTTTTCCAAAGTTACGCTAAATTACAAAATCACCTTCAGGCAAAGGAGGAGCTCCTTTAAAAAGTAGTTAAGCATATTCAAATGTGTGAGCAATATATATTCCAATGGCAGACTGGGATTGTGTGAGCTGAACCTAGGGGATCTACTGAAGTTATATACTGAGAATCTCTTTCCAATTTCCAAGGCGGGGGGTGGGGGGGAAGGAATGTGAAAAGATAGAAATTTCCCAAAATAAAGTTTCTCCCTTCATCATGTTTATAGGGGTGGGAAGGAGATGGCTGTGCACTGGAAAAGGGTGCTTTAGAATAAGAAAGTAGAAGGGGTAGTAAATACAGAAAAGAAGAGCAATGGCAGATGTTAATGGAGTGATTATAACCTAGGGATTCTGTGCTAAGTTCTAGATCTTCAGGAAACCTCTATTATTATTATTATCCCCATTTTACAGATGAAGAAGAAAATGAGACGTAGACAGTTTGGGCAACTTGATCACCCAGCTTGAAGTGGTAGAGCCAGAATCCTTTTGAACTTGGGCTTTCTGGCTCAGAGCCCAGTGCATAGTTAATGCAGGACCATATAACAGATCCCTATAGAAGGAAGAGAAAAAAACATGCAGAAAAAAATCCTGGAGTAGTGCCAGGAGCACCAGTTAAGTTGTTTTGACTTAAATTTTTGTTTGGTTGTGTCCCGGCAGAATAAAATTTCCATGAAAGCAGAGACCTGGGTGCCTTGTTGGCAGTTTTATCCCCAACACCTTGCTTGCTCAGCTCCTGGGTCCTAAAGGATAAGAGAAGAAGAGAGGGAGGAGGAAGCTGTGTGGTGAGTGTTTTCACCATTAGTGGTTGAGTAGGAACTTGGTCAAGAAAGCCCTCTCCAGAAATCGAATTAAACATCAATAATTTGTGTAAGAGGGTAAGAAGAGGGTGACCTCAGGGTCAGCTGGCAAAGAAAAAGCACTATTCCTACAAGGGGTGGAAAGCAAGAATCACAGAGAGTCTTGTTTGAGCTTTAAGTCTTTGCCAAAAACACCGAGAAACACATCACTGAATTTATAACAGACAACTAAAGTGTGTACTTTATACCATCAAATTTCCTTCACATTCTAACAAAGGTTAGTTGAGTACTTGAGCTATCTCTGTGAACACTGAATGTTTAATGCCTAAATACTGCAGGAAATCTGGAGGCAGAATGGTGATATTATAGAAAACTTCCAGCTTTCTATCTTTGCGTCATGGCAAAGATGGGACTCAAGATAGTGCCAGCAGTCAAAGCCAAGAACCTGCTATATTACACTTTAAATGTGTCAGCTGGGGTATAACTGTAGGGAAATATTGTCCCACTTCATAATACCATACATCACTGTTTAGTAATGTACATATTACACAAACATAACTTAGAGGATGGCCCTATAAGCTTTTTGAGGGCACGTATCACTGCTGTTCAACTTTGTAATCTCAGCAAGTAACAAAGTCCTGATAGCCAGGGATCAATAAATATTTACTGACTTATTGATGCAATAGTAACGTAATACTTGTCATGAGAACACCAAAAATGCCTAAATTGGGCTTCCTGAATGCAGCTTCTACACTGGAATTTCCTCTAATCCCATTAACACTCCAGTTCTACTTCTCTGTCCGTTACTGGATTCAAGCAGGGTCCAGTGACTTGAGGCTGTTTGTTTCATAAAATGAACAGAAGCAAGTTGAACAAAGCTTGTATTTCACAGTCATGCCAAATATAGATAATTTGTGTACCCTTCAAGCTCCTGTTTGTGATTGATCACTCTAAGCCTGAGGTGGAGAAGGTAACTGGAAGCTGGAAGGATGGTTCTCAAAGGGTGGTCCCCTGGCGACAACATGACCTTCACTAGTGAATTTGGTAGAAATGCAAATACCTAGGGCCCACCCTAGACCTACTGAATTAGAAGCTCTGGAGATACAGCCCAGGAGTCAGTGGTTTAACAAGCTCTCTAGATAATGCTGAAGTTTGCTGAAGCTGTGGTTGAGAGCCACAGAGTCAGAGCAACTTACACTCCACCAATATTAAATTTGTCACATTCGTAATTTTATTTCTCAACTTGAAGTCTTATGTGGCCTGATAAACATTACTAGGGCTAGAAAGCAGGTGTTTTCATAAATATAGCCTTATTCATGTATTTGAATATACACAGTATATGTATACATGTATGTATTTAAAAGATTTTTAAAAATTTTTTAAGTTGATTTATTTTGAGATAGAGACAGAGAAAGAGAGAGAATGAGCAGGGGAGGGGCAGAGCCAGAGGGAGAGACAGGAATGCCAAGCAGGCTCTGCACTGACAGTGCAGAGCCCAATGCGGGGCTCGAACTCACAGACCCATGAGATTATGACCTGAACTGAAATCGAGTCAGATGTTCAACCAACTGAGCCACCCAGATGCCCCTTAAGATTTTATCTCTATTTTTTAATTTTTAATTTTATTTCATTTTTAATTATTTTTTCTTTTTTTGTAATTTAACTTTATTTTTTATTTTTTAAAATTTACATCCAAATTAGTATATATTGAAGCAATGATTTCAGGAGTAGATTCCTTAATGCCCCTTACCCATTTAGCCCCTCCCCCCTCCCACAACCCCTCCAGCAACCCTCAGTTTGTTCTCCATATTTATGAGTCTCTTCTGTTTGGTCCCCCTCCCTGTTCTTATATTAATTTTGTTTCCCTTCCCTTATGTTCATCTGTTTTGTCTCTTAAAGTCCTCATATGAGTGAAGTCATATGATTTTTGTCTTTCTCTGACTAATTTCACTTAGCATAATACCCTCCAGTTCCATCCATGTAGTTGCAAATGGCAAGATTTCATTCTTTTTGATTGCCGAGTAATACTCCATTGTGTATATATATATATATATATATATATATATATATATATGTATATATATACACACACACACACACCACATTTTCTTTATCCATTCATCCATCTATGGACATTTGGGCTCTTTCCATACTTTGGTTATTGTTGTAATTATTATTTTTTTTTCAACGTTTTTTTATTTATTTTTGGGACAGAGAGAGACAGAGCATGAATGGGGAGGGGCAGAGAGAGAGGGAGACACAGAATCGGAAACAGGCTCCAGGCTCCGAGCCATCAGCCCAGAGCCTGACGCGGGGCTCGAACTCACGGACCGCAAGATCGTGACCTGGCTGAAGTCGGACGCCTAACCGACTGCGCCACCCAGGCGCCCCAATTTTTTTAATGTTTATTTATTTTTCAGAGACAGACAGAGTGTGAGCAGGGGAGGGGTAGAGAGAGAGGGAGACACAGAATTCAAAGCAGGCTCCAGGCTCCGAGCTGTCAGCCCAGAGCCCAATGTGGGGCTAGAACTCACAAACTGTAAGATCATGACCTGAGCCAAAGTCAGACACTTAACTGACTGAGCCACTCCGGCGCCCCTATTTTTATTTGTTAAATGTTTATTTATCTTGAGAGAGAGAGAGAGAGAGAGAGAGAGAGAGAGAGAACAAGCAGGGGAGGGGCAGAGAGAGACGGAGACAGAGAATCCCAAGCAAGGTCTGCACTGTCATCGCAGAGCCTGACACAGGGCTCTATCCCACAAACCATGAGATCATGACCTGAGCTGAAATCAAGAGTCAAATGCTTAGGGGCACCTGGGTGGCTAGGTCTGTAAGCATCTGACTTTGGCTCAGGTCATGATCTCACCGTTTATGAGTTCGAGCCCCACGTCAGGCTCTGTGCTGACAGCTGAGAGCCTGGAGTCTGCTTCGGATTCTGTATCTCCCTCTCTTTCTGCCCCTCTCCCACCTGTGCTTTCTCTCTCTCTCTCAAAAATAAATAAACATTAAAAGAATTAAAACGAGTCAAGTGCTTAACCAAATGAGCCACCCAGGTGCCTCAGGATTTTATTTTTAAATAATCTCTACATCCAACATGGGTCTCGAACTCATGACCCTGAGTTAAAGAGTCATGTGTTCCACTGACTGAGCCAGTCAGGACCCCTCTTTGCTAGTCTTTTTGTTTTCCTACATAAATATCGATAGATACTTTTAATTTTTTACAAAATTTTCCTGAGTTTTAGCTTAAAAAATTTTTGCTACAGTTACCTTTTAATGATTGCATAAGCTTTTTCATACTGTGAGACATTTAAATTACTTCCTTTTGGGGGGGGGGTCATTATTCAAAATGTACTTCCTGATTATTTCCTGGAATTACAATTATGGGTACAAAAAACGTGAACATTTTAAAAATTCTTGACTTTTCCATGTTTTTCATAGTTCTTTGAAATAGCTGAGTAATCCCATTGCTATTATATTTTCTTAGCTATTCCTCTATGTGTGAACATATATACCAGTAATTCTTTGTTTTTAAAATTGTATTTATTTAAGTAATATCTACTCCCAATGAGGGGCTCAGACTCACAACCACAAGATGAAGAGTCGCATGCCCTTCCAATTGAGCCAGCCAGGCACCTCTATACCAGCAACCCTTAACAGAGGTGATTTTGTCCCCTAGGGGACATTGGGAATATAATATCTAGAGACATTTTCGGTCCTCACAATGGATGAGGGCTGTTATTGGCACCTAGTGGGTAGAAGCTGGGGATTCCGCTAAACATCCAGCAATGCAGAAGACAGCTCTCACAACATAGATTTTGTGGCCCAAAATGTCAATAGCCTGGAGCTCGAGAAATCTTTGTTTTTGCATTATATATAGCACATACCAAAATTCATATACCTCTTTTGTTTTGGAATTATTTGAAATCAATTTTCAAGAGAGGACTTGCAGGGTCAAAGTGCATAAATATTGATAGGTCTCTTGATAATAGATGTCTACCTTGTTTTCCAAAATAGTTATGTCTCTTGAAATGATTATGTATTTCTTTCTCTGCAGGCTAGGGAGCATTATATGCCTCCACTTAGTACTTTACTACCTAGGTCACATCTCTAGCACAATTCTGGCTTGATCTGAGAATGATTCTTAGTTTGACTTTGGAGTGACTGAAAGTGATTTCTGGTTTGACTGTTGTGCAATATATATGTTTTGTTTTAGGAGGTTTTTATTTAATTCCAGAAATATTTTTATTTATTTATTTACTTATTTGAGAGGGAGAGAGAGAGAGAGAGAGAGAGAGAGAGAGAGAGAGAGAGAACATGTGAACACAGGGGAGAGGCAGAGAGAGAGAGAGGAAGAGAGAGAAAATCTTTTTTTTTTTTAATTTTTTTTTGTTTCGTTTATTTATTTTTGACAGAGACAGAGACAGAATGTGAGTGGGTTAGGGGCAGAGAGAGAGGGAGACACAGAAGCAGAAGCAGGCTCCAGGCTCTTAGCTGTCACTACAGAGCCTGACGCAGGGCTTGAACTCACGAGCTGTGAGATCATGACCTGAGCCGAAGTCGGACACTCAACTGACTGAGTCACCCAGGCGCCCCAAATCTTTTTTTTTAATGTGTATTTATTTTTGAGACAGAGAGAGACAGGACATGAGCGGAGGAGGGGGAGAGAGAGAGGGAGACTCAGAATCTGAAGCAGGCTCCAGGCTCTGAGCTGTCGGCACAGAACCTGATGCGGGGCTTGAACTGACGAGCTGTGAGATCATGACCTGAGTCGAAGTCGGACGCTCAACCAACTGAACCATCCAGGCGCCCTGAGAGAGAAAATCTGAAGCAGGCTTCATATTCAGCATGGAGCTGAGAGAGAAAATCTGAAGCAGGCTTCATATTCAGCATGGAGCCCAATGCAGGGCTTGATCTTATGACCATGAGATCATGACCTGAGTCAAAACCAAGAGGCAGACACTTAACAGACTGAGCCACCCAGGCACCCCTGATTCCAGAAATATTTTACTATCTTTCTCAGGTTCTGATATACCTCAGGTTGAAGTGTCTCTTGCATATTTCAAGACTCTTCAGAATAGATACAGGAATTCTAGAGTTCAACCAACCAATATAGGGAGAGGAAGAGCCTATGGAGAGCAAAGAAGACAAAAAGATTTGCATGCTGATTATTTAATTTGTTTTTCCAAAAGTATTCCTTTGGGATTATATGTAAGAAAAGGAGGATACATAAACTGTGTAACTGAAACCTCATTCTTGGAAGTATACTGAGAAGGATTAGAAGGAAGAAAAAGGTCCATACATACAATAATAATAGCTCCATTGGCTGTAGTTTTCTTAGGGGGGAAAAAAGTAGGGGCACCTGGGTGGCACAATCAGTCAAATGTCCAACTCTTGTTTTGGCTCAGGTCATGATCTCAGGATTTGTGAAATTGAGCCCCACTCTGTGCTAACAGTGTGGAGCCTGCTTGGGACTCTCGCTCTCCCTCTCTCTCTCTGTCCCTCCCCCCCCCAATAAATAAATAAACATTTTTTTTAAAAGTGGTTTTGGGGCGCCTGGGTGGCTCCGTCGGTTAAGCGTCCGACTTCGGCTCAGGTCATGATCTCACGGTCCGTGAGTTCAAGCCCTGCGTCGGGCTCTGTGCTGACAGCTCGGAGCCTGGAGCCTGTTTCGGATTCTGTGTCTCCCTCTCTCTCTGACCCTCCCCTGTTCATGCTCTGTCTCTCTCTGTCTCAAAAATAAATAAACGTTAAAAAAAATTAAAAAAAAAACAAAGTGGTTTTGAATGATCGTGTAAAGTTGCTGGTGCATAGTGCACTTAGACTAAAAAATGTTTCCAATACTTTTTCCTCGTATTATCTAGCTCTAGGTCAGACGATTTCACTACTTTTATTATCTTCAAATGACAGCCTTTCTTTTTGAGATTTTTTTAATTTTTATTTTTAAGTAATCTCTACATCCAACATGGGGCTTGAACTTACAACTCTGACGTCAAGAGTTGCATGCTCTACTGAGTGAGCCAGCCAGGTGCCCTTTCAGGTGACAGTCTTAAAATATCAAGAAACTGTAGTACTAAAATTCTCTAAGGTCTTTTGTCATTCAAATTATTTTTTTCCTCAGATCTCCTTTTGAAAGGGTTGATTTCCTTTTTGATCTTTCATCCTATTATTTTTTTTTCTTCTGCTAATCCTGTTCCCCAGAATAATTTTCTCTGAAAGAAATTAGGCATCTGTGTTGGGTTTTGTGCTGACAGCTCAGAACCTGGAGCCTGCTTTGGATTCTGTATCTCCCTCTCTCTCTGCCTCTCTGTTGCTTGTGCTCTCTCTCTCTCTCAAAAATAAACATTTAAAAAAAATGGGGGCACCTGGGTGGTTCAATTAGTTGAGGGTCCGACTTTGGCTCAGGTCATGATCTTGCAGTTTGTGGGTTTGAGCCCCGCATCGGGCTCTGTGCTGACAGCTCAGAGCCTGGAGCCTTCTTTGGATTCTGTGTCTCCCTGTCTCTCTGCCCCTCCCCAGCTTGTGCTCTGTCCCTCTCTCTCTCTCTGAAAATTAAACATTTTTTAAAAATTAAAAAAAAGAAGGAAATTAGGCATGTTTTCAGTTAAAAACTGATCTGCTACTGAATGTTTAATTTTAAACATTACAATGTTTTTAATATTTATTTTTGAGAGAGAGAGAGAGAGAGAGGCAGGCAGAGAGATGGGGGGACAAAGGATGCAAAGAGGGCTCTGTGCTGACAGCAGAGAGTCTGATGCAGGGCTCGAACCCAGGAACTGTGAAATCATGACCTGAGCTGAAGTTGGATGCTTAACTGACTAAGTCACCCAGATACCCCAAGTTTAAAAAAAAAATAAATGTTTTACTTATTAAAAATTTTTAAAGTTTATTTATTTTGGATGAGTGAGAGAGAGAGAGAGTGAGCAGGGGAGGGGCAGAGAGAGGTAGAAAGAGAATCCCAAGCAGGCTCTGCACTGATACGGTGCGTGAAATCACAAACCGTGAGATCATGAGCTGAGTTGAAATCAAGAGTTGGGTACTAAACCGACTGAGCCACCCAGGTGCCCCACGATTTTTATTTTTAAGTATTTCTATAACCCAGCATGGGGCTCAAACTTACAACCCCCAGATCAAGAGTCACATGCTCCCATGACTGAGACAGCCATGCACCCCCATTTTTAATTTTTTAAAAAACTTTGTTTTAGGGGCACCTGGGTGGCTCATTCAGTTAAACGACTCAGGTCATGATCTCACAGTTCATGGGATTGAGCCCTGCGTCCAGCTATGTGCTGACAGTGGAGAGCCTGATTGGGATTCGATTCTCTTCCTCTCTCTCTCTACCCCTTCTCCATACATGCGTTCTCTCTCTTTCTCTCTGTCAAAATAAATAAATAAATAAACATTAAACAAGATTTTATTTTTCTTACTCTTTTTCTAGAGAGAGAGCACGCCCATGTGCATGCATGAGAGTGGGAGAGGGTCAGAAGAAGAGGGAGGGAGAGAGAGAGAGAGAAAGAGAGAGAGAAAATCCCAAGCAGGCTTCATGCCCAGCATGGAGCCCAATGGGACTTGATCCCACAACTGTGAGATTGTGACCTCAGCCCAAATTAAGAGTTGGACCCTTAACCAACTGAGCCACCCAGGCACCTCTAAAATATTTTATTTATTTATTTATTTATTTAAAAATATTTATTTATTTTTAATGTTTATTTATTTTGAGAGAGGTAGAGAGACAGAGTGCAAGCGTGAAAGGGGCAGAGAGAGAGGGAGAGGGAGACACAGAATTTGAAGCATGCTGCAGGCTCTGAACTGTCAGCACAGAGCCCAACGTGGGGTTCAAACTCACGAACTGTGAGATCATGACCTGAGCTGAATTCCAGTGCTTAACTGACTGAGCCACCCAGGCACCCCTAAAAGGTTTATTTGTTTTTGAGAGACAGAGAGAGAGAGAGAGAGAGAGAGAGAGAGAGAGAGAAAATGTGAGTGGAGGAGGGGCAGATCGAGAGAGAGAGAGAGAGAGAGAGAGAGAGAGAGAGACAGGATTTAAAGCTGGCTCCAGGCTCTGAGCTGTCAGCACAGAGCCCAACACAGGGCTCGAACTCACAAACTGTGAGATCATGATCTGAGCCTAAGTTGGACACTCAACCAACTGAGCCACACAGGTGCCCCAGGAGATTTTATTTATTTATTTATTTATTTATTTATTTTTAATTTTTTTTTCAACGTTTATTTATTTTTGGGACAGAGAGAGACAGAGCATGAACGGGGGAGGGGCAGAGAGAGAGGGAGACACAGAATCGGAAACAGGCTCCAGGCTCTGAGCCATCAGCCCAGAGCCCGACGCGGGGCTCGAACTCACGGACCGCGAGATCGTGACCTGGCTGAAGTCGGACGTTTAACCGACTGCGCCACCCAGGCGCCCCAGGAGATTTTATTTTTAAGTAATCTCTACACTCAATGTGATCAAGGGTCACATGCTCTCCTGAGTCAGCCAGGCAACCCCCAAATGTTTATTTTACTTTCAGAAAATATCAGCAGCCTCTTTTTACTCCCCGGAAAATGGACATGAATACATTCCTCATACTTCATAGTCATACCACTGGTGTTAGAAACACCTCAGATGATTACCACTTCACACCTGTCAGAATGGCTAACATTAACAACTCAGGCAACAACAGATGTTGGCGAGGATGCGGAGAAAGAGGGACTCTTTCGCACTGCTGGTGGGAATGCAAGCTGGTGCAGCCACTCTGGAAAACAGTATGGAGGTTCCTCAAAAAATTAAAAATAGAACTACCCTATGATCCACCAATTGCATTGCTAGGTATTTATCCAAAGGATACAGGTGTGCTGTTTCGACGGGGAACATGCACCCCAATGTTTATAGCAGCACTATCAACAATAGCCAAAGCTTGGATGGAGCCCAAATGCCCATCAACAGATGAATGGATAAAGAAGATGTGGTATATATATATACACAATGGAGTATTAGTTGGCAATCAAAAATAATGAAATCTTGCCATTTACGACAACGTGGATGGAACTAGAGTGTATTGTGCTAAGTGAAATTAGAGAAAGACAAGTATCATATGACTTCATTCATATGTGGAATTTAAGATACAAAACAGATGAACAGAAGGGAAGTAAAAATGCTATAAAAACAGGGAGGGAGACAAAACATAAGAGACTCTTAAATATAGAGAACTGAGGGTTGCTGGAAGGGTTGTGGGTGGGGGAAGGGGCTAAATGGGCAGGTGGCATTAAGGAAGACACTTGGGATTAGCACTGGGGTTTATATGTAGGGGATGAATCACTGGATTCTACTCCTTAAATCATTATTGCGCTATATGCTAACTAACTTGGATGTAAATTAAAATAATAATAATCAAAAAAAGAAAAGAAACAGATCAGTGAAACTGAAACATCTGGAACACGTAGGAAGACATAGTTGGTAGGACAGTGTGGAATTTTTTGCAAAACTACATTAAATTTTATCCTCTGGATGGCTGTCTTCAGAGACAAGGATCTCGATGAAATTTTGATAGCCCCGAGATTTTTCTTCCTTGCCCAACAGTCTGCATCTCAAAAGAACAAACTATTGGGGAGACGGGATTTTCCTAACCACTCCGTCGTGGTTTTTTTTTTTTTTTTTTTTTTTTAAACCAATTCAGACAGGCCGTTCAGCACCTCAGGGAAAGGAGCATCTTGAAATTATGTCTTGTTTTCAGATCAAATTTCTTTTCTAAATAAAAGCAGCTACTACATTTCCAGGCAGAATTTCCTACGACTTATCTTTAAATTTCCAATTATCTTCAATTTGCTCAAAAAGTTTATTTGGAAATTTAGAAGCATTCCTATTTTCTTCCCTGTACGTGTATGTACTTGTGAATATGACATTTACAACAAACGGCTCCTTTAAATTATTGGAGCACTTTTGAGTTTTCCATAACAAATTCTGGGATTCCCTGATTTGAGTGTCCCTTCCTGCTTTTCCTTGGTGAGATAACAAACCAGTATTTGTATTTAATTAAGCAAGCCCAGCTGTCTCCATTTCACAGTTGTTTCTAGCTGCAACAATTCTGTCCACGTGCCTTTTGAGCATTTCGGGGTGGGAGTGGTGGCGACCGCCTTCCTACACAGCCCAGTGGCCCGACGGGGCTTGGACAAGGCCTGGACACCATTCAGCGAAGCAGTTGCGACTTGCAGTCGCACAAGGCAGAGAATTGCCAGAGTCTGGAAACACCGAGCGCTCGCTCGCTGGCTCCCGGACTAGGCCCAGCACTCGCCCCAGCCCGCGCACGCGCAGCCGCACTGCCGCTGCTCCCGCCGTCTCGGGGGGCCTTTTCCCTGCCCGGCGCGGGCCTGTCCGCGGCGGCGCCTGACCCGGCTGGAAGATAACTGGGTTGACAGGCTGCCCTTCCGCTGTTTTCCCTGACGCGTTGTCGCCGGCAAAGAAGGGACGACACGTTTAGAGTGTGGCAGAAGGAGGATCGTGGCGGAGAGGAGAGGCCCCTACATGGGGGGTGGGGGTTTGGGGCCTGCAGGCAGCGCAGGAGGCGCTCGGGAGGGGTCCTCTCTCGCAGCCGGTTGTGAGCGGGAGGCCTGAGCTGGGAGCTTTAGCGGCTGTGGAAATTCTTGGTGGCTGAAGCGGAGCGCTATGGAGGAACTCGACGGCGAGCCGACGGTCACTGTAAGGGCGCCTGCAAAAGTGTTGCCTTCGCTGTCCGAGGAGTGTGTCTGCTTCGTCACTGCAGGCTCCCTCGAGGCTCCTTTCCCCTTCCCTCAGCTCAGTTGCCACAATTCGGAGGTCCCATTAGCAAGGTGCTTGTGTTTGGGTCGTGGTGTTCGCTAGGTGTCTACTCTTTTGTGTACTCAGAAATGCCTGGCTCGGAGGCCTCACTCCATCCCTCACCCTGCCTTGTCTTCCTCGCCTTCCCATCCCATTTTTGCCTAGCTTCTCCCGTTGGGCTAGTGCTCTGGTGAGCGGGCTCGGACCATGTAGAGCAGTTGGGGCTTTTTTTCGTCCGCAGAGCTCAGCTTCACATCGCGACACCGTGAGCTTGGCTTCTGCTTCGTGTGCCGTCCTGGCCCGAGGTTTGCTGAAAGTACATATTCTCCCCGGAGACTTCTTGTCTTTATTGCTGTTTGCTCCCACTTCTGTCTGGACTTTGACGAGAGCATATGTCGAATGTGAATGATCTATGATGTCCATAAAGAGATTCATGGGTTTTAGGTCGCAGACACCTACCGTTCCCCCTGCCTGGGATCCTCTCTTTTTCTCTATTAGGTTTCTCTCCTCGTTTTTCAAATGCAAGAACCTGCATCCTCTTTCTCAGGAAAGCCTTCCCTCCCCTCCCTGGCTAGGTAAAATATGTTTGTCCATCATTGGCTTGTTCTGCCCCTCTTAGCTGTTGGTAAGCGATAAGCTTCACTGAACTGCTGGTTGCCTGATCTTGTATCTTTGCTTTTTAGAAAGTCGAAATGTGCCTCCAGTTTTGAGCTAAAGCCATCAGATTGCAAAGCAGTGTCTGAGAAAACCGAAAATTAAAGATGGGGGTCATTTCAAAGCTAACTGGACAAAATGAGACCTGAGATCTTAAATAGCAGTTAACGTGGGTTGTAACTCCAAAAAGTTTACTGCTGCAGAGTATTAAAATTTGAAGATCTATATAAAGTACTTGAAATATTTTATATCTATCAGGAGGGACTATGTCATTGTCCGCAGGAAGAAAAATTAGAATATCAGAGTTGCTGAAACTTCTTTTTTTTTCTCCCCCAGTGGAACTTTTTCTTTCTTCCTTTCTTTCAGCTTTTTTTTTTTAAGTTTATTTATTTATTTTGAGAGAGACAGAGTACAAGTGGGGGAGGAGCAGAGAGAGATGGAGACAGAGGATCCGAAGTGGGCTCTATGCTGACTGCAGAGAGCCTGATGCAGGGCTTGAAGTCATGAACCCAACCGTGAGATCATGACTTGAGCTGAAGTCGGATGCTTAACTGACTGAGCTGTCCAGGTGCCCTTCTTTCAACCTTTTTTTTTAATGTTTAAGTTTGAGAGACAAAGAGCTTCAGCGTGAGTCGGGGAGAGGCAGAAAGCAAGGGAGGCAGAGGATCCAAAACAGGCTTTGCATTGACAGCAGAGAGCCTGATGCGGGGCTCGTACTTAGGAACCGTGAGATCATGACCTGAGCTGGAATCAGATGCTTAACTGATTGAGCTGCTTAGGCGCCTCTTTTCAGTTATTTTAGAGAGGGCAAGCAGGGGAGAGGGGGAGAGAGAGAAAGAGAATCTCAAACAGTCTCCACACTCAGTGTGGAACCCGATGTGGGCTCAGTCTCATGACCCCGGGATCATGACCTGAGCCGAAATCAAAAGTTGGATACTCAACCGACTCAGCCACCCAGGTGTCCCATTTGCTTATCATTAAGGCTTGTGAAGGCCAGTTAGTAATCACATTTAAAGATGTTTATGTATATTGGGGCGCCTGGGTGGCGCAGTCGGTTAAGCGTCCGACTTCAGCCAGGTCACGATCTCGCGGTCCGTGAGTTCGAGCCCCGCGTCGGGCTCTGGGCTGATGGCTCAGAGTCTGGAGCCTGTTTCCGATTCTGTGTCTCCCTCTCTCTCTGCCCCTCCCCCGTTCATGCTCTGTCTCTCTCTGTCCCAAAAATAAATAAAAAACGTTGAAAAAAAAAGAATTAAAAAAAAAAAGATGTTTATGTATAGATTCAAAGTAGAGGGTAGAATAATCTTTTAGTTCTTTTTCTAGACCAGTGGTTTTATCCTTTTGTTTCAAAGATACTTAAGAAATGTAAGTTTTGGTTTTTGTTGCCTTTTTTATTTTCTTCTAAGACAAATATCTAGAAGTAGAATTGCTGGGTTATAGGGTAGATTCATATTTAGCTAAAATAAACTCGTTTCTTCAAATACCATTTTTGCACCAGCAACATGTGGGTTCCAGTTGTTCCACATCCTCATCAACTCTTTGTATGGTCAGTCTTTTTATTTATTTGTTTGTTTATTTAAAAATTACATTTATTTTTGAAAGAGAGAGAGAGGGACAGAGCAAGAGCTGGGGAGGGGCAGAGAGAAAGGGAGGCACAGAATCCGAAGCAGGCTCCAGGCTCTGAGCTGTCAGCACAGAGCCCAACATGGGGCTCGGACTCATAAACGATCATGACCTGAGGCGAAGTCGGATGTTTAATTGAGTACCCAGGCGCCCCTGTGTGGTCAATCTTTTTAAATTTTAGCCATTGCCATTCTGGTGGGTATATAGTGGTACCTCATTATTGCTTTGATTTGTATTTCCCTAATGATGACAGATATTGAGCATCTTTTTATATGCTTATATATGAGTCATCTGTATATCTTCGGTGAAGTGGCAGTTAAAATTTTTTGCCCATTTTGTTATTGGGTTATTTTTATTAATGAATTGTAAGAGTTCTTTGTATATTCTAGATATCAAATATGTGTTTTCAAATATTTTCTCCCAGTCTGTGGCTTGTCTTTCCATTTTCTTAACAGTGTCTTTTGAGGAGCAAAAGTTTAATGTTGACGAAGCCCCAATTTATAAATTGTTTTGTAGTTTGTACTTTTTTGTCCTCTCTTTGCTTACTTTAAGATCAAAAGGTTTTCTACTGTGCTTTTCAAGTTTTACAGATTTTGCTCTACATTTGTTTCTAACTTTTATTTTGTCTATGATGTCAGGTTTATTTTCTGCATGTGGGTACCCATTTGCCTCAGCAGCACTGTGTGTAACGTTTCCCCCTTGCCTTGCCCACTCATCCATTAAGAGTCTACTAAAACATCCTCTTTTGTGTTTTTCTCTGCTTTGGCATTTTTCCACTTTTTTTTTTTTTTTTTTTACTGCCTGTTTATTGGACTTCCTCAGTAGACTGCTAGCATTTGGAGGACAGAAACTGTATTACACATTGTATTCCTAGAGCCCAGTACGGAAAAAGGCTTACTAAACATTGCTTAGTTGTTGAATGACTGCATTAGTTCTTCCTAAGAACTGAGTGCATTTGTCTTGATAACAAATTTATTGTCTGCCAAAAATATTTATGGAGTGCCAATTTTGTGCCACGTTCTCTTCTAGGCAGTGAATGAGAATCCCGGAGTCCTTTGCCCTTGTGAGCTTTTATCTATTTACAGGGAGAGGCAATAACCATGTAGGAGAGTCATTTCAGACACTGAGAAATGCTGTTGCAGTCAGGTGAGAGTTGATGGTGGCTTGGATTAGACTGGTAGACGTGGTAAGTGGTTGGATTCAGGCTTATTTAAGAGCAGAACAGGATTTACTGATAGATTGGACAAAGGCGGTAAGGGAAAGAGGAGAATCACAAATCAGTCCTAACAATTGGGGAAGGCTTTGCTCCAGTGGGGGGAGAATTAGAGATGAGCATCAAGAGTCCTTTATTGGTTCTTATGTTATGGATATAGCTCTATACCTAGGTTAGGTAACCTATAAAAGTGTGGATTAGGTAGTTGGATGTATGAAGCTGAGACTCAAAGGGATTGGTCTGAGTCAGAAAAATTGAGAGTCCTCATCTAAGAGATGGCACAGAAGCCATGGGATTGGAGGGCTCCTTTTAGTGAGTAACAAACACTTCAATTTCTTTATTTTTTTAAATTCCCTTTTTCTGAACTGTAGATCACTAAATTATCGTATAGTAATTGATTGTTAAGTGGCAGGCTGGGTTGAGGTGCCCGACAAAGCTCACTTGCTTATTCGGACTTTAACAGATTAGTTTGATCTCAACCACACTCAGCTGTATACATAGAGTAGCACTTAACTTTCATGAACATTGATTTCTAGGGTTATACTTGCAAATCAGTTGAAAGCAAAGCCTTTAGTAAAAGTAAGTTTCTTTGGCTTTTTTTTTTTTACTAGTTGATTCCAGGAGTGAATTCCAAGAAGAAGCAAATGTGTTTTGACTGGGGTCCAGGAGAGATGCTGGTGTGTGAAACCTCCTTCAACAAAAAAGGTAGGTTTTTTTTTTTTTTCTTCCAGATTATCCATCTTGGCACATTTGGTTGTTTTCTTCTCTCAGATTTGACTGAGGCAAGAAACAGTTAAACTTATTTTGTACCATTTTCACTTTTGAAACTTTAGCTATTTAAGATTTTCATTAACTTATGAGACCTGGCAGATGTTGAGTCCAGGGGAAAAAAATTAATAATCTTCCAGGTGTTAAAGGTTTCTTTTATTATTATTATTTTTTAATATATTTAAGTAATCTCTACAACATACGTGGGGCTTGAACTCAACCCTGAGATCAGAAGTAGCATGTTCTACCCACTGAGTCAGCCATGCACCCTGAAATGTTTCCTGTGTATTTAAAAACTTCAAGTTTTTTCCCCTTCTTGTCCAGAATCACTAAATTCCCTTTACAGCAGCCCCTTTATTGTGAAACTGCAGATCTATGAAGACTTTGAAGTCCTTACCTTTTATTATTATGAACTTAATCGAATTCTGTAGGCTGTTGATAAAAGCACAAAGGATTTGGAGAGTGAAATGGCTCTTCCTTATTCTCTAAGTTCCATCAGGTTTTGGACATGGATCGATCTTTCTTTCTCTCTCTCTCTCTCTCTCTCTTCTCTCTCTCTCTGTTTTTTTTTTTTTTTTTCTCCCTGAGAGAGCATGAGCCAGGAGGGGCAGAGAGAGAGGGAGACAGAGAATGTCAAGCAGACTCAGCACCACCAGTGCAGAGCCCCATGTGGGGCTTGAACCCACGAACTATGAGATCATGACTTGAGCCAAGATCAGTTCAACACTCAACCAATTGAGCTACCCAGGCACCCTGGATCTTCTCGCTCTCTCTCTCTCTTTTTTTTTTTTTTTTTTTTGGATATTCTCTTTCTGATATAGACTTTTCTAGTAAGATAAAACTAAATTTTGACATTTGATTTTGCTTTCTTTTTTTCAAGACGAGTCTTGGGAAATGCTGAAGATATTTTTGTGCAGATCTTTGACAGATTATTCAAATGTGGAGGCTTTCTTTTATTATAGAGAGGAGATGGAGCTAATGAAAGTCTTAAAATTTTGGCAAATCGTGTGCAGTTCATGCAGATTTATTTATTTATTTGTTTGTTTATTTATTTAATTAATTTATGGGAGAGTTCGAGTGCGCGAGGGGAAGAGAGAGAGGGACAGAGAGAGTGCGGAACCCAGAGCCGGGCACCAACTATGAGATCGTGCCCTGAGCTAAAGTTGGATGCTTAACCAACTGAGCCAGCCAGGCACCCCGATTTTATTTATTTTTTAAGTTTATTTATTTATTTAGAGACAGAGCACTTGCGTGAAAGTGGGGGAGGGGCAGAGAGCGAGGGGGACAGAGGATTTGAAGCGGTCTCTGTGCTAACAGAGAGCCTAATATGGGGCTCAAACTCGTGGACTGAGATCAGGACTTATGCCAGAGTCGGGCACTTAACTAACTGAGCCGCCCAGCACCCCTGGTTTTTTTTTTTTTTTTTTTTTTTTTTTTTTTTTTTTTTTTTTTAAAGTAGGTTCCATGCTAAGTGTGGAGCTCAGTGTGGGGCTTGAACTCATGACTCTGAGATCAAGACCTGAGCTGAGATCGAGTCAGACACTTAACTGACTGAGTCACCCAGGTGCTCTGGTTGTTTTTTTAATATGGAAGCTTCACGAATTTGCATGTAATCCTTGCGCATGGGTCATGCTAATCTTCTCTGTATTGTTTGAACTTTAGTATATGTGCTGCTGAAGTGAGCACAGTTCATGCAATTTTTAAGTGATGTAGTTTTTCTTGATTTTGTAGTTAAGAATTGTCCCTGATGTTGCTAACTGTTTCTGGGATATTTTGGTATTAAAGATTTCAAGGTTGGCAGAGCTATAGAAGCTGCCAAAGGGACAGTTGCTTAGAGGAGAACCTTCTTTGAATATGTCTGTCCTCTTTTCGTACTTAATGGGAAGGCTTGTCAACATTTGATAGTTTGTCCTCAATTGTTGAAAACGTGAGGTTTACATCTCTTGCAGTCTCATCAGAGATGAGCCATTGAACATCATCATAGCTTGTTTGGGAAGCTGTTGCATAAGAAATTTCCACAAATTGGTTGTTTATATTTTATCATTATAGAGCCTTTTTATCACTGTTGCAAAATAGTTCAGTTAACTTTTGATTCTTTGCTTTAGGAGTAATGGCAGTACAAAGTGATATAAAAATTTTACTTGAATTTGAGGTTATGTAAAATTTTGTCTGTAGATATATCATATTTTTTGAGTTATATTTAGGCTAATATGAAGTGAGTTTAATTTTTTTAGTATATTTCATTTTTTTTTTTCAACGTTTATTTATTTTTGGGACAGAGAGAGACAGAGCATGAACGGGGGAGGGGCAGAGAGAGAGGGAGACACAGAATCGGAAACAGGCTCCAGGCTCCGAGCCATCAGCCCAGAGCCTGACGTGGGGCTCGAACTCACAGACCGCGAGATCGTGACCTGGCTGAAGTCGGACGCTTAACCGACTGCGCCACCCAGGCGCCCCATATTTTTTTTTAGTATATTTTAACTGTTGGAGGCAAAAGTTCCAAAATAAGCCAGTGAGAGGGGACCTGGCTGGCTCAGTCAGTAGAGCATGTGACTCTTGATATCAGGGTTGTGAGTTCAAGCCCCATTTTGGGCCTAGAGCTTACTTTATTTTTTTAAACATTTTATTTTTAAGTAATCTCCATACCCAGTATGGGGCTTGAACTCAGCCCCGAGATCAAGAGTTGCACACTCCACTGACTGAGCCAGCCAGGCACTCCAGGCCTAGAAGTTACATTAACAAAATAAAATAAGCCAGTCAGCTGAGGAGTAAAGTCTGAAAGTAAACATGTATATTAAATAATTCATGTGTGGATAATTGATAAATAATTCATACTTTAAAAAATGAAATCTAGCAAAGTAGCTGAAGCTGTTGTAATTAGATAACTCAATTTAAAAATTTTAGAGTTGTTATATGAGAGTAATGGTGATCGATGTTAAATTTTTCCTGTTTCAGAAAAATCAGAGACTGTGCCAGGCTGCCCCTTTATCTATATCATCCGAAAGGATATAGATGTTTACTCTCAGATCTTGAGAAAACTCTTCAATGAATCCCATGGAATCTTTGTGGGCCTCCAGAGAGTTGAAGAAGAATTGACTGGAAAATCCAGAAAAGCTCAGTAAGTAGGCTGCTGGTAGGTACTGCAGTCCACAACTAAAGCGTGAAAGCCAAATGAACTGCCTCGTCCTTTTGCATGATGGATGGAGTGCCTGGAGAAATAAGGGGCTCCTGGTTCTATTTTGAGGCTTCTGTCCTGGGCAGTGGAGGTAGGTAGGGATGAAATGTCTTTCAGGGACTGTGCAAATGGCTGTTGATCGATTTGGTGGCTTGATAAACTTTTTGTTTGTTTATATTCCTGTTTCATTTACCCTGCAAAGAAGAAAATTTAGGCCGAATAAGCACCTGAAAATCACTGAAAGAAGTCCCACTGTGGGATGATTTTGGAATTATCTTACTACAAAAATGAGTTTAAAAAAGTAGTTTTGTTGTATCTTTAAAGAATTATTCTCAAGGCATTTTTGGTAAGAGACCAGAAAACTATTATACTGTATATAGACTAGGGTTGTTTGAAGTGTGGTTCATGAGGTAACTGCATCAATATCAGATACTTGTTAATGGCAGATATCTGCGCCCCACCTCAGATCATAAAAATTAAAGTTTCTTGGGGTGGATCCTCAAATCTAAAATCTCCAGGTGAGTCTTAAGCACCATGGAGTGTGAGAACCTTTATGTTAGTTTTTTATCAGTGTCCCTAAATACAGTTAGAGCATGGGCAGTGTTGGTATTTGTATTGGGGGAAAAAAGTTTTTCCTTCCTGTTGAGTGTCTCCTTTGTTACACACTACTGCCATATTCATTTCTTTGTTTTTTTTGTTTGTTTTAAATGTTTATTTTAGAGAGAGTGCATGCAAGTGGAGGAGGAGCAGAGAGAGAGGGAGACAGGATCTGAAACAGAGTCCTCGGTCCATTCGGACAGTAGAGAGCCCGATATATGGCTCGAACTCATGAACTGTGATGACATGACCTGAGCCAAAGTTGGACGCTGAACAGACTGAGCCACTCAGGCTCCCCTTGTTTGTTTATTTAAAAATTTTTAAATTTATTTTGAAAGAGAGAAAGCATGAGCGGGAGAGGGGCAGAGAGAAAGGGATAGACCGAATTCCAAGCAGAGTGGGGAGAGAGAGAGAATTCTAAGCAGGCTCTGCACTGTCAGTGAGATCATGACCTGAGCCAAAACCATGAGTTGGACACTGAGCCAACTGAGCCACCAGACACCCCCATATTCCTTTCTGATGCCAGATGTATGGCACCAGACAATTCTGTCACACCAGCTGGGCATCCTATAATTTTTGTTTTTGTTTTTGTTTTTTTTTAAGTAAGCTGTATTTCCCAGTATGGGGCTTGAACTCACGACCGGAAGATAAAGAGTTGCATGCTTGGGGTGCCTGGGTGGCTCAGTTGGTTACTCATCTGACTCTTGGGATTCTGTCTCCCTCTTGCTCTGCCCCTCCCCAACTTGCTCTCTGTCTCTCTCTCAAAAATAAAAAGTCACATGCTTTACTGACAGCCTGCCAGGTCCCCTGGGTATCATATAATTTATCTCAATTTTGACCCTATCTACCTGGAGATCAGATTTCATAGGTTAAGGGCTTAGTCCCACAAGACTGTTCCCCGCTTCACATGTGAATTGCAGTTAGTGCATTCCCACATTACTTAAAGCATTTTTCTGGCCCAGCTACAAATTGGAGGTTCCTAAACCTCCTCATGTTCAATGAATTTGCTAGAGTGGCTCACAGAACTCAGGGAAACACTTAGCTTACCAATGTATTAAAGAATATGATAAAGGATACAGATGAACAGCTAGGTGAAGAGATAAATAGGACAAGGTTTGGGAGGGTTTGGAGTACAGGAACTTCTGTCCCTGTGGAGTTTGGGTGTGTCCCCCTCCCGGTACGTGGATTTATATACCCACCTGGAAATTCTCTGAACTCCATACTAATGGGATTTTATGGAGGGAGGCATGATCAATTATTAACTCCATTTCTAGCCCCTCTCCCCTCTCCAGAGAGGTAGGGTGCAGGGCTGAAAATTTCTATTTTAATTTAATTTAATTTTAATTTTATATTTTTAAATGTTTATTTTTGAGAGAGACAGAGCACGAGCAGGAGAGGGGTGGAGTGAGAGGGAGACACAGATCTGAAGCAGGCTCCAGGCTCTAAGTTGTCAGCACAGAGCCCGACGCGGGGCTTGAACCCATGAACTGTGAGATCGTGGCCTGCGCTGAAGCTGGATGCTCGACCCACTGAGCCACCCAGGCGCCTCTCTTTTTTTATTTTTATTTGTTTTTGAGAAAGTGAGGAAGTGTGTGATTGGGGAAGGGGCAGAGGGAGAGGGAGAGAGAGAATCTTAGGCTCCATGCTCAGTGCAGAGCCTGACATGGAGCTCTGTCTCAACCAGGAGATCGTGACCTGAGCCTGTTGGGCTCTATCTCAGGAACCAGGAGATCTTGACCTGAGCCGAGATCATGAGCCAAGATCAAGAGCTGAGATCTAGACTGACTGACAGGCCACCCTAGCACAGCAGAAGATTTCGGTCTTCTGTTGATGGCTGAGTCTTTCTTTGACCAACCCCAATCCAGGAGCCCACCCAGAATGGCCTCAATAGAACGTAAGGTGCTCCTGATGCTCTCATCACTTAGGAATTCACAAGGATTATAGGAATCTTGTGTCAGGGACTAGGATAAAGACTAGATGTTTCTTTCTTTCTTTCTTTAAAAAAAAACAACAACAACTTATTTTTGGGAGAGTGCAAGATGGGGAGAGGCAGAGAGAAGGGGACGGAGGATCCTTTTTTTTTTTTTTTTTTTTTTTTTTTTTTTTTAAAGAAAGATTTTTAAGGTTGTTTATTTTTGAGAGAGTGTCTGCACACAAGTCGGGGAGGGGCAGAGAGAGAAGGAGACACAATCTGAAGTAGGCTCCAGGCTTTGAGCCGTCAGCACAGAGCCTGACAAGGAGCTTGAACTTAATGAACTGCTAGATCATGACCTGAGCCAAAGTTGGCCGCTTAACCTATTTAACCTTCCAGGCTTCCCTGTTTTAAATTTTGTTTAATGTTTCTTTTCTTTTTTTTTTTTTTTTTACATGTTTATTCATTTTTAAAAGACAGGGAGAGACAGAGCACAAGCAGGAGGTGGGGTGGAGAGAGAGGGAGGGGCACAGAATCTGAAGCAGGCTCCAGGCTCTGAGCTGTCAGCACAGAGCCTGACACGGGGCTCGAACTCACGAACTGTGAGATTGTGACCTGAGCTGAAGTCGGATGTTCAACCGACTGAGCCACCCAGGTCCCCCAGTGTTTGTTTATTTCTGAGAGAGAGTAAGAGCATGAGTAGGGGAGGGGCAGAGAGACAGACACAGAATTCAAAGCAGGCTCCAGGCTGTCCACACAGAGCCTGACGTAGGGCTTGAACCTATGAACCATGAGATCATGACCTGAGCTGAAGTTGGTTGAAGACATTCAACCAACTGAGCCACCCAGGTGCCCCAGGGGGACAGAGGATCCTAAGTGGGCTCTGTGCTGACAGGTTGATAGTAGCGAGCCTGATTTGGGGGCTTGAACTCATGAACTGGGAGATCATGACCTGAGCCAAAGTTGGACACTCAACTGACTAAGTCACCCGGCTGCCCCGATGTTTATTTCTTATAAATCACAGTATCACAGTATTTTACTTCCTCGTAAAATTTTACAAATGACTCATTCTGGAGGATACCCTAGTCAGCTTCGGGGGATGGCAGAGAGGGAGGGAAGGATAGAAGGGGAAATCACTGGTTTCAAGAGGCTCTGGTAACAGAATATTGGTGACTCAAACATCATTATTCTAAGAGAAAAACATGTCGAAGATCCTGTAATTCCTGGAAGGCAGGGAACTTGTCTTATTTATGTGGGCCCTCTGTTCCCACATACCCTTGCACGTTTATAAAGTACGTGCTCTAAGGGCATCTGGGTGGCTCAGACAGAATCAAGAGTCAGCATTCAACTCTTGATTTCGGCTCAGGTCTTGATCTCATGATATGTGAGATCAGTATGTGAGATTGAGCCCTGTGCTGTCAGTGCAGAGCTTGCTTGGGATTCTCTCCCTTCCTCTCTCTATGCCCCTCCCCCCTTGCTCTCTCTCAAAATAAGTAAACATAAAAAAATAAAATATATGCTCTAAAATGTTGAATGAATGAATGAATGAATGAATGCCATCCTAATGGTGGGGTGATAGCTCCTGTTCTGTGTATCGGGGTTAGCATATCACCTTATTTTTTTGGCTGAATTATTTATCTGGACCTGAATCTTGGCAGTGAAAGGGGATGTGGGGTAGTGAGGATTGGGTGAGGGAATACGTGCAGATTGCTTTACCTCCTGCCAGTCTTGTTGTAGGTCATATGCAGAATGTTGCTATTCTTTTTTTGATTTAATTCCAGGATAATTAACATACAGTGTTATGTTATTTTCAGGTGTGCAATATAGTGATTTAACAATTCTATATGTTCTAAAAAATATGGAACACTTCACAAATTTGAATGTCATCCTTGCTCAGGGGCCATGCCAGTCTTCTCTGTATTGTTCCAATATTAGTATATGTGCTACTGAAGTAAGCATGCTGTTCATTTTTGAATGGAATGAATAGGTGGTCTTTAGGTCTCTTCTTCTAGAACTGTTTTTGTTGCTAAGGACTGCATCTTGGTAACTAAACCAGTTACTTTCTTGTGGATGTTTGTTATGTTTTGTCATTTTCTTTTTTTTTTAATGTTTATTTATTTTGAAAGAGCGTGCATGCATGTGTGCTCACAGGAAGGGCAGAGAGAGGGAGAGAGACAATCCTAAGCAGGCTCGGTGCTGTCAGTATAGAGCCCAATGTGGGGCTGGATCTCATGAGCCATGAGATCATGACCTGAGCTTAACCGAATGAGCCACCCAGGCGCCCCGTCACTTCCTTTTTTAAAAAGACTTTATCTTGAAGTAATTTTGGACTTACAGAAAAGGTACAAGAATAATGGATTACTGCATATCCTTCATCTAGCTTTATAATGTTAATATCTATATGTTACCATATTACTGTCACTTAAACCAGGAAACTTAAACATCAATGCAGTATGCTTGAAGACTTCATTTGAATTTCACCAGTTTTTACACTAATGTCCTTTTTTTCTCTTCTGTGACTGAGGTTGCATTTAATTTTTTTCCCATAGTCTTCTTTATGACTTTGACACTTTTGAAAAATATTGGCCAGTTATTTTGGTGCTGTCCCTCCATTTGGGTTTGTCTGGTTTCTCATGATTAGACAAAGGTTATGTATCGTTTTTGAGATAATGCATTTTTAGTAAGAATACCACAGAACTGGTATGATGTGTCTTCAGTACATCATATTATGGGGTTTATCATGTTGAAGTTTTATTACTGAGTTTATTGACCTTCATCACTTGGTTAATGTGGTTTCTCCTGGGTTTCTCCACTGTAAAATTACCATCTTTCCTTTGTAACTAATGGGTATTTGGAGGAGAAACTTTGAGATTATGTAAATTCTATTTCTCTTTAAAATTTCAACCATTATTTTTAGTGTCTATCAGTAGATCTCATTTGCAACAATTAATATCACTATGGATTTGGGGATATTTATTTATTTAAAATAATTTTTTTATGTTTTTATTTTATTTTTGAGAGGCACAGTGAAAGTGGGGGAGGGGCAGAGAGAGATGGAGATAGAATCTGAAGCAGGCTCCAGGCTCTGAGCTGTCAGCGCAGAGCTCAACGCGGGGTTCAAACTCCCGGACTGCAAGATCATGACCTGAGCTGAAGTCGGACGCCTAACTGACTGAACCACCCAGGCGCCCCTCCGGGATATTTTTTGTACTCAGTGGGTTATCTTATATGTTACTTATTTTGATGCTAAAGTTGTTCCAGCCTAGGCCGTTAGGAACTCCTTCAGGTTGGCTCCTGTATTTGAGCAAGCTCTTATCTTCTATTGCAGACTTCCTTGCTTTTTGTCACTACAAGATGCTCCATGTTCCTGTTGTATGTCATTTCATTTTTGTAGATTGGTCCGAGTGAGTAAGAACTACCGATCAGTCATAAGAGCCTGTATGGAGGAAATGCACCAGGCTGCAAGTAAGGATTTTGTGTGTGTACATGTTACGGTAATTGAAATGTTTGTCAGTACTGCAAGGTAAATCTATTTGACTTTACAGTTCAAAAATCTTACTTTCCCATCTTACGTAACCTAATATTTTGGCAATCGTCGAGTACGTTTTTCAAGTTAGAACATATTGAGTTGACAGGTGTGAGACTAACGGCCAAATTAAAGATCTTTGAAAATCATATTCCCAGTTCTTTTACTTTCACAATTTAAAGTCACCATAACCTTGAGAGCCATGTGATTTCTGGGTGCTGAGTAAAGTCTTTTATAACATGATGGTCTCTGTTCTGTTGCGGTTGAAAGTGTTGCTTGTAACTTAAGGGCATTGGGTTTACAAATCATTGATCTGCAACAAAGAGATATGAAGCACTTTTTAAAAACTTACAGTGAAAATTGGTAGTCATTAGAGGAAATAGGCACAAGCAAAGAACCTTGTATATGAAGCTATAACTATGAGACTAAAAGTTTCATTGCTTACTTCAAAATGTTTTGTGTTTTGTTAGTTGCTGCTAAAGATCCAGCCAGTGGTCGCCAGTTCAGCAGCCAGGTAGGGGCGCCGCCTGCCTTTGTTGTCCTGGCACCGTTTTGTCCTTCTGCATCCTCAGCACCCACCTGGGGTGGCTTTGCAGTCATTGTTATGTACAAGTCTTTCTTCTTACCAGGTAGACAGGCAACTCCTTGGGGGCGGTAAGGATCATCTTGAACTTCTTGGTGCCCCCTTTAAGGCATAATGCATTGGAACACAAGGGTGTGCCTGATAAGTACTTGTATGAATTTACAATTCTTATGGGGAAATATCAGTCCTAACCACATTGTGTCACCTGAGTTAGTGAACTGAGCTTTTGGAACCACTGCTTATTTTTATGAGCTGGACTCAGCTCGTGACCCAGCATTTTTACTGAGTTGTTTATTTTGTTGGAGCTGGAAGATGGCTGAAAGAATTCTCTTTCTTTGGTAGAATCTTGATAGTGTTCAAGCTCAGTGGTGAGTAGGGATTGGTGCAGCAAAGCATTTATTTTCTCTGAATAAGGTCGTCTGTGTTTTTGTATGAAAAGATGGTGGGGAAGGGGACTGAATATTTCCTAGGGCAGGGTCCATACCTGACTTATTTTTGGGTCTTATATTAGGTTTGCTTTTTAGTAGACTTTCTTAAACTTTAGTCCCTTGAATACCACCTTCATGATTTTTGGTATATCTGTAGAATTCTTAATATTATTTACTGAATAAATTTTTCTAAAAATCATCTTCCACTTTACTCAGAGCCTCTTTCTAAATCCTAATATTCATCAAGACCATGGGCGGGATGGGCTAATTATATTTTTCTATAACGCACATTAAACTAAAATGAGAACTATTAAAAAAAAACAATGTTAGTCTGCGTACCATCCCCTAAAATTCTCTCACTGAATTCCCTGTGGGAAATCCTGTGGGATTTCCATAGGAATATTCAGTAAATGTTGGGTTAATAATGAATGACCATCATGTGCTTCATTCCTTTGCTCTGAGAGCAAATATCAGGAATGTTTTCAGTTACAGCCTTGTCTCCATTTCTTCCTTAGGTCTCCATTTTGTCAGCAATGGAGCTTATTTGGAATCTTTGTGAGATTCTTTTTATTGAAGTAGCCCCAGGTGAGCATGGAATCATCCCTTCCCAACATCAAAGGTGTCTACCTTTCCTGCATGTCATGATGAGAGTTTAATTGCCCAGAATGCTCTTTTCATCACTCTCCATCAACGTAACCATCAGAAAGTTGTACGTAACACCCAAAGAAGCCTGCCATTTTGTCACCTCTTAGAAAATGCCTCCTGAAAACCTAAAATGTTAGGCTGGTGGCCCCTGAAAAACACCAGTAAAACGTGTTAAACTGCTGTATGACAGGGGTGGTCAGTATTTATGTTGTGGACTGGTCAAGCTTATGAAAGTTTTAGGAGAAGTCAGGGGAGGGGCATGGAATGGGTTCTCCCTCCTAGGCTCAGAAGGAGCCAACTCTGCTTACTCCTTGATCTCAGACTTCTGGCCTCCAGAAGTGTGAAATAATAAAGGTCTGTTGTTGAAAAATTTAAAAGAAAGAGAAACTTTTAAGGATGTGAGGGATTATATGGTGGGAGGCAAAGTCACTTGGAGAATTCTGTCACCAGTGATTGGGGCAGGGGCAGCCCTACACGTGAACTGTCCATTCTGAATTATCGCATGTTCTTGAACCAAACTGTGGGTGGTACGGTATCCTTGCTCTCTGTGGAGGTGCTGCAGGCTTTGTTTTTTTTTTTTTTTTTGTATCTCTTGATAGTTTATGTTTGCTGTTACCCATAAATGAGTGTTAGTAATCTCTGTAGTCATAGCTTTTTACTCCCATTCCTGCTAAAGTCCTGAGCAACTTGAAATGAAAATTAGTTGTTTCTATGTTTACTGCCTCCAGTATATCTTGAGGGCTGTTGCTGTGTTTCTGTCATTGTTGCTTACCTAGCACCTAATCAGTACCAGTCCCTAAGTGGCTGTTCCTTACCTGGCCATTGCACACTGCATCGTTGTGAAGAATTGGGGGTGGTGCAAGTGGTGAGATTCAGCCCTATCAAAGATTCAGTGAAAGGTGGAGCTGCCTGGCTCAGAGGAAGTATTCCTAAAGGTCCATTTGTCAGCCCAGTCCTTTATTCAGGACCATATGTGTGCCCACCTACGAGGGATAAACCACTTCTCCATAGTTCTCTTCTCTGCCCTATACTTTCTGTCCGTACTGTGGGAAAGTGGAATTTGCTACAGATGAAGCTGAGGTTTGTGTGTGACAAGAGTCTTTCCTCCTAGCCGGCCCTCTCCTCCTCCACCTCCTTGACTGGGTCCGACTGCATGTATGTGAGGTGGACAGTTTGTTGGCAGATGTCCTGGGCAGTGAGAATCCAAGCAAGCATGAGAGCTTCTGGAACTTGGTAAGGACCTCATGCAGGTTGGGGCTTCCTGACTTTCACCTCACAGTGTTTTCCCAGTATTCATAGGCAGGCCTGAGGGTTGCCTGCTGAGCCTGCTCACACTCAGACTGGCTTTTGGGTCTGTGATTATGGAGATGCTCTTAGATCTTTGCTTCCCTGATCCACAGAAGAGTTTAGAACTAAGTTGTCGTGTAAAAAAAAGTAATGCTTTGTAGGCTTTCTGGTGAGCAGGGAAATTTAGTTTCTTTGTGAACCTAAGGAAGAGAAGAGAAGATGGGGTAATACAAACCTGATTGATAGGGGCTGGGGGTGGGAGCTTAATGTAAATAAGCATGAGGGGTTTTGAGGTGATAGAAATGTTATAAAACTGGATTGTAATGATGGTGCACAACTCTGTAAACTTACTACTTAAATAGGTGAATGTTGGTGGTGTGTAAATTATAGGTCCATACAGCTATTAAAGATTGATGATCCTGAAGTCATTTTGGATTATCGGTTTGGGAGTCAACAGGTCTCAGGGGCGCCTGGGTGGCTCAGTTGGTTAAGTGTCCAACTTTGGCTCAGGTCATGATCTCGTGGTTCGTGAGTTCGAGCTCCATATTGGGCTCTGCACTGACAGTACAGAGCCTGCTTGGAATTCTCTCTCTTCTCTCTCTCTGCCTCTCACCCACTCGCACCTTCTCTCTCTCTCAAGATAAATAAAAACTTAAAAAAAACAACAACCGTGAAGAAGGTCAGCATGTCTCTTGGTGTTGTGTGTGTGTATGTACGTATGTATGTATGTATGTATTCTGTGCCTATGAAAGCAATGCTTTTTTCCATTTACCTTTCCTGACTTGTGACCCATTTGGGAGGGCCTGGGGAGAAGATTGCAGTTGACCTGAATAATGGAAGGTTGATTAAACTTATAAACTATGGAATTCAGGTAAAGAATTGTTGCCTTTGAGACAGGAAATCTTGGGCCCAGATTTTGAGTCTCTGATTCATTCACTGAATATTTATCAAGCACTCCTGTTTGCAAGGCACGGGGGAAAACAACTATGACCAAAGTGGGCAAAGATTCCTGCTCTTCTGAGTCTTACATCTTGGGTGGGGAGACAGAAAATAAATACAGAAACAAGTAAAATATGTAGCATGCCTCACAGCGAAGCCCAGTGGTATGGAGAGCAGAGGAGTCCGGGAAGGCCACCCTCATGAGGTGATATGGGAGGAGGGGCGCTGGGCCAAAGGAGGGGAAAGAGCATTGCAGGCAGTGAGACCTGCAAGCGCTCTGACCTGGAGGCACAGTGGGACGAGGAGCAGAGGGAGCAAGGGCTGGAGTTGGGGAGGTAAGGGCAGAGAGCCAAAGGGCCAGATCATAGGGCCCCCTGGACTGTCCTAGGACTTTAGCTTTGAGAGAGGCTGTAGAGCAGAGTGGTAGGAACATGGTCTGTGGTGCCAAACTGTCTGGGTTAGCATCCCAGCTCTGCCTCTAACTAGCTGTGGGGTCTTGAATGAGTTATTTAACTGCCGTTAGTTTCTTCTGTGCAACAGGGATAGTGATCAGATCATGTTTAAGATCATGTAATGATGAAATTAAAGCACATAAATGTGTGTAAGCTGGTTGATAGACACAGAGCTCCTGTTTTACCTTGGAGTCAGATGGGGTGAGGGGGGCTTTGGAGAGCTGAGCAAAGGTACACCATGATCTGATGTAGGTTTTCAAGGCTCTCTGGCTGCCCTACTGAGGACGGAGCAAGGGCAGAAGTAGAGACCAGTCTAGAGGCTATGGTACTAAACCAGGCAAAGATGTTGGGGACTTGGACAAGTGTAGGAGCTGAGCAGAGGAGGTCGTGAGAATTGGTTAGATTCTGGTGCAGCTTACAGATACAGTTGGTGAGATTTGCTAATAGATTGGATGTGCGTGCATTGGATGTGCGTGCGTGTGTGTGTAAGAAGAGAAGGTAGAATGATCAGGTTGGTGAGTTGGAGGTATCTGGGTGTTTACTTTTAGACATGCTATGTTTAAGATGCCTATAAAATCCAAGTGGAGACACTGACTAAGGCTGTAAGATATACAAGTCTGGAATCCAGAGAAGGAAGTCCAGGTTAGAGAAATTGGGGATTTGTCAGCATATATATCCTTGGCTTTTTTCAGCATGACTTAGTAAGGGAGAATGTTACTATGTATGTTTTACATGTATACTTGTGTGTATATTACTGCTGATTGTCATTATTTATAACGGTTAGGGTCTGTAAAGTTGCCTGGAACATTGTATTACTGATTACTGTAATACAGGGTTCTTCTGGCCTCTGATCATGTTTTGTCAGCTGATCAGTATGTAACCTTGTGTTATATATGTTTTTATTTAAAAAGATACCTTATTAAATATATATTATTGATTCCTGGGATGCCTAGGTGGCTCAGTCGGTTTAGCGTTCAACTTCGGCTCAGGTCACGATCTCACAGTTTGTGGGTTCGAGCCCTGCGTGAGGCTCTGTGCTGACAGCTCAGAGCCTGGAGCCTGCTGTGTCTCCCTCTCTCTCTCTCTGACTCTCACCCGCTTGCACTCTGTCTCTCAAAAATAAGTGGATATTAAAAGAAATTTTTAATATATATCACTGACTCCTTAACATTGAACTCATGGCTAAAAGCCTTGTAATGCATGCCTGAATGAAGCTTATCTGACATGTATTTTCTCCCTATCGGCCTTCATTAACACTTAAAAACACTGTATAGGGGCGCCTGGGTGGCTCAGTCGGTTGAGCGTCGGACTTCGACTCAGGTCACAATCTCGCAGTCCGTGAGTTCAAGCCCCGCGTCGGGCTCTGTGCTGACAGCTCGGAGCCTGGAGCCTGCTTCCGATTCTGTGTCTCCCTCTCTCTGCCCCTCCCCCGTTCATGCTCTGTCTCTCTCTGTCTCAAAAATAAATAAACGTTAAAAAAAAATTTATAAAAATAAAATAAAAAAAATTAAAACACTGTATAGCACTTCAGCACTATGCTCAGGGGCTCAGGAAAAAGCACAGACATACAGGGGAGCCTGGGGCTCAGTCGTTAAGCATCTGACTCTTGGTTTCTGCTCAGGTCATGATCTTACTATGGTTCATGAGTTTGAGCCCCACATTGGGCTCTGCACTCCCAGCACAGAGCCTGCTTAGGATTCATTCTCTCTCTCTCTCTCTCTCTCTCTCTCTCTCTCTCTCTCTCTCCCCCCCCCCCCCCCCCCCGCACTCACACTCTCTCTCTCTTTCAAAATAAATAAACTTAAAAAAAAAAAAAAAGACTGAAAAAATATACAAAAAAAGTGGAACTAAATAGATCCTGGAAAAGATACTTGTTTAGTGTGAGTTGATACAAGAAGGTAGAGCACCACCTATTTAACCTCAGCTGCAAATGTGCATATCAAGTGACTCAAATTTTTTGCCATTCTACACATGTCCACAAGTAATGGTGAAAGTACATCATATAATGATTTGGGGGTTACAAGTAGGCAAATTCAGAAACATGAAATCTATGAATAAACAGGATTGACTATATTGAGTGTATGCATCTGTGCATCTATTTATTTGAACTGAAACTTATGAATCAATTTTTATTTGAAAGATTGAACTGAAACTTATAAATCAATCTTATTTATACTGCCATTTTCTGTTTTATTCATTAAGTAAATTCTACGACTAACGTGGGTCTTGAACTCGTGACTCCAAGATCAAGAATCACATGCTCTACTGACTGAGCCAGCTAGGCGCCCTTATTTCATTTTTTCATTTTTTTTTTCTTCAAAGTTGATTTATTTTGAGAGATAGCAGGGACAGGGGAGGGGGCAGAGAGAGAGGGAAAGAAAGAGAATCCCAAGCAGGCTCTGCACTGTCAGAGCGGATCCTGTCGCGGAGCTTGATTCCCATGAACCACAAGATCATAACCTGAGCCAAAATCAAGAGTTGGATGCTTAACCTACTGAGCCACCCAGGGGCCCCCCCCCCCCCCCCATCATTTATTTTTAAAATGTTGGTTGCAGTGGTGCCTGGATGGCTCAATTAAGCCTCTGACTTTGGTTCTGGTCATGATCTCACATTTCGTGAGTTCGATCCCCGCTTCTCGCTCTCTATTTCTGTCCCTCGCTCACTTGTGCCCTCTCGAAAAATAAAAATTAAATAAATATAAGATATAAAATAAATATTGTTTAAAAATTTAAAAAAGGGGGTGCCTGGGTGGCTCAGTCGGTTGAGCATCTGACTTCGGCTCAGGTCATGTTCTCACGGTTCGTGGGTTCGAGCCCCGCGTTGGGCTCTGTGCTGACAGCTCGGAGCCTGGAGCCTGCTTCAGATTCTGTGTCTCCCTCTCTATCTGTTCCTCCCCTGCTCATGCTCTGTCCTTCTGTCTCTCTCTCTCAAAAATGAATAAAGATTAAAAAAAATTTTTTTTAAGATATAAAATAAACAATAAAATATATAATATATAAAAAGCATGTTGGTTGCAATCTGTGATGGGTTACAACATGCAGTTTGAAAAGTATGGTTTAGGTTAAAACCATGAGACTAGATGAGCTAGATTACCTCTGGAGGAAAGGAACCATCATACTTCCCCAATGTAGGAAGTTTAAATGTGGATCGAGGAGACTGACTTCCAGGCCTTACTTGAATGCTTATGTTCTTGGTGCCCTCCCAGGTGACCATCTTGGTGCTACAGGGCCGGCTGGATGAGGCCCGGCAGATGCTCTCCAAAGAAGCCGACATCAGCCCCACCTCTGCGGGCATGTGCCGAATTCTGGGGGACCTGATGAGGACAATGCCCGTTCTCAGTGTATGTGGGAGCAGACCTGCTCTGTTGGGCCATGAGATATGGGTTTGTTCACTAAGCACAAGGGGTCACTCACTGTGAGTGGCAATGGCATCTCACTGTGTCTTTCCCCTTAGCCTGGAAACACCCAGACGCTGACAGAGCTGGAACTGAAGTGGCAGCACTGGCATGAGGAATGTGAGCGTCATCTCCAGGATGGCACGTTCGCCTCCAGTCCTCACCTGGAGTCTCTCTGCAAGGTCTGTGGGAAGGAAGTTCAGGTTGGGGTCCAAGTTGGAGCTGTGGTTCCAGTGCAGCAATAGCAGGAACATGATGGACAGGGCTGTCCATCATCTCTGTCATGAAGGAGAGAGCTTTCAGACCAAATGCTCTACTTGAGATTAGGAGAGTTAATAGAGAAGTTGCCCCTGGAACTAAAGGAAAATGTCTCTCTCCTTAGATCATGCTGGGAGATGAAGCTGCCTTGTTGGAGCAAAAGGAACTTCTGAATAACTGGTATCATTTCCTAGTGACCCGGCTCCTGTACTCTCATCCCACAGTAAAACCCATTGACCTGCACTTCTATGCCCAGGTGAGCCTGAGCTTTAAGGAGTGGGAGGAGGGAGTAGGAATCATGGGGGTAGGTCATTTTCAGTGTGTGGCCTCTTTGAGTTGAACCTCCCTGGAGAACAGGAAAGGTCTTTCCTTTTGCACCCCCCTTTTTTTAAGTTTATCTTTTTTTAGTAATCTCTACCTCCAACTTGGGGCTCAGACTCATGACCTCAGAGATCAAGAGTTGCGTGCTCTTCTGACTGAGCCAGCCAGGCTCAATCAATTAATTGAGCAAGAGACAGCATGTATGCGTGAGCAGGGTAGGGGCAGAGGGAGAGAGAGAATCTTAAGCAGGCTCCACGCTCAGTGCAGGGGCCAATGCAGGGCTCAATTCCAAGACCCTGACATCGTGACCTGAACCAAAATCAAGAGTTGAACGTTCAACCAACTGAGCCATCCGGGTGCCCCTCTTTATTTTTTAAGTCATCTGTCCCCAACATGGGGCTCAAAGCATGACCCAGAGGTGAAGAGTTGCATGCTCTTCCAACTGAGCTAGCTCAGCATCCCCTACTTTGGCCCTTTTTGAGGGACCCATCATCCTTCTCCAGGGTTCCCTACACAGAAGCCCCACCTGCCCCCTTGAGTCTCTGCTTACATCTGGGAATTGAGTTGGTCACCACCTTTCCACAGTCCAGCCTTGACCTGTTTCTGGGAGGAGAGAGCAGCCCAGAACCCCTGGACAACATCTTGATGGCGGCCTTTGAGTTTGACATCCACCAAGTGATCAAGGAGTGCAGGTAGGACCTGCTACACCCCCACCATTCTGTCTTGAGGTGTGCAGTTCAGCGGCATTAAGTGTATTCCCAGTGTTGGTGCAACCATCTCTACCATTCTTTTTTTAAGTTTCGTTTTACTTTGACAGACCATGCGCAAGTGCACATGTGCACAGGAAAGCAGGGGAGAGGGAGGGAGAGAGAATCCTAAGCAGGCTCCACACTATCAGTGCAGATCCCGATGCAGGGCTGGAACTCAAGAACTGTGAATCAGATACTTAACCGATGAGCCACCCAGGCGCCCCTCCACCATCCTTTTTTAGAATGTCTTGTTCCTTCTCACTGGTGTCTTAACTTTCTTCCCACAGACATGCTCTTCTCCTAGGCCACATGTAGGTAGATCCTGGCTTCTCTCTGGACAAGCTTGGGGACCTTCCTAAGGCTTGGGGGCTACTGTATTTACAGCAGTTTTCATTTCAGGGATGTTTACTTGAACAACATTGCAGTAAATTACTTTGGTATTTAAAATCCATAAAAAGCCAGCAGACCTATTTCTTGGAACCTGCTGGATATGCATACCACCTTAAGGGACAGTACTTCTCATTAGTTTCCCTCTCTAGTGAGCCAAGGGCTACCACACCAGCAAACTGCTGGTTGAGTCTGTTTAGAGCAGGGATTCTACACCACCCCTCTCCTCAAAAGGGTATCTTGTCATTGCATTGAACCTTCAGCAAGGCTGGAAAAGGAGTATCAGACATAATGAGTCACAGGTAAAGCTTACTAGGAGTTTCCATACATAGGAAGTCAGACACAATTTATCTTCCCTTCTTGTGCATCCTGGACAAGTGGGTATTGAATTGAAGACTCCCGGAAGGGAGAGAGTTGGGAACTATAGCAGATGACCTTGCTCAACTATCAAATTCACTGATCTCAACTGGATAATTTTTAATAGATTTGGGCAGTGGGAAGGGATCCTTTCCTGCTATGCTCCTGTCAAGCGAAAAGAGAACCAGGGCGTGAAGAAAATGGTGCTAGATTTGGAGAAAGAAAACCGAGTTTTATGTCTATATCCTTTTCACAGACCTGTAGTTGGAGCTGGAAGGTGACTCAGAATCCAGCTGATGAGGGGCATCTGCACGGAACCGTTAGTGAGAATCACTTACAAAGGCACACACGTGTCATTATTTGGCTTTGTCATTGCCTCAGCCTATAATTCGGAGTAATAGGCATTCCCAAATATACTGTCTGTTATAGTACTGGGTTATTTCCATTAAGGCTTCCTTCATAAGCCACATCTGAATTTTTAGGAACAAATCAGATTTGAACAGAACCAGGAGGAAGGATAATGAAAAGGGAAAACACCCTGTTCTTTGCAGTGACAGTAGAAGAAAAAGGGGAATGCCAGAGAAGAGGAGTGGCTTTCATGAATGTCCCAGAAAATGGCATCACCCTCCTCCTACTCACACATAGGGATCAGGCTCTCAGCCCCTCAGTCTGAGCACCTCTGTCTCCTGGCAAGCAGGAAAGAGTCTAAAGTATTTCTGTTTGCTATAAACTTTGGAGTGTGGGTTTTTCTAAAAAATTTTTTTAACATTTTTTTTTTTCTTTTTGAGACTGAGTGTGAGTGGGGGAGGGGCAGAGAGAGTGAGATACAGAATCCGAAGCAGGCTCCAGGTTCTGAGCTGTCATCAGAGAGCCTAACTTTGGGGCTTGAACCCACAAACTGCGAGATCAAGACCTGAGCCAAAGTCGGACACTCAACCAACTGAACCTCCCAGGCGCCCCTGGAGCTTGGGTTTTTCTGATCCGGGAGCTACTTCCTACTCTGTTCTGAAAGAGGCACCATAATGCAAGTCTTGAAACCTCATCCCAGAAACTGGAGGAAAGGCTGAAGTACCTTTAGAGAGAGTAGTAGAGCTTTAGGAATGTGCCCTCCTGGATGGGGAAGGATTGGATTTGGCATTTTACGAACGCTTGGTTTCTCTTGGTTTGTACCAGTCAGACCCAAGCTTGGTTCCTGGGAAAGTGGGGAACGTCTGGTGTTGGGCCAGTGGGCTGGTGATGTAGGCAAGTCTCGCAGGTTTCTTTGGGTATGACGTCAACTGGGTTCATGACTACCCTGTAAAGGGGAATGAAGGGAATCCTTTCTAAAGGTGCTAAAAAGGAGATTTCTAAATGAGTATTCGATGATCCCCATGTTAGCCAGACCCTAAGAGGCACAAAGGGCAGTGAAGGGTGCTGAAGTGGAGCATAAAGGCCCTCAGAGGCTATAGTTCATCAGCCCTTGCTGGAGAGCTGCATGTTTGCCTATTATCCCCACAGCCAAAAGGAGAAGTTGGGAATCCTCCAAGTGCTCATTTCCTCCTCTCTGGCTTACAGCTTCCTCTAAAAGCCAGTTCCTTGCTACCTGGCAAAAGGAAACAGGGAGCTGGCATGTACTTCACTGGGAGCTAGGCAGGATGGCAGCTTTCTGGTGCCCTTAAAGTCCTGTCACAATATTGAACTAGAAGGAAACAGGTCTTCCTTCAAAAATTAAGAAGAGGTCCAGTTTAATGTTTACCTAATCTAGAATCTTCTTGCCAGAACTTTGTCCCGGCCCATAACTTTGGCTGCGGATTATGGCGGTGTGCAGACCCTCACACACCATTTACAGAAGAAGGTCCACAGCCGCCAGAGCTCAGTTAGGTAGTGGTTGCTGCAGAGGTGCCAGAACAAGATACAGGAGTTGGGGTAAGGGGGCAGCAGTGGCCCAGTGCAGGGCAAACAGTCCCGTGGAGAGTTACACTTGTTTGCTCTGGGTAGGGCCTTCGCCACGGCTGGTCTTCCCAGCTCCTCAATTTTCTCTTTTCTGGCAGAGGCCACTCCAGAGCTGTTGAGTCTTCCTCAAACGTTTTTGAATAATGAGGCTGTTTGCTTGGTTTGTATAGAGGTTGCCTTGGGAATTCTCCATCATTTGTGTGTGAAGCTCCAAAATCTGTTGTTGAGACTTGTCTGGCTTTGCAGGGAGGGTGTGGCGGCCTTGTTCAACACTCCATCCTGTCCTGGTCACTTGAGCAGTGTCATTAGCACCCTGCCTTCAGTGGTCGCTGCCCTGTGGCCTTGGAGGCTGCTGTATCCCTTTGGGAGATGCTTGAGGGCTGCCAGACTAGGGCATGCTGTGGCTCCTCAGCCACCTCACTGGCTGTCTCACTAACTGTCACATCAGTCTGGGCAACAGCAGCTGTTCAGGAGGGCCAAGGTACCATCTCCCCTCACCCATCCTTTATGCCCCACCCTGTGCCAAGCTTTGCGATTATAGCAGTTTTTCTTGTATTCCTGAATGTATTATCTAGGCCAGATGTTGTGGAACCCCTTAAGAGAGGACCCTATATCAGATTGTGAGGTGAGGAAAAGCTTCTCAAAGGAGGCTACACTCAAAGCGGAGTCCTGAAAAGTTCAGCCAAAAACATCATTTTGGGCAGAAACAAAAACATAGGGAAAGACAGGAAAGAAAGAAGGCCTGTTACCTGCTGAAGGAACTGTAAACATCTCTTAGGACCAAAACACTAAGTGAGGGGTTGAAATGACAGAGGTCAGAAAGGAGTCAGATTATCAAGGACCAGATACACTGTACCCAGTAGTTTTGATTGTATCCAGATGGGGAGCCACTGAGGATTTTAGCAGGATAGTGCTGTGAAATTTGTATTTGAGAAAGAACAATCTGAAGAGTGTGGAGGACAGCAAGGCTGGCAGCTGGTAACTTAACAAAATTACTAAAATGGTTAGTAACTACAGTAATGGTGATAATAGTTAAGATTTACTAGACTAAGTTTTAATGGATTATTTCAATTTGTCTTGGAACAGACCTTTGAGATGGGTGCCTTTTTTTTTTTTTTTTTTTGTTAAGTTTATTTACTTATTTTGGGGTGCCTGGGTGGCTCAGTCGGTTAAGCGTCTGACTCTGGATTTTAGTTCAGGTCATGGTCTCATGATTTGTGAGTTGGAGCCCTCCAGTGGGCTCTGTGCTGGCAGTGCGGAGCCTGCTTGGCATTCTGTCTCTCCTCTCTTTGCGCCACAGCACAGAGCCCCACGTGGGGCATCGATCTCATGATCATGACCCAAGCCAAAATCAGAAGTTGGACACTTAACTGACAGCCATCTGGGTGCCCTGAGATAAAAAGTGTTGTTTTTTTCTTTTGTTCTTTATTATATTTTTTTTAATGTTTATTCATTTTTGAGAGAGGCAGAGCATGAGCAGGGCAGGGACAGAGAGAGGGAGACACAGAATCTGAAGCAGGCTCCAGGCTCTGAGCTGTCAGCACAGAGCCCAACGTGGGGCTCGAACTCACAGACCGTGAGATCACGACCTGAGCAGAAGTCGGACGCTCAACCGACTGAGCCACCCAGGCGCCCCAAAAGTGCTGTTTTTTTCAAGCCTATCTCACATATGAGGGAAGTGAGCCCTGGTAAAGTCACACTGCCAGCTAACAAGGGCCCTGTGGCTGTTTGGCCCCAAAGCCACTTGCTAAAGCCCATACAGTTTGCTGAGCTCTTAAGCACTAATGAAGCCATCAAGAAGTTCTATTAACTTCAAAATGATCTCACAACTGGTTACTTCTCGTTCCCTCCTCAGCTGCCACCTTAGCCCAGCTACCATTATCAACAGCCTGAACTATTGCAGGTTGACTGGCTTCACCACTGTCCCCATCTCTACATTGTCCATTTGGACACAACCGTTCGAGTACTCTTTTCAGTCTTTAAGTTTTTATTTAAATTCCCATTAGTTAACACACAGTATAGTACTAGTTTCAGGTGAACAGTATGGTGATTCATCACTTCCATACAACACCCGGCGCCCATCACAAGTGCACTCCTTAATCCCCATCACCTATTTAACCCATCTCTCCACCTCCTTCCCCTCTGGTAACTATCAGTTTGTTCTCTAGCGTTAAGAGTCTGTTTCTTGGATTGCCTCTTTTCTCTCTCTTTTTTATTCCCTCTTTGCTCATTTTAAGATTTTATTTTATTTTAAACATTTATTTTTCTTAAGTTTATTTATTTTGAGAGAGAGCATGGGGGAAGGGCAGAGAGGGAGAAAGGGAGAGAGAGAATCCCAAGCAGGCTCCACATGTTCAGTGCAGAGCCCAGTGCAGGGCTTGAACTCATGAACCATGAGATCATGACCTGAGCCGAAATCAATTTGGACGCTTAACCGATTGAGCCACCCAGGAGCCCCTTTAAGATTTTTTAAAGTAACCTCTACACCCAAGGTGAGTGTCAAACTCACAACCCTGAGATCAAGAGTCCCATGCTTTGCTGACTGAGCCAGCCAGGCTTTTTAGTTTTTGTTTTTTAAGAGAGAGTGGGAAGGGCAGAGGGAGAGGGAAAGAGAGAAAGAATTCCAAGCAGGCTTTGCACTGTCAGTATGGAGCCCGATGTGGGGCTAGAACTCAAAAACTGCAAGATCATGACCTGAGCCAAAATCAAGAGTTGGACACTTAACTGACTGAGCCACCCAGGTGCCCCAGGAAGCATTTCTTTAAAGAGTTTTATTTATTTCAAGAGAGGGAGAGAGAGGGAAAGAGAATTCAAGCAGGCTCCACCCCTGAAGTGGGGCTCAAACTCATGAACTGTGAGATTGTGACCTGAGCTGAAGTCGGACACTAAAAAGACCAAGCCACCCAGGTGTCCCTACCATAGCTTCTTTATCCATTCATAAGTCCATGGACTCTTGGGCTGTTGCCATAATTAGGCTATTGTAGATAGTGCTACAATAAACATAGGGGTGCATGTATCCTCTTGAATTAGTATTTTTGTATCTCTTGGGTTAATACTTAGAAGTACAATTGCTGGATAATAGGATAGTTCTATATTTATTATTTATTCATGTATTTATTTTTGAGAAAGCGCGCACACACACACCTGTGAGTGAGGTGGGGAGGGGCAAAGGGAGAGAAACCCAAGAATCCCAAGCAACTTCCATGCTGAGCATGGAACCTAATGCCCCATGGAGCCCATGACCCTGGCATCGTGACCTGAGTGGAAATCAAAAGAGATCTAGTGACCCAAGGTGGTTCTATCTTTAACTTTTTTTTTTTTTTAAACTAAGCTCTACACCTAATGTGGGGCTTGAACTTATGACCCCTAGATCAAGAGTTGCATGCCTACTGACTGAGGTAGCCAAACATCCCCTCTATTTTTAACTTTTCGAGGAACCTCCATACTGTTTTCCAGAGTAGCTGTACCAGTTTGCCTCCCCACCAACAATGCGTGAGGGTTCCCTTTTCTGGGCATCCTTGCCAACACCTGTTGTTTCCTGTGTTGTTGGTTTTAGCCATTCTGACAGGGGTGAGGTGATATCTCATTGTAGTTTTGATTTGCTACTTGTTTTCAGTGTTGAACCATTTTTTCCTGCTTTCTGTCCCAGTGGCTTCCCATCACGAGGCACTAAGTGAGCTGGCCTTTGCCTGACTTGAAGTTTGAGTCACACGGGCTTCAGTCTGAAGTAGGAACGAGACTGACTTCCTGCTCCAGAGCCTTTACACTGACTGTTGCCTAAATTTCAGGGCTGTTCCTTTCTCTTGTCTTCCTGTGGCAGGTTCTCCCTCCTCCTCCAGCCCTCTGTTCAAAGAACTAGTCCCTCGTCATTAATGTTCTCTATGGTCCTTATTCTAGGAGGGTGGACTGTGCCTGTAGTTGTGAGTAGGGGAGGCAACTTGTTTTTAGATCTTATGGGTTAACATTTGCTCACCTTATTTAATATTCTTCCTTAAGACTGGCCACTTCTGATTTCATCTGTTACCCTTGAATTTTTTAGAACTTCAGTCTCTAAAGATAGCTTCAGAGTCTCAGAGAGCTGTACTGACCATCATAATTCCTCCACTTTGGCAAAGAAGCTGAAGTTAAGTAACTGGCCAGTCACTGAGTTAGCAGGACTGGATTTGAACCAATTTGCAGTGCTGCTAGAGCACATCCATGGTGGTCTCTAAGCAGTTTAGTAGGGCACTATTTATGTGTTAACCTCAAAGCTTGGATTTACTGATTTTTGTATTTATAGAGCACTACTGAAAAGAATTTTTTAAAGATATTTTGTATCAATTTTCCCATTTTTTTCTTTAAACAGTCCAGGTAGGCAAGAGATAAAATTACTTCCATTTTCCAGATGACAGGGACAGAGAGGTAAGGACTGACTGAAATGGTGGTCTCGAGTTCCATTTGTAGTATCTTTTCCACGAAAGCACTGTCTAGTTAACCCAATGACAGTGTTCAGTTGAATTACTGATACATAAGGACGTATGACGAAGTTAGAATAGTTAATAGCAACAACATTATCTGATGAGTTGGGGTTTTGTTTAGGGGGCTGCCATAAACAGAGATTTATTGGAATTCTTGTCTAGAAAGGACAAGGTCAGGAAGGAACATAGCAGAATAACAAAATTAGTAAAGCCATAGCTAAGGAAAACATGGCCCAGGAGAGTACTCTTTTGTTTATTTGTTTGCTTATTAGTTTATTTGTTTTGAGAGGCAGGGAGGGGCAGAGAGAGAGGGAGAGAGAATCCCAGATCAAAGCCCATGGGCTTTGAACTCATGCACCATGAGATCATGAACTTGGATCAAGTCCAGTGCTCAACTGACTGAGCCACTCAGGTGCCCCAAGAGAGAACTCTTTAAAAACTTGAGCATGTTAGGACTTCGTGTAGCATGTAATGAATTTTTAGAACTTAGTATTGGAGGATGATAGAAATAGAGGAAAATCTTTGAAATTTGGCACAGATAATTTTTTTTTTAATGTTTATTTTTGAGACGGAGGGAGGGGCAGAAAGAGATGGGGACAGAGCGGGCTTTGTCCTGACAGCAGAGAGTCTGAAATGGGGTGCACAAACTGTGAGCACATGACCTGAGCCAAAGTTGGATGCTGAACCAACTGAGCCACCCAGATGCCCCAGCATGATCATTTTTTAAATGATCTCTGTGCCCAACATGGGGCTCAAACTCATGGCTCTGAAATCAAGAGTCTCATGCTCTACCGACTCAGCCAGCCAGGTACCCCAGCACACATAGTTTTTTGAATGAATAATAATACAGAGCTATTAATAAAGTTGGAAAATAGCTAATCTTCAAAATGAATGTTAGGAAGGCCAACAAGCATATTTATTCCCTAATGGTGGAATCCTGGAACAGATGGAGTCTCTGAGTATGTCCACATCCTTAAGAATGAGGCAGAAGTTTTAAACATTTGTCCAATAATTCAGTGTAAGCCAATCCCTATTTTTATATCACGAAAGCAGCATTTTTTACCGTAATGCATTATTACACCTCCGAGACTCTGTCTGCCTTGATAGTCTGCTCCTTTCATTTGTGCTTGATTTTGTTACAGAAAGCAATCATTAAGGCTTCTTTTCCCTTTTCCCAAGATTTAAAAAATAGGCATCAAATACAGAAGGCCTATGCCAAGTAACAAATGAATAACCTAACCTGAAATGATGGAGGCACACTGATAAGTGTTCTGGTACACTGTACAAAAGGATGCTAGGGAGCTTACAAACATTGATGATGTAAAACAGTGATTTCCAAGGAACTTACTTAATCAGACCTTCAAAGGGGCTTAGAAACCTTCATTTTTCACAAGGGCCCTAGATGATTCTAGGCTTTGATTAAAAGTTTGATTTGAGGGGGGTTGGGGGGGTGAAGTATAGTTTGGGGAAGGACTTAACCTTCATCCTGGTCAGACTATAAATACAATAAAATTACAAATCTTGTAACTGAACAAAAATTTCTTCATGCAAAGTATTAAAAGAAACCTGAACACAAGATGGTTTTTAAACTGTCTTATGTTTACAGTTGTATTCATAAAGTACGCTGATCGAAAGCTATACGATGAGAAACATTAACAGTGAATCCAAATGAAAATATGTTCCTCTGAATTCCATGTTTCCTGAAGCATCAGAAACCACTAATCTTTTAGTCTTTTTTTTTTTTAATTTTTTTTTTTTTGAGAGCGCGTGCGCGCTCATGCAAGTGGGGGAGGGGCAGAGAAAGGGGGGAGAGAGAGAATCTCAATCAGGCTCCACACTGGCACCACAGAGCTCAGAGCCTGATGCAGGGCTCAAACTCTCTAATTGTGAGATTATGACCTGAGCAGAAGTCAGATGCTCAACTGACTGAGCCACCCAGGTGCCCCAGTGTTTGTTTATTTTTGAGAGAACATGAGTGGGGGAGGGGCAGAGAGAGGACAGAGACTCTGAAGTGGGCTCTGCACTGACAGTAGCGAGCTGGACCTGGGGCTTGAACTCATGAACCATGAGATCATGACCTGAGCCAAAATTGGACGTTCAACCAGCTGAGCCACCCAGGTGCCGTGATCTTTTCTTTTTTATCTTTAAGTTTATTTATGAGAGAGCGAGCAAGAGTGAGAGAGCACGTAAGCAGGGGAGCGGGAAAGAGGAGGACAAAGAATCTGAAGTGGGCTCTGCACTGACAGTAAGAGAGCCTAGTGTGGGGCTTGAACTCACGAATCATGAGATCATGACCTGAGCCAAAGTCAGACACTTAACCTACAACCATCCCATCTTTTTTTTAATTGAAGTATAGTTGATGTGTTAGTTTCAGGTTTACGACATTGAACAATTCTGTACGTTACAAAATACTCCCCACCAGCAGTGTAATTACTATGTCATCACACAAAGATTATTATGTTCCCTGTGATGTAACTTTCATCCCCATGACTGACTTATTTTCTAACTAGAAGTTTGTACCTCTTCACCTAGTTCTCCCATCCTCCCACCCTCCTCCCCACTGGCAACCACCAGTTCTGTTTTTATAAATCTGTTTCTTTTTGTTCTTACACATTATTCTGTATCCACATTGTCTGCATCTGATTGGATCCCTGAATTTTATTTTCACTGTGACATTCTCCATAGATACAGATTATTGGCTGCCACTTTGAGGGTTGACCTTCCTTCTGGGTATGCACTGTCAGTCCTCACACAACACAGAGAAATTTCTTCCAAACGGATTTCAGCTTGTCATTGTCCCACCTATCCTTTTATTCAAAGAACATGAGGGGTCCTGGTCATGCTCTGCTCATATGGATCCTACTCTCTGACCCCGACTCTCCTCCTTGGGTTTGAACCCACAGCATTGCCTTAAGCAACTGGTGGTTTGTGGCCCATCTGACAGACCTGCTGGATCACTGCAAGCTCCTCCAGTCACACAACCTCTAGTAAGTATGTGGCAGCCAGGCCAGTCCTTGGGACTTGGCGGGGGGAGGGGGGTCCACTGTATGGAAGCACGGTTGGGCTATGGGAGGGCCCTGAATGGAACAGGCCATGGGTTTTGGTCTCATGTTACATTTTATTCCAGCTTCGGATCCAACATGAGAGAGTTCCTCCTGCTGGAATATGCCTCCGGCCTGTTCGCTCATCATAGGTAGGAAGACCCCGACGGTGCTTTTCAGCATGCAAGATGGTGTTCTTTCCCATCTGGTTCCCTGAAGTTTACGGGGCGTGTGGGAGGAGCCATCTCAGTGCCAATCCTTGAGCTCCAGGGCAGCACCTGGGCTCTCCAGGCCCTCATGTCTGTCCTCGGACTGTTGCAGCCTCTGGCAGTTGGGAGTGGATTACTTTGACTACTGCCCTGAGCTGGGCCGAGTTTCCTTGGAGCTGCACATTGAGCGGATCCCTTTGAGCACTGAGCAGAAAGCCCTTAAGGTGCTGCGGATTTGTGAGCAGCGGCAGATGACTGAGCAAGGTGAGCCTGCCCTCTTCCCGGCATACTTTCTCCTCATGCCGTGCCAGCCACACTAGAGAGAGGCCGGGCAGTGCGTGCCAAGAGATAAGCCAAAACAGGAAAATTATTGAGGAAGGAAGGACAAGGAGCTGGGGATCCACCGAGACTTAGAAAGCAATGGAGCACATTACCTTTTAAAAAGATTCTTACCCACTTCTGTCTCCTGCCTACTCTAAGTTCAGGGTTGGGGTCAGCTTCTCCCAGGTGGGTTGCTGTTGCTAAGGCTGCTCAGTGGGGAAGAAGTAGGACCAGAGTCAGCTCAGGAGGAGCACAGAAAGGAAAGCAGTGTTATTTGTTCCTCCTCCCCTCACCGTTGAGTGCAAAAACTCAAGTTTTCTTTTCAAGGCATTTGCTTGCATATGACCATCTCTGAAAGCACATGGCATTCAAGACCCAAAGGGTTTTTGACACCTGGACAGATAATGAAGGAGCTGACCTGTGGAGAGCAATAAGAATTTTTTGCCATCCCTGAAATCAAACCCACTCACAAAGCCAGTCCTGCCAGGGTGGGTCATAGTGTGATCAGAGTCAGGAGACAATTTATAAACCCCTAAGTTCCCAGTGTTACCGACCAACTTGTATTTGGAGCCTGTGGACAGGCTGCAGAAAGCTCAGAGGAGTTGGGAAGCCTGTTTCTGTCCAGCAAGGGTTATGAATGGAGTGACTTGCAGGGTGAAAAGTTAACCTTCTTTCTTTTTTCTTGCCAAGTTCGCAGCATTTGTAAGATCTTAGCCATGAAAGCTGTCCGCAACAATCGCCTGGGCTCTGCCCTGTCTTGGAGCATCCGAGCCAAGGATGCAGCCTTTGCCACGCTGGTGTCAGACAGGTGGGTTCAGTCAGTCCCTTTTGGCTTTCTGGGAGCTGTATGGGAAGTTGGGAGGTTGAGGAAGTGGGGCCTGGGACTGCCGCTCTGACCTCTGGGCCTGGCCTTGCAGGTTCCTCAGGGATTACTGTGAGCGAGGCTGCTTTTCCGATCTGGATCTCATTGACAACCTTGGGCCAGCCATGATGCTCAGTGATCGACTGACATTCTTGGGTGAGTCTTTGGGCTCTGTCCCCTGGACCTTTGGCATGGTGGAGATGGGAGGTACTATCTAGACTTCTCCAGTGTTTCCTTCCTGTTAAGCCCAAATTCCAAACCACGTAGAACCCTGTGTGCCAGACTCTGCAAAGCATACTTTCTGGTTAACATTTCCCAGTAATTTCAAAATTAAAGAGAAAGGTGCAAAAGTAGTTGCAGGAAGAAGGAACTCCCATGTACACTTTATCCAGATTCACCATTTATATTTTGCCTCATTTATTTTATTAGGTTTTTAGGGAACAGTCTGAAAGTAAGTTGGAGACTTTGTTTCCCTTTCCTCATAAATACTTGAGCATGTATTTTCTAAGAACAAGAACATCCTCTCATATAACCAGTTACCAGAATGCACGGCTCTCCTCAGATCTGTAATCTACATTCTGATTATATCTGCTGTCCCAGCAAGGTCTTTTATCAACTCCACGTTCACAAATTCAGTTGTCCTGTCTCTTTAGTGCCCCTGCCTTTCTTGGTGTTTCTTCACTGTGACATTTTTGAAGAATCTGTTCAGCTCTCTTATAGAACATTCTCTAGAATCTACGTGAATGGGGAGGGGCAGAGAGAGGGAGAGAGAATCCCAAGCAAGCTCCACACAGCCAGCACAGAGCCTGACTTAGGGCTTGAACTCACAAACTGTGATGTCATGACCTGAGCTGAAATCAAGAGGTGGACATTTGACCCACTGAGCCACCCAGGCACCCAAAACATGTTTGTTTGTTTTTAATCCTGTTGTTCTCATTGGTCCAGGACGTTTGGAGTCAGTTCTGAAAGAATCTCTCTGCTTTCACGTGGCTGGTCTGGGGTTTCTCTTGGCTTGTTTAGGGCGAGAGGTGACCTAGTGTTCTCTCTTCACAATAGGAAAGTACCGTGAGTTCCACCGATTTTATGGGGAGAAGCGCTTTTTTGATGCGGCTTCTCTTCTCCTGTCATTGATGACTTCTCAGATTGCTCCACGATGTTTCTGGGTAACACTACTAACAGATGCCCTGCCCCTTTTGGAACAGAAACAGGTACAGTTTTAATCCACAGTGATTTTGTGTTTTATAGTCTTTGACAGAATGCTTCATTCTGTAGCTGTTGCAGATGCACATCCACACATCATCTCCCAAGTAGAGCCCTGTGTGTGGGGCATTCTCTCGTAATGCCCTGTCTGGAAATGAGAGTTATCTACAACGAGAAAAGCTACTTAATTTGAAATGAGGCAGCTGTCTACTAACAATACTCAGCCTAGTGCGCTGACGAGAAAGGCTGGGGGTGACAGTACAGGTGCTGTTCTTCCAGGGCTGCATATATGAAGCCTGCCCCTCCAAAGGGTGTGCACGGAAGGCAATCTCTGAACCCGGGCACATGCCCAGATCAGCGCAGGCCTTGGTTGGGAAGCATCTAAGCAAAACAGCTTCTTTTTTCTCTTTTAGGTGATTTTTACAACAGAGCAAACATATGAGCTGATGAGATGTCTGGAGGACTTGGCCTCAGGAAGGCCAGTGCGGGGAGAGCCTGGTGCTCAGCGACTCCAGGTCATTTTAGCTTTTGGGTTGTTGATTCTGTAATGGCGAGAAGAAAAGGCTCCCTCTATCTTGGACTCCCCTACTTCCCTCCTGAAACGCTGGCCCCTTACAAACTTGTGCTTCTTGGTTTAGCTCTTAACCTGTAATTGACACACCAGCTTGTTTTAGGAGAAAGTGGGGTGATCCTAGTGTTCTGGTCTCTACTTGTCTGTTGGTCAGTCGCAGAGGTTCTTTGCATGCAGTTCCCTCAGATAAACCACTTGCTAGAAGCTATTAAGGGTTAAATGCCCTTGGTCTGCCTCCGGGTCACATAGAACCTTGCAGAACTTTAAAGAAGGAACACTTCCTGCCATACCTTATGCTGGCCTTCTTTACTTTTTAGGAGGACATAGAGAACACCAAGCTGGAAATGCTGAGACTTGCTCTTGCGCGAAATCTTGCCCGGGCCATTATAAAAGAAGGCTCACTGGAAGGCTCCTGAGGCTAGCCAAGAGCTGCTGTAGCCTGGCATCTTTGTATGACAATGTATATAAATTTTTGAAAGAATAAAAACATTTTTTCCCCCCTCAAATAGAAGGCAAATTCTTAAAAGTTCAGCTAGGGGTTTTTCCTACCTCTGCTGTGAACTTAAGGTGTTAGAAAGTACGCGTTCTGTTCTCCTTAGCATGGAACTTTTTTCCTGGTCTCCCAAAAGAAAAAGCCACTCCTGGAAGTTATGGTGAGTGCAGTGCCCTCTTCCTATTTGAAAATCAAACGAGAGCAGTCAGTGGTTTACTTAGGCTTCTGAAATTGAGCCTCATTTTAGAATCAACTGGAACATTGTTAATTGTTCTGTCCTTTAAAAAAGGAAAAGGTTCAGGAACCTGTACTTTCATCAACAAAAACCTCAGGTGATGCCAGCAGATGTGTCTACATTTGGAATTCATTAAATGGTACTCTGTCCACCGTGGGGTGAATGGGTATTAGGATTCCAGCTACGGCAAAAATGATTTTATTTGACATGCAGCAGAACAAGGGCAGCAGAGTTGGGATATTGTATACAGCCATTTGTCACAAAGCAGTGACCTCAGTAGTAACACTCAATTTTAATGTCTAAAGCTTATTATAAAGGTGTATTTTCACACAGTAATCCCATAAACCTTCCCAGGGCTGCTAGCAGCTGGCTTTTGGAAAGCTCTTGGATTTACTCTGTATGTTGTGAATGGATTCACTTTTGACCTGTTCTAATAATCAAGCAGTGAATTCTGCTTGCGGAAGCTGGAAGGGAAGCGGGAGGGGACCTTCTGATACAGTAAGGAAACCTGGCAAAGTGCAGGGAGGGATCAGGGATTGTGGCATGTGCCACCTTTCCCCAGAGATGGCTTGGAGCCATCCAGCTAAGCCCAGATGAGCTGAGTGCTCTTTCCTCAGCTGGTGGTTGTCCCTTTCTTGCCCTGTGAGGCCTGGAGTCCCTGGCCCACTTGCATCTGGTAGAAGGAACAACCCGGACAAGCGGTCGGAGGTTGAGCACTGCCGAAGCAATAGGGTCTGGTGACTCGATTCAAGCACGGCTCCTAATCTCACCACCTCCAGACCCCGTATCTTGCGGACATGCCCCTCAGCAGCTGGGGACAGTCAAGGTTCCTAGGCAACAGGTAAGAAGTCTAGTGCAACATGCCTGACCCTGAGGCTGCCTGTTCCCAAATACATGCCATACCACAGGCCAAATGGAAGAGGGGGAAGCCTAAGCAGGAGAATGCAGAGGATGATGGGAGCTGTCCTCTCCTTCAGAGACTCAAAGGGCAGGAGAGCAGTTTATTTCATGCCAAGCAAGAGGTAGTGAGTAGGATGGCCTATTCCCAAGGCAGGAGGCACACTTTTCCCAGAAAGCTTTGAGTACCTGCTTCCAGAGAAGGGGAGACACTGGTTCTCTTCCATTTGCTTTTGTATCCCTAGTTTTGGCTGCCACAAGGCCAAGTTCTGTTTCTAATAGGCTGAGTTTCATATCCCACTGCGATGTCCATAGGACACAGCCTGCAACCACCAGAGACGAGCACACAACTCCTCACCCAGCGGCCATTCCAGGATGCTGCTGCCCATGGAAGGCAGGGCTGGAGACTCGGTAGTACGTCAACTTCTCTATGCCCAGGGCCACTTGGGACCACCGGGCTTTGCCTACCTCCCAAGAGGAGCCTGCCAGCAGGGGAAGCACAAAGTAGTGATGAGGGGGCTGAGGCCTCTGGGGGGGGGGGGGTGAGAACACGGTCCTTGAGGGAGGGTGCCAAGTCTCTTTAGAGCCCTCCCCCCTTATGGCATCAGGATGCCAGCATGGGAGGAAAAAACCTACTCCCCTGCCTTGGGTCCACGTTCCCAGGGCAATAGTGCAGAGTCTGGAGCCACTCCCCACCCCTGACAGCACATGGCCACTTCAAGTCACACAGGTAGACAAAAAAACCAGGTCCTTTTAGGGGGCCAATGAGAGATCATCACGGCAGCAGCTTGGCTCCCAGCAGCAATGCCCAGGGCCCCTGTTCCGTATCAAAGCTCTAAGCACTGCAGTCAGGATGTGGAGAATGACTGGACCAGAGAGCCCTCCTGTCTCGTGGCAGCCTGCCTGAGCTTCAATGCGGAGGTGACACGGAGTCCTCTGGGGTCATAGGTTACCCCACTGTTCCACAGGAGGGAATTGGTCCACCTCGCCCACCTCTGTGCTCAGCTGCTCTCCCAGGGCGAAGGTCAGCCTATACCGAAGCCTCGCTTTCTCCTGTGACAGAGGGGCAAGCGTGTGAGACCTCCTCTTCTCCTCAAACCTTGGGGGCCCTTTCTGTGCTCCCCTCACCACCCCAGGCTCACTCGGCCACTGAACCAGGGTAGGGAAGGGACACAGTTAATGCTGCGGTATCACGGCACTTCAAACTGGGAGGCAGAGGTCCTAATCTGGGGCAGCTAGGGCTTCAGGATGGACCTTGGTTCTAGCTCACCTTCAGCGGATTGGCCAGCAGCATGACCTGGGTGATGGCTGCAGGCGGCTGGATGGGACTAAATGGAGACAGCTCTGTCCCAGAGGGTGGCTGTAACTTCACCTTCATTGACTGAAGAAAAAGAGAAGCTCCTTTGAAGAGAGATGGCAGGTGCCCCTAGGAGGGAGCCCACTGGAGTCACAATGGACACATGGCTGCTGCCTGCTGGCCTCAGGGCCCCTCAACCCAGTGGGTTCAAGATAAGGCTACTTCTCTGCCTCTAGAGGCCCCAGGAAGCCAGGGGTACCTTTGGCACTGCGGCCTGCAGCACGATGCTCTTGATGGGCAAGGGAGCTGTGTTCAGCATGGACACTACCACCACCAGCACGTCAGGCCGTCCAGGCGGACACTCCTTGGCAAAGTGGAAGAGGATGCGGAAGCCATTTTTATCATAGGCTGTCACAGGAAGGGCGCTGCCTGTGAGGAGAGATCATGTGGGTGAAGGAGAAACCTCACAGAGCCCAGAGGGTGTTGGCCACAGCCAAGTGGGCAGGACCGGGCAACCCTGTGGCCAGCAGGCTCCTTGCAAGAATCTGGGAAAGAGCCTCTCAGAACCTCCCGAGAGTCCAGTGGCAACAAGGAGAGACCCAAGACAGCAGGGAAGCGGGTCATGTCTGGCTCTAAGGGACCTGGGCAGACAGCCTGGGCCCGCCCCTCATTCCCTATGACCCCACAGCCCGGGCCCCACATCCCCTCCTGCCCCATGCTTCCGACACTTACTAGGCTTGATAGATTCCAGGGGAACATGGACACTGGCCAGGGAGAGCTCTGGCCCCTTCATGGGGCTGCCCTGGGGCTGGAAGAGAGGACTGCTGGGCCCAGGGGAGAAGGGGAGGAGAGGCCGAGCAGTGGTGCTGGTGGGGACCAGAGGGGAGGTGGTGGCCCCGGGGAAGAAGATGGAGGAGACGGGTTTCACCAGACCTGATGTCCTGAGAGGCAGGAAGGAGGACAAGGCAAGTCAGAGACCTGGGGAAGCTACAGCGCCAACCCCTCAAAGCACCTCTCCCCTTCCTGCCAGGCAGAGCGGTTCTTCCTACCCCACCTCCCACCGTTTCCAGATTCCCAGCTGACTCAGTAGGCCAAAAGGGCACATCCCCAGACCCTCTGGAGCTGCCCCTGGTTCTGCCAAACCCAGGTCCAGCCCTCCCCAACCCAGCTCTCCCCCACTCATTACGCTCCGGTCTCTTCAAGAAGATGATCAAGGGCATCCAGCTGGTGCAGGGTGCTATCGCCCAAAGCCGAGCCGTGGCACCCGAGGGCTGTGGGCTCAGCCTTGAGGGCTGGGGCTGGTCCAGTTGGGAACAAGAAGGAGCCTGGTTTGGGGGCGGGAACACTGGCTGGGACCGCAGGAGCTGGGAAGGAGGGCGGCAGTGGAGCCTGGGAGCTGCCCGCGGACGGTGCTGAGGGCGGGACGAGAGGCCCATCCGAGGGGCTGGCGGCAGCACTCCCGGGCTCGGGGCCGCCAAAGTCCAGGTCCAGCTGCTCGTTCTGTTAGGGATGGAAAGTGCATGAGCAAAGGCTGTGGAGGGGTCTGCCGCAGATGGCAGGTTTCGGGTCTCCAACTCTGGCCCCCTTCCCTGGGGGCCCTGTGACCCCACCACTGGACGAGCGGCTTCCTGAGGCCAAGGCCAGCCCTTGGATGTGATCCACGTTCCCAAATGCACGCAGGGCAGTGCCCCAAGGAGTAAGGACAGTCGCCGCAGTTGGCTGCAGCCAACTGGGGCTGAGGATGAGTCGGGAAAGAGAAGTGAAGCTCGCCGAGCATTTTAGTGTCGTCCCCTATGTCCCTACCTGGAACAGGGGCCATTGGCTGTTTCCAGCTGACTCTGTGGGAGGGGCAGTGGGGGCTGGATCAGCAAGGCCTGAAAACAGAAGATGATGGTGAGAAGGGGCTCTGCCTTGGGCAGTCCCACCTCACCCAGCGAAGGTCACATGACAAAATGAGCATCAAGGGGTGACAGGCGGGGAGGGTTTCCCCCAGGCAGCCTCCAGGGGGAGAGGGATCCTCTTCAGTCCTTATGTTCCGTATGTGGTGGGGGGCGGGGGGCGGGGGGCGCAGAGGTGGGGAGCAGAGCAGGACAGTCCACTGCGTCCACGCTGGAGCCTGGGTGCAGACTGCCCTGAAGGCCACTGAACTGGACTCTGTCCCTCCACCTGAAGCCCCCTTCTCCACCTCTGCTAAGTACACAGCCACCCCTCAGCCCTCCTCCCGATTCCACACGCCTTTTTGCTCTGCTGGCCCCTCCAGGACACACCCAAGCAGAGCAGCTCCTCGTCCAGCAGGCAGAGGGCATTGCTTGTGCTGTTGGGTCCCAGGGCGGCCTCGGCATGACTGGATGGGTGGCTGCGCCCAGGGCCTGAGGTCTGGGGGGGTGGAGGGAGGATAGGGATGCCGGAGGACGGTGGGGCCGGGGCCGGGGCCGGGGCCGACACTGAGGATGAGCTGCTTGGTGTGTCCAACTCAGCAAGGTCGATGAGAGTGCCTTGGTCCCTGGAGTGGTTTCCTGGATGGGCGAATGGAGGGGGACGGGACTGATTAGGGGCCACTCTAGTGGCTGCACAGAAGGAAGCAGAACCCTGAGCGCGGCCTCCAGCCTGGGCAACACTGAAAAGAAGCAAGCAAAGAAAACCCTGTCCACAGCTCCTGGCCTCTGGGAAGCTGGAGGACCACTTGGAGTGGCTCAGAATCCCCTCGGGCCCTGCAGGATGGCTTGTGGGTCAAGCGCTCAGGGCTCAGGGCTCGGCGGCAGGGCCCACGGCTGGTCTGGATGGCTCGGTGGCGGGGCCCGGGGCTGGTCTGCACGGGTCCAGAATGGAGAGCTGGAACACTTTACCTTCAGAGTCTGGAATGGCTGAGGTGGCTACCTCACCATTGACCACCTGCCCTTCAACGACTGTTTTGTAAGAGCTGATGACCCGGGAGAGGTTGTCACTGGCCTGGAGGATGTCCCCTAGAGCAGAAAAGAGGTACTTCTCACTCCAGGCCATGACACTCCCCCACTCCACGCCTCCGGGCCAAACCCACATTCCTGGGTCATCCTTGCCAACTACTCTTGAACTCACCCAAACTATTGTCATTGTCCTCTGTCTCACTGGCTAGTTTGAATAATGTCCGCCTCTTATTCTCACACCGATCAAACAGCTCCTGAAAGAGTCCCAGACCTAAAAATGAGAGCTACAAAGTCCCTTGGAAATCCTCCGGTGCGGTGTTCACGTCCAGGCGCTCAGGGGGCTCCTCTAGTGCCATGGTCAGTTACCGGCAGAACTGGGCTCAGAGCACACATCTTCCTGCTCCCAGCTGTCACCACGGTGGATCACCCGAAAGGTCTGCTTAGGACCAGTGGGAGTGTGTCCCTTCCTGTCCCCGAGGTGAGCACATGCCTCAGAATTCAGAGCATCTATGTGACCAAGGACTAAGGTGCAGCAGCGTCAGGGGCACAGGGTGGGTCTCTCTACCCAAATGTCCCTGAGGCAGAGAGAAGTGAGCCCTGATGGTGGGTCCGCGGGGTCACACAGACTCGGGTGTACACACGGCTCTTCTAGCCTGAGTTAGCCACAGCTCGTGTAAAATGGGGGTGTCACTGCTCCCACCGCCACCCGGCTGCCGTGCTGATTAATGAGGAATGGCAGGTACTGAGCAAAGGCTGGCCCCCGTTCCCAGAGCCCAGCCCCCCGGAGACGCGCCTACCTTCATGAGCTCTTTATCTGCCTCTGAAGAATCCTCTTTGCTGTAATGAAGCAGCATCTCATTGAGCAGCTTTACGTTGTTATTAACTTCCTCTAAAGTGTGCAGACGCTTGGTCACCTTCTGGATCCGTGCCTCGTCCTGTATCGAAGATGATCAAGGAGAAAAAGCTCAACTAGACTCATCCCACGGCCCCTGATGCCCCACAGCAAGGACTGCACCAGAGGACACGCGCAGAGGCCAGTCCCAGTGGAAGCTCCTTTTCACGCACGGTTCTTGGGAAACACAAGTCCCAGTCCTGACGCACTTTTTCTTTTAAAATAGCGGCCCGCCCTACCCCCCAGGCTGGCCCCATCCAGGTTTGCTCCTCTAGTCCATTCTCCCCCCAGAAGCTCCAGTGCGCCTCCCGCTCTCTGGCCTCTCCAGATGAGGGCTGGGGGCAAGGGCAAGCAGCAGGCCTCACACCAGGGGAAGGGACTATTGTTCTGTGGTCAAGAGTTCCTCCACCCCAAGGCCCAGGGCCCACTCACTTCCTTCACCATGGACTTGATGAGCTTGTTGGCCTCTTGTAGGTCATCTGGGTTTTTGCTTTTCAACAACTTGGCTAAAAGCTGGAAGAGGAGGTACCGAAGGTAAAGGGAAAGGTAACACCCCACCTGGGAGACCGCAGAGGAACCGGAGCTCCCGTGGCACTGAGTGAGCCCACGCCTCATCTGAGGACGCTATCGGCTGGGATGCACTTTACCTTGGATTTCTCCTCATCATCAAAAACAGGGTTTTTGGGACGAGGTGGTGGAGAGGGGATCAGTGTCCTGTCCACGGGGATCAGCGGGTCAGACTGCACTATGCCTGAAAGGGAACATAAGGGGGCGGAGTGTCTGCTCAGGCTGGGGTCACCTTGTGGCCGTTCCTCACACAACGAGGGCGGGCACAGCCCTGTGACCAGGACCTGCAAGGGGTGAGGACCATCTCAACCTATCAAACTGCAGCTGAGCCCTTCCCAGGATCTTCCCTTCAGGAGGGGATGGCAGACACCCCCTCATTCTTCCTGGCCTTAACCAGCCTCTGGGGCTGCTCGGAGGCCGAGGGAAGGTAAGCACATACCCTGTCTCTTCAACATGTGATAAGCATCCTTGATCTTTGTTTCTTCTGGCAGGGCCAATGTCCAGCTGTAAAGCAGCTCGATCACCTTGGTCTTCACTTTCTCAGACACCCTGTCCCCCAGGTACTAAGAGGCAAAAGGAAATAGGGAAAAACCTCGTAACTGGTGTCAGAGGCAGAGACCACGGGAAAGCTCTCTTCACGGCAATGAAAGGTGGCTGGTTAGCCCCAGTCTTCAGGCCTGTCCCAGAGCGGCAGGTGTCCGGTGTGTGTGACATAGAAGGACACCACCGTGGCAGAGCAGGATCTATCAGGGCTACAGTCTGTGCTCAGACAGGGAGTTTCCATGCACAATCTCCCAGAAACAATGGCAATTTATCTCAGAGGAATTAATGAGAATGTCTGAAGTATAAAAAATTGGTCTCTGTGCTTTAAGTGGTGCCTAGAGCTGAAGCAACACCAGCGAGCAACAGAAGCTGAGCGGCTGAGTGATGAGAAGAGTAACTCCTTAGACCTACGGAAGACGGACCAAAGAAAAGTGACCGCGGTCCCAGGAGCCCCCCTCCCCGCCCCCCGCCCCCAGCCAGGGTGCGCGTTAACACCTGCGGCCACATCACCTGTCACATTAAGGCCAGGAGTCCATCAGAGGGCTGCCTGTCCCTGTGGCCTCATGGTCACCCTGCTACACTCAGGGCCTAGCTCTCTGAGGACAAGATGTGGACAGCTCTCTAAAGACAGCTCTGTGGAGATGCCGGCTGCAAGGTGAAGCCAGTAAGACGGGAGAGGGGGAGGAACACGAAAGGAGTTCCTAGAAATGAGAAAACCGCCACTGACTGACCTTTGGAGAGACGACTTTGATTAACTCATTCAAAAACCGGAACTTTCCTACTTCATTATGAAATCTCCTGCCACAGTTCTTCATACACGCCTCCAGCACCTACAGCCACATGGAGGGGAGGTGCTCAGTGCGGGTGAGGGTCGGAGCTGGCGCTCAGCCAGGACCCTGCACGTAGATCACAGTGACTAGACCTTCACAAGGAAGAAACCGATCGGGAAGTTTGTGTGCATTCCCCCCCCCCCCCCCCGGAGCATCAGGGCAACAGGATCACGGACACCTTGGGCCCCTTAAACCTCTTCTGGAGAAGCCGAATAGGAACTAAAGAACAAAGCACTGGGACCCAGATACCAAGACAGTTGAATGTCTGTCGTAGAAAGTGCCTGCTTGCAAGATTCCGCCCTCATCATTTAGATGAGGAAACTGAGGCCCAGAGACAGAAAGTTTCTCTGACTCTGGGTCCAGGGCTCTTGCTATAAGCTGATCAATGTTTGGGGAAGATGGAAGATAATATTTAAACAGTTTTCTTTTTCAAAGACATATTTTCCCTCCCTGCTCCCATCGATTTTCCTTCTGAGGCACATAAACTACCTTAAGTTTTCGGTGCTTCCTGGGGCCCTGGGGCCTGCGGTTTATGCCCAGGAGAGCTCCACCCCAGTGTTCCCTTTTTTGGCTTCTGACTTTGTAAAGCAGGGGTTTTCCAGCATATCGCTACTGACATTCTGGGCCATTCTTTGTTGTGGAAGCCCGTCCTGTACATTGTAAGATGTTCAGCAACATCCCTGGCCTCTAGTCACTAGATACTAGTAATGCCCCATGACACGTGACACCCAAAAGTGCTTCTAGACACTGCCACAGGTCCCCTGGAGAGGAAACCCACTCCAGGTTGAGAAGCATTGTTTTATAAGGCCTTCTCTCTGCAGTGAACGCAACAGAGGTGTGCACGTGAGCCGTCTGAGCGCCCTTCCCATGCATGACCCGGCTGAAGTCAGGGAGAACCTAGGAATCCTGTGAGCTCAGCCACCTCTGGCTCAGTGCCACACTTGTCCCCTCTGAATAAACACTAAGCTCCACCTGTCGGTGGTGCCTTCAGCAGGAGCTAGCGTCACTTTTAGCTACAGAACAACTTTACTTGCCTCATTTTCCTTTAGTTGGCTAACTCTTAACTGGCAACACAGCTGTTAGCATCTCTTCAAGAAGCCGCCTCTGGGCTCCACCCTGGGCTCAGGGCTCCTGCCTCTGGCTCCTTCCCTTAGCCACTCAGCTTCTCCCACAAGACCGGTGGCCATGGTGCAGGGACTGCACTTCAGTCATACGCATTCGTGGGACAGTTTACAGAACGCGCTCCAGATAGATCTAGTATCAGGGACTTCCAGCTGCCTTAGGACGTGAGCCATGAAAACCCCAGAGAACCCAGTGGGCGCATGAGGAAAGGCTTGGGCTCACTGAAATCCACCATCGCCATGAAACCACATACCGTCAGGGCCTGGACTGCCTCCCATTCCTGTGGAGACTGGATCTTATGGGCCAGCAGTCGGACAGCGATCTGTGGCCTGGGAGACAAGCAGACCCTGCTTTCAGGCACTGACCCTGGGACCACGTGACTGGCCCTCCTTGGCCAGTTTTTACTTCTACAGTCAGCTCTCTCCCACTTGCCTCCCAACAGCTTTGAGACTCACCCTTCAAGCTCTTTGTTGATCTGATCACAGAAGCCAATTATGTATTCCCAGTCCTCCTGGCGGTTGGAAGGATTGGTGGCTTTATCTTGGGACAGAGCAAAGCGGAGGACAATTGAGGACACAATGGAAAGTGTTCCAACAATTTTTAGGCATTGATGTGAAGCTAAGTTTGTTTCCACATTTCTTTTCTGATAAGAAAATCCTCAACAGGTCAGTCCAGTATTTTGAAAGTCACAGACGAAAGGGAAAACAAATTCTCAGCCTTGCAAAGCTTAGAGTTGACCACGGTCGATAGTACAGATGAATAATTATAAACACAAATGATAAAAATCTTCAAACTGATATCCGCAAAAATGTTTAATGTAACAAATAAGTATAAATAATTCTAGTTACATAAAAATAAGCTATTAAGCAAGTAGGAGTTATCAAGAAGTGTTTCCTGGAGAAATTAAAGTCAGGTGATACTTGATAAAAAAAAATATATATATATATACTTAGGAAATGTATTTCCTATGTACCCTTCAAACATTTTTCCAAGACCCAACTTTCCTTAACGCTTTAAATGTTTTTTAAATTGTACACAATGTCATCCTTTAAAAAAAAATTTTTTTTTTAATCTTTTTATTTATTTTTGAGACAAAGAGAGACAGAGCACGAGCAGGGGAGGGGCAGAGAGAGGGGGAGACACAGAATCTGAAGCAGGCTCCAGGCTCTGAGCTGTCAGCACAGAGCCCGAGCAGGGCTCGAATTCACAGAGTATGAGATCATGACCTGAGCTGAAGTCGGACGCTTAACCGACTGAGCCACCCAGGCACCCCCACGATGTCATCCTTTTAAGTGAAACTAATATTTAATGAGCCCCTACTGAACACCAATCATCGTGCTCCATCCCCAGGACCGCAGATACAGACCACCCCTACAGTTTAAATGACCTTCTATGGGGCACCTGGGTGGCTCTGTTAGTTAAGCATCAAATTCTTGATTTCAGCTCAGGTCATGATCTCTCGGTTTGTGAGTTAGAGCCCCACATCTGGCTCTGTGCAAACAGTGAGGAGCCTGCTTGGGATTCTCTCTCTCTGCCCCTTCCCTGCTCGCTCTCGCTCTCTCTCTCTCTCTTTCAAAATAAAGAAAGAAACTTGAAACATTTTTTTTGAAAATAATAAAAGAATAAAAAAATAAGTGGTCTCCTATGATTAAGGACCAAGACAAGTGTTGGAGAGTTCTCAGAGGGATCACTGAGGGTTTAAAACCCACGTGCTAAATGTCAAGTCTCCTAATATTTGGTGGGGTCCCCTCTCCCCTGTTATCCCCCAGAACCTTGCTAGGGGTGGTTAAGGGTGTTCCCACCTCTGATTCAGATCTTGGAGTCTGCCTCTTCCAGAAAGCACTCTCAAGCTGTTTGCTAAATTTAGGACTTCAGGTTCAGAAGAGGAATGGAAGGCTGAAGGCGTAAATCGTTTTTAAATCCCCATACTCCCACACATTTCCACAAGTCCCAAAAGCAGAGCAAGAGAACCTTGAAAAAGCCCCTCCACACAAGGGGTGTTGTCAGAAGTTCTTGAATTCTGGTTTCTCGTGACTCTGTTTTCTTAACTTCCTTTTTCCTAATATCAAAAATCACTTGCTCCGTGACCAAATCCTAACAAGGCCTCCCAGCATCTCCCCACCCCCACCCTGCCCCAAAGAGGGCTCTGAGGTGCAAGAAGTCAGCAGACGCCACCCGGAGGCGGAGGGAAGGTGCGCAGGACCCACAGACGCAGCGCGCGTGCCTGGCAGTGTTTCTGCTCTGATCGCAAGAAGATTCTGATGCTTTGAGCTCCTATTTGGAGGAAAAGAGAAATGTCTGTCCTCAATCATGAAGAGAGAATTAGCAGGCCCTTTAAAATGTCAAGCTAGAAAGGAAGCAAATTAATTTCATTCCGTCAAGAGTGGCTATTTATTGCCATGGTGACCTACAAGCTGTCACCTTCCAGAAGCCCCATGTTTCTCCCATCAGTTGCCTGATATCTTCTCAGGTGTTAGCATGGCCGTGTTACTAATCCCCATCATTTGAGATGCTTAAAGTTCTCACATGACATCAAGAAGCTGAAGGATGCAAAAAGAAGATGGTCTGAGAAGCCATACCCCTCCCATCGCTGCTATTATCATTTTGAGAAGAGTCACGTACTTCATGGCGTAAGAAAGACTAACGCATTCACTTGCACTGTTCACAACTGGAAAAGGACGGCGGGGAGTGCTGCATGGATGCTCCCCTGCCCCCGCACGTGCATGAGCAATGGACCGCCACCACACGTGTTCTCCCCAGGCCTCCTGTAGTTCTTGTAGCACTTCTGCTTCCAAGTATACGCCCACTCCCTTCTCACTCGGGTTCAACTTCTCCAGAATCCCACTTCCTTTCATCTGGACAGACCTTTCTACTGCAACTCTGCAGGGAGCTCTCTGCCTACATGTGGGCACAAACAGCCCCTGTTCAGCAATGGTCAGTCCTGGTTCTGAGTATCTGCTCCAGCTCTCCAGCCTACTCAGGAAGCTGACCACAGCGTCCTCAGGAACTGGAAGAAAACTGGGGATACTTCTGGGTGACTCGATCTCTCCATTTGCCCACTGCCTCCCTCCAGCAGATGCACACAACTTTCCACCCACAAAACAAGCTCTATTACCTGGCACAGAGCTGACACCACAGCCTCACCTGTCGACCCCACCCTCTAGAACTAGCCCTGGACTCTACTTTGACTCAAGGTTTCTATTTTCAGGTCTTTCTTGAAAGCCTTATTCTCTTGTGTGTCTGTGCATCTAGATTTTTTGCTCTCATTTTTCAGCTTAGTTCCAACACTAGTTTTGACTGTTGTGGGGCCTCAAAAGGTCAAGTGGGGATGGTTCAAGTAGGGGCAACACTGGCTACCCAATCCCAACACAGCTCAAACATTTCACAGATGACAAATTCTATGTAACATATTACTTAGAGATTAAGAGAGGCAAGAATACAGGATGGAAAAGCAATCAAGAGTCAGCCTTCAGTGCTAGGGTCTTGAATCAAGAGGGTCTTAGTCACCAAGTCTTTGTTAAGTGCTCACAGAAAATTAAGTACACAGATCAACTGTATTGTACTATATTATTCAATCAATCAATAACGTAACTAAAGGAAAACTAAGTACAGAGCATTTGGCCATAGAGGGACTACAGAAAAAGTCCAAGACTCAGAGCCTAGCCTTGAGGAGGTTATACTCTGTTGGTGCAACACGTGCAAAATAACCAGAGCAAAAAATTAGAGTATATGATTTGTTACAGAAACAAGTTTTAAAACAAGCTCATTACTTCTCCTTCCTGACTTCCCTATTTCTATAAATGGTGCCATCATGGGGTGTCTGGGTGGCTCAGTTGGTTGAGCATCGGACTCGGTTTCTGCTCGGGTCATGATCACACGGTTCATGAGTTCGAGCCCCACACTGGGCTCACTGCTGTCAGCACGGAGTTCACTTTGGATCCTCTGTCCCCCTCTCACACTGTCTCTCTCTCAAAAATAAATAAAAAATTAAAAAAAAATTAAAGAAAAATGGTGCCATCATTCAAAAACTCCTTTTGCCCCCACATCCAGGCATCCGGATTTGAACCCCCATTGCTGACTCCTTCCCTCTTACCCATTTCCATCAACCTAGGGTCCCTTCCTTCTCAAGGTCTATTTATTTATCCAGCAAGCACAAGCACGGAATGGGCAGACAGAATCCCAAGCAGGCTCTATGCTGTCACCACAGAGCCCGACATGGGGTTTGATTTCACAGTGAGCCAAAATCAAAAGTCAGACGCTTAACCGACTAAGCCACCCAGGTGTCCCCCCCTTAAAATCTTTTTAAATCTCTCCTTCCTTTCTTACCTCTGCCCCTACCCCAACCCCTTCTTCACCTGCTTCTTGAATTTCTCCTGGCCATCCTATATAAAACCCCTATACTAACCCTTGTAAAACACTGATTTCACGAGAGATGGTAAGATCGGGGACCTGATAACTGTCGAAATTTAAGCTTTTTGAGCTGGAATTCCAGCTTTTCCAGAATTTGGTTCTAACTTCCCAGATTTCTCTCCCACCACACTCCTACTGGAACTACCTGCCTGAACCAGCCAAAAACCTGTTCCTATATGGTTTCTCTATTTACATCACCGTCCAGTGTTTTCTTAGCCAGTTTTCCCCAGTCTTTAAGGCCTGGATCAAATGCTACCTCCTCACTGACAGAATCATGTTTCCATTCCACTTCTCCCCAATTTCCTGAAGAAACTGCCTGCATTTTAGCATTTACAGTTCTTGCCTTGTACCTGTATCTTTTTAATAATGCTTTATCCACCCAGGATCACCTTTACCGAACTTAAGGTAAAGACAGATTGAACTTAATTAATTTTCATAATACCTCACATAACAGGTATTTCTTAAAAATCTTTTTATGTTTACTTATTTTTGAGACAGAAACAGAGCATGAGCAGACGAGGGGCAGAGGGAGAGGGAGACACAGAACCCGAAGCAGGCTTCAGGCTCTGAGCTGTCAACACAGAGCCTGATGGGGGGCCTGAACCCACCAACTGTGAGATCATGACCTGAGCTGAAGTCGGATGCTTAACCGACTGAGCCACCCGGGCGCCCCACATAACAGGTATTTCTTATGGACTGATTATAGTAATGACAGGAATTCAGAAAAGGCTGAAGTCATCAAGAGACAGTCTGTGGACAAGGAGAATCTGGGATGGGTTTTAAAGCATTCAGTTAAGCAAAGGAGAACAGGGTTTCCAGGGAAGGAGAGCAATGTGTGCTGATGGGACAAGAACACATCTGACTTAGCAAAGCAAGAAGACGCTCAGGAAGCCACCAAGAGGCGGCAGGAGGCGTGCGGCAGTGGGACGACCTGATTCCACAGAAGTGCTCTTCTGGGAGCAGAATGCCAAGTGGACAGAAGGGACGTGGGGAGACACCTGAAGCACTGGGACCAGTAGAGGCTTCTATAATAATTCTGGCAACCCACAGAGTGACAAGGACCTAGACTAAAATAGTGCTAAACCCCAAGCACTGGTTCGTTCACCTGGCCAAGTTCACACCAATAAGTCACAAGAACTGTGAAGGTGAATGACGGATAAGAATGGAAGGAATCTGAACACCGCCCCTAATGTCACTCTAATGGGAAAAATCAAAGGCCAGTATCAGCTCTAAAGTCTACAGACACCATTGTCCTTCCCCCACTCACAATCTCTACTCTCCCTCAAAAACAGGTCTGTCCCTCTCCTATTTCAAAATATAACTCTAAATCTAGCCTATTAAACTCAGCTTAAGTCAAATTACTTCAACGTCCCTATTCATATTCGTGAATCAAACAAATTTCAGGGACCCATGGGTGGCTCTGTCAGTTGGGCATCTGACTCTTGATTTCAGCTCGGGTCATGTTATCACGGTTCGTGGGACTGAGCCCTGGGATGGGCTCTGCACTGACAGCACAGAGCCTGCTTGGGATTCTCTCCCTCTCTCTCTCTCTCTCTCTCTCACTCACTCACTCAAAATAAATAAACTTAAAAAACAACAACAACATCCAATTCCAGTGTAGTTATATCTATATCTGGTTAGATGTCTCTGGACAAGTGGTTTGATTAGAGTCAGGGTGTCCTCTTTTTGTGAAATGGTGCCATTAGTACCTGCTTCACTAGGATACTTGATAAATGAATTAAATGAGTGTCTTTGGAGTGCTTTGAGCTCCTTAGAGAACAGTTCCATATATACAGAAGACTGTGACCTGCCTGCAACTGCAGATTTTGCAAATGTAACCTGGGTTCAACAACCTGAAGGGGGGTTCTTATTAAGAAAGCTCAGGCCATTGGAGGAAACAGCCTGGGGGCTCTGGTACATAAGAGGTCTCTGCGCAAGGCAATCTCTAGGCATCCTACCTGTCACCATCCTGCCCAATCTGTGTTCACTTAAAGAGGCCTCCAAGGGCCTCTTCTAGCCCATAGGAAAGTTAACTTATTAACCCTTCAGCAGAGTACTACCTGCTAACAAGGTTAACCTGTATTTCCTTAACAGAAATATGATTTAGCAATTAGAGCAAAGGCCGCTCTAACTACAGCACTAGGCTGTGTTCCTCAGCTTTGCTCAGAGTACGCTATCGACGATGACTCGTTAAGGTGTTCAAGTGTGTGTGTCTCCCAACACAGACATAACCAAGCTTTGGCCGCTGCAGGAAAATAGAGTTCTGTTCTTTACCCTACTTTGGATTATTCTCACTTCAAACATTCTGCCTCAGCGAAGCGGCCACTTCTCAAATACATGGTCGCAATTCTGAAGCAGTATGTGTATACTCACTGGTGCCCACCGCTCCCGAAGTTTCAGCCCCAATCCGCGGCTTTTCCCTCTGTCTGAGACTGAGGCACGGGGGTCTGAGAAGCGGGGCCCCACCACAATGTCCCCAAATCGCCGATGCATGTCAGCCGGGAGCACTTAGCTGACGCTTCCCCGCAGCCCGCGGGGCCGGGACAGTACGCAGCTCCCGCCGCCGCGCGCAGCAGTGGGAGGAGGCGCCGGGAGGGGGACCGGGCGCCCTGCTGGGGAAGGGGCGTGATCGCTGACAGCTTGCGGCGAGGGCAAGCCGAAGCGCGAGCTGCTAGGAGACGCCGCCACTGGACCCTGGGAGGAGGTGTGGGGGGGGGCAGCGGGGGCGGCGAGGGGGCTCGAGGACAGACAGAAGCGGCCGCGGCTACTCACTCAGCCAGGACTCCAGGCTCTCCCCTTCCGCCTCCGCCATATTGCAGCCGCCCGGGCCGGCCCTGCGGCCTCAAACCTCGCGAGAACTTGCAAGAGATGAGCCGGGGCGGGGCGTGCATGGGGCCTGAGAGGAGAGAGCCCCGCCGCCGACGGTCGAATCAGACTGCGACGGATGAGAAGCCGAATGTTTCCTTTCGATTCTTCCCTTCGGACCTCGGAGTGAGAGACTCTTAACGTCTGGACTAATAGGGTGACGCACAGATTTAGGACCCTGTGGAGCTTTTTCCCCGCCTGCCGTCCCTCGCTCAGGCACGCCGAGGACGGCCCTGTTGGGGTCCTTGTGGCCAGCCAAGATGGCTGCGCCCGCGGTGAAGGCTGCGCGAGGGTGGTCCGTTCTGGCGCTGGGCGTACGGAATCGTCTCCTGCGGTTTCCAGGGTAGGAGGGCGGCGGGAAGCCGGGGGGCCGCTTGGGTCTTCACGGAGAGACCTGCAGGGAAGGAAAGGACCACAAGCGGACCGTGCGGGGACCTGGACAGAGCCTGCGGGCCAGGACACCTGGGTCCAAGACTCTGAATTAGCGGCGTGACTTTGGGCCAGTGTGAAGGTTTCGTGATTGTTCCCGGCTATGGGGTTCTGATTGGAAGCTGAAAGTGCGGTCTTACGAAAAGAGCTCAGTGCTGGGATTTTCTGTGTTGGGAGAGGTTGGGGGAGAGCTGCCTAGGCGGGGCGCCTATCCTGTGATTTCAGGAGGCTCTCCTTACGGTTGGCACTTGACGAGGGGGAGACTTTCCTGGCCTTTTTGGGGGGAGTTTACTTACCTCTTGGGACAAGAGCCAGAATTACTGCGTTCAGGTTTGCCTAACGCTCACCCTGCCTCTCTCTCCTCGACGGGTTGGCAAACATGCCTATTAAGTAAGGCCTTTTCTCTTGTGGGGTCAACTTTTGCCCGCCTCTTCCTCTTCCCCCCTCTTAGGCTAACCCAGGTGAGGGGGAGCCGCTATGGTCCTGAATACAAGGATCCACAGGTTGACAAAGAATATTACCGTAAGCCATTGGCAGAGCTGACGGAGGAGGAGAAGTATGAGCGGGAACTCAGGAAGACTCAGCATATCAAAGCTGCCCCAGCGTCGAAAACAAGCTCTGTGTTTGAAGACCCGGTGATCAGGTCAGATGGAAGCAAATACTTCTGTTCCACAGACTGGGACTATACCAGGGAGGGTCTGCAGTTAGGATTCTGTGGAATCCTAGGCCTTGGAAACCTAAACGTGTTGCTTTTCTTCTTGAAGTAAATTCACCAACATGATAATGAAAGGAGGAAACAAAGTCCTGGCCAGATCCCTCATGGCGCAGGTAAGCAGCTCGTCTCCCGTCTGCTTTCTTACAGCTTTGTATGTGGCTTTCACTTTAGCATAAAAAAGCATAAATTCGCATACCTGCCATTAGAATGACCTTCCTATGTATGGGTGGAGGTGGTGACTTTAATACATCCTGCAGGAGTCGGCCACCACCATTCACTCCCCCAATCACAAATCTTGGCCTGTTTGCCTGGTCCTCGCTCAGAAAGAGGGAGGCACTTAGGAACTTTGCCTTAGAAGTTCTGAGAGAGGAGCTGCACTGTTGTAGGAGAGCAGGATGGGAGGAGTAAAGGGCAAGGTACTAGCTCAACTGGGAAAACCCTGTAGGGAGGCTGGTGCGGTGTCTTTCAATGTATGCCTTTGCAGACTCTGGAAGCTGTGAAAAGGAAGCAGTTTGAGAAGTACCATGCTGCCTCTGCAGAGGAACGGGCATCCATCGAACGCAACCCCTATACCATCTTCCACCAAGCACTGAAAAACTGTGAGCCTGTGATTGGGCTGGTACCCATCCTCAGAGGCGGCCATTTCTACCAAGTGAGTGGTCAGGGCCGGAACGCAGGGCTGCCCACCCATGAAACAAGATGGTTGGGGGGGTGCTTGCGAGGGGTAGGGTCCAGAGCAAGGCCAAGATTGATAGTTTTATAGGGACTAGGTTCTGTCAGAATCTGCTCGTCGGAGTCCTAGTGTAAAACTCACAGGCCGAAGATGGGAGGGGAAGAGAGCAAAGAATCATACGAATTACTTTTTCTGGAAGCCCACCCCACCCCCATTCTGTCCACTATGCCCTGTTCTAAATTGTAAGCTTCTTGCAGTGAGGGACTGTGTTTATAACTCCTCTTCATCTCCCGGTGCCTAGAGTAGCGCTTGACCCGTAACTGATACTTCATCACCATTTCCTGAACTGAATGAGGGGTCTGTTACTGCACTTAATTACACATCATTGTTATAAGCCAGTGTTCTCATCTTTTTTTTTTTTTTTTAATTTGCTTTATTTTTGAAAGACAGAGAGCATGAGTGGAGGAGGGGCAGAGAGAAGGAGACACAGAATCTGAAGCAGGCTCCAGGCTCTGAGCTGTCAGCACAGAGCCCGATGCAGGGCTTGAACCCACAAACCGTGAGATCATGACCTGAACCGAAGTCGGACGCTTAACCGACTGAGCCACCCAGGCACCCATCATCTGCTTTTTTAACATAAACTTCACAAGGGAAGAGACTCTCATTAATGACTGTGTCCCTGGGGTCTTGTGTGGTACCTGGTATATAGTGGTGGCCTAGCAGATAATTTTTGGACAAGAGGATTGTGTTTATAGGCACCTGTGATCTGAGTTAGCTGAGTCACCCCAGCTCGATGGGGCTTTTCCCAGTTGATGTTTGTATCAACTTGGCTAAGGTTCCATTTAGAGGTGAAAGAGGTCTGTGCTTAATGAGCGTTTGCTCAGTGAACGCTTTTGTGTCTGCTACACTGAGGTCACTCGGGTGTGGGTAACTCACAAGAGGAGAAGCGAGGCCCTTCTTCTCAGGAGCGTTGCCAGGGCTGGGTCAGAGGGAACCTGTGGCTACCCCTTACAGCTTAGGGAGGAAGGAGGCTGCAGGCCTGGCAAGTTCTTGGACTAACTTGCCCACGTCTTGTCTCCTTCAGGTCCCCGTGCCACTAGCCGACCGGCGCCGTCGCTTCCTGGCCATGAAGTGGATGATTACTGAGTGCCGGGAGAAGAAGCACCGGCGGGTGCTGATGCCGGAGAAGTTGTCCCATGAGCTGCTGGAGGCTTTTCACAACCAGGGCCCTGTGATCAAGAAGAAGCATGACATGCACAAGATGGCCGAGGCCAACCGTGCGCTGGCTCACTACCGCTGGTGGTAGAGGGAGGGTAGGGGCCCTGGGAGGAGCCCGGGGCTCTTTGCTGCAAGAAGTAATGAAACACTTAAGGGTTAAGGATGTCGTTCCTTTTTCAGGGCAGGCAGGCCTCATAAGGATGGAGCAACATATGTATTGCTTGTTAGTCCTTTCTTTCGGGCCTAGAACTTGCTCTTCCTATCCCATCTCCTTACAATGAAGGAACATACCACTTTAGATTTCCTGCAGGAAACTTAGGGCCCATCCAGTCTCTCCCCTCAATTCGGGGGTAGAACTTAGGATGATACGAAAGGAAGCAGTTTTAATGTTAGAAAAGCTTTATTAGAAAACTGTCACCCTGAACTGGTGTAGCATGTGATGGGGTGCTGCCGTTTACTAAAACCGACTAGAAATACGTTTGCTTCCGAAGTGGTCCTTGTACAAAATGTAAAAAGCACTCTCTGGTGGGACTTGTGCTCTGCCCCTTGATATCCCAAAGTATCCCACCAGTAGCTATGGGTACCCATTTTACAGATGGGGAAACTGAGGCACCAAGACGGCTGTTGCACCAGTGGCTACACAAGGCAGTGGTTCTTAGAAGCTGCATTTCTCTGCCTGGCCCAGGTTGGAGGTGATGGGACAGTGGGGGGCAAGTCTGTTTGGTGTTTTCCCCAGTTCCCGAATCCAGAAGGGAAGGGGCTCGGGGCAGGACCACAGCATAAGTGGGAAACCGCTCAGGAGCTGTTGAGAGTCTGGAAGGACAGTCTTTGGGAGAGGCAGGAAGTCGGGTAGGTGAGAGGCCGGTGCTTCTGGTGCGGCAGCCTGACTGGGAGGCCTAGTCGGAGACCTCGCTATAGTAATACTTGTGGGCAGCCGGGGTCGTCTTCCAGCCGGCTGCCCGAAATTCGATGATCTCCAGCAGCAGCAGCTGGGCCAGGGAGCTGAGGCCACTTGGGAGCAGGAAGCCATCCCGGATCAGGACAAAGAGCTCATCCATGCGCTGTCGGTTCATCTTCTCCAGCTGCTCCCCCACCCGATGCAGCTGGAGCACCAGGCAGTCCACCTGTGGGGGAGGGCAGTGGGAGGTGACCCCCAAGGCAGTGCCAGCCCATCACCGAGCAGCCGTGAACGGAGCGCTTGCAGGGTTCCGTGCTTGGCCCCATATGCTCATCTTCTCCTGTCATCCTCACACCACCTGGTGGGCATCAGCCACATTTTACGTGAAAGGAGACCAGTTCAGGACTTACCTAAGGTCTCTTGGGCCAGGCTGGGTGCAGGCCCTCTCTGTAAGCTGCCACTTAACCCAGCCTTTCTACCCCTCTCCTCACCTGCCTAACTGATGGGTTTCTGGGCCATGTGTATCCACAGCTGGATTCCTATCGCAGGTTAGCTTTCCTACTGGGGACAAAGCCTCTGAGCCTGTAGGTTTTGGCTGCTCTGTTCTGGATAAATTCCAGGCCTGGCAGCTTATCCTGGAACTGAGGCAGGCCTCGCATGCCCCCACCAGGCTCCTACCCTAAGAAGTGATGCTCTCGGATGCCTCCATGGACAACAGGCATCTGAGACTGCCCCCCCCTCCACAGCTGTCCGAACGGGTCACCCACCTCCTCCTCCTTGTTCAGACTGTCAGGCTGGGCCAGCCGGAAGAGGCAGTCGTAGACGGGGTTCACCAGGGCCATCATGGGCATGTTGTTCACCTGTGGGGGAGAGTGGGGACCAGAGCACTGGTTTAGTGGCTGAAGGAGACAGGCTGTCTCTGCTGCACAGGGTGACTACCGGGGCCTCACCCTCAAGTAATCAAAGATGTTGCAGATAAAGGTGACATAGCAGACCCAGCCCTGCAGGGACCGGGCTCGCAGCTGCTCCCGAGCCTGGTACTCCTGCTGCAGCCGGTTCAGGAGTCCCCGTCGGAAGACACTCTGGCCTGCTTGCTTGCTCTCAGCCTGTGAGCCAGGGAAAGGATGGTGAGCAGAGGGCGGTGCCATGGCAACCCTCACCCAAGCTTCGGTGACAGAGGACCCTCCTGTCCATCTCTCTCCACCCGAGGGGAGCCCTGTGCATCTCTGCCCTGCTGGCCAGGCTTTCTGCCCTGTGCTGAGGTCTTTCTCAAAGCATCTTCCGCTTTACCAGTCCCGGCCAACCTGAATGATGGCATAGCACATGCGCCCTGCTTCTTTACTGAAGACGCAGTCCTGCAGAGAATGGTCCACAATCACATTGGCCACCTTCTCCAAGTCCACAGCACCTGGATCTGGGGTAGAGACAGGTGGGAATCCAGAGCTGCTGAATTACCACATTTGCCTCTACTTGCTTCTACAGGGATGGGAGATACTTACAAAAGAGCACTCCCATTATAAACCTGACGTGTAAAGAGACCAGAAGATACATGGAGAAGTAACCACACACAGGAGCAGCTCTACCGTGAGCCTGATGGCCCACTCGGAGGAAACCAGAAGGGTTATGTGGCCACTACAGACTAATCAAAGAAGGCCAGTTTTTTTAGGGCACACGTCATTTCCTGGCACTAGGCTGAGGAAGGAGCACTGAACAGCGATGTACTTGACAGCAATTTCACGGAAGAAAGTGTTCTTAACAATACACAGTGTTCTTCTAATACATGAACCCTGACAAGAGCGGTCCAGGCAGGGCCTCCCCAACAGGCTTAGCTTGGCATGTGATGGGCATTACTAACTGTTAGCTGAGTCAAACTTCTGGGTGCTGCAGAAGGCACAGATCCAGGCCAATTACTACATCTCCTCTGCCAAGCACAACGCTCCATCCTCTGTCCCAAGTCAGCCAGCTCTGCACATTCAAGACAGCCTCCTGTGGCTGAAACCTGGTCCAATGTCAGGGCTCAGGAGACGACTCTCTTCTCTGTGCTCCAACCCCTTTCATGGGAACTTGAACTTTAAAAAATGGCTTTACTGCCTGAGAGATGACTCTATGATTCACACTTTGAAATGCTGGTCTAAATGTAGCTTGTCCTCCAGTCCAAGAGTGACTTACTCGCTCCTGCTCACAGAAAGCAAAGGGACAGCTGGGCATTCTGGGCTGAGACTCAGGTCTCCAGGCCTGACACTTTGGACCATTCTGTACAGCTCAGGGGGGTGCCCATGCTCACCTTTGAGTGCTGTCTTCAGCAGCTGCTGAGTCTCTGCGTCAAAAGACTGGATTTTATACTCCTCTCTACCAGGCTCCCCCATGACCATTCAGCCCCAGCAGCTCTTTACTGGGGTGGGACTAATGACAGCACCTAGGGAGGAGGAGAGGGGCAAGGGAGAGGCCTCAGGTGTGCACTGTGGGGCCAGGTTCCGATCCTGCACGCCCCAGGCAGGGCTGGCCCGCACACTGAGACAGGTCCTCCCAGCCAGTCCGTTGCATTGGGCGGTTGGCTGAACGCCCACCAAGTTTGGCTTCTGGTGGAGACTGGGCACCAGCCAGGCACCTGCTGCTCAGTTTAAGAACCCCAGTAGCTTCTGGGATTACACAAGCGTAAAGAGGTGAAGGTGAACGTGCCTACCCTCTTGTCTCCACAGGAGGTAGGGTTATTCTCAGCTCATACCAATGTTGGGGTGGGGTGCGCGGCGCTGGGGGTGTGGATGGGGGCACATCAGACACTTGCCCTGTCTATATAAGCCAGCCTGGAAGCTGCTGGCCCAGCAGACTTCGGCGAATGACCGGGCTGGGGACACCGGGCAGCTGTCTCAGCAGGGTTCCAAGCCCCGTCTCCCCTCCTTCGGCTTTAATCAGAGTCCCTCTCAGTCCCCAAACCCGCCCTTCCAGCCCTAGGCCTGGCCTGTGTGGGCGGGTGCGGGAGCCCGAACTGCCGCCGTCCCGGTCAACTTCTCCCAGGGACGGACTGGTTAAACTCGCCTCCCGAGCGGCAGAAACCCGGTCCTGCCCATTCAGGACTCCCAATTCCTGAGCTCCATTCTGGACCCTTCCTCTTAAAGAAGAGAGGAGCGGGATGACGCGTCTCCCAGCGGCGGTCCCTGTGGGAGTCCCCTCTCCGGACGCGGTGCCTCCCCGCTGGTCAAAGGAGACGACCTTGGGGTCTCCAGAGCCAGGCAGCTTCTCCAAACCCGGAACACCCTGCCCGGCGGCGCAGGGTCGCCGTCCGGAGTCCCGCGGGCGAGAGGCGGCACGAGCGTCGGAACCCACCTGCCGGGCCGGCGCCGCGCCCGCGTGCCCGGAGGCTGCTCGGAGAGCATGGTGCGCGCGACCCCGGCCGCCGCGCAGCAGCAGCTGGAGTGGCTGGTCGGGCCTCGAAGCCGCTTAGGTCATTTCCGAGCGCGGCGCCGGGGCGGAGCCCGGCGTGGATGGGGCGGGGCCCGGCCCGGCTCGGGAGGGGCGGGAGCAGTCTCGCCAGCGCCACCTGCCGGAGTCCCGGGGACGCTGTCCTCACCGCTCGTCCTTCGGAGGTCAGTGGTGGTACCACGGGGAACATCCGCGACGCTGTCCCCACCCTGTCCTCACTCAACTCGCCCGCGCCGGGCGAGACCTACTCCTCCGCCCACAGGAAGCCATTGGTAGCAAGTGGTGGCACCCTACCCCGTCCCAACGCCTGGGGCTCGGGCTAAAACGGGTTCCAAAGAGGAGACTTAAAGAGACCCTGCGGAGGTAGGGCAGTGATGGCTGGAGGGGTAGGAACTTACAGGTGGTGGCCTCTTGCCCCCGACGCGAGAAGGCAGGGGTGCCTGTAACGGCTGGATCACTGCTCCCCTTTCCTTCTCTCCTACTCCAAGTACAAACAGTACTGGTAAAATAAGTTGAAAACCAGTGGACCAGCCCAAGAACCCCATCCCCCTGCTAGCCTGTGACCCGCGAAGTTCTGGGGTGACCCCGAAGTTGGTTAAGCTCCTAGCTTGGTCTTGGCTGGGGCTGGGAAAGAGGCATAGGCCTAGCAGCTTAGGGCCCTCCCCGAGGTTGGCCCTGGGTTGCAGAAAGGCAACCAGAAGGGGCTGGAAGAGAATTGCCTCTTTTCATGGTGTGGACAAGAAGTGTCCATGGTGACTTCCTGTTGCCAGAGTTCTCTCCTCTGATTAAAACAGCTGGCGGGAGTGGTCACCAGAAAAATGAGGAAGGACGGCTGTAGCAAAAGAAAGTAATGAGTAGAAGAGATGAAAAGAATAAAGTGTACTTTATTCCACTCAAGTGGAATTTCTTTAAAAATACATTCAGGCAGCTGCCTTCCTGCAGCCCCAACCCAGGCCTCCAGTGCCCCAAACCCTACCCACAGCCTAGATCTTCAGAATTAGCAGCCAAGAGCAGGGAAGCGTCAGGAGTCAGGGTCCCAAACATACCACAAAGCCCCAGGTCAGAGCCCAAACAGTTCTTATGACAGGAGTCCGAGGGCCACGACACCCACACAGGCTTGCTCCCAGCCTGTGCCTTCATCCTAAGTCACTGCAAAGGCTGGAGCCAGATCCCAGTCTCAGAGCAGGGTAAAGTCCTGCAGGGGACTCCTGTACTCCTCCATGCTGGCCTCCCCTGCACAGCCAACCCTGCAGGCTGGGCTGCCCTGGGTGGGTACGTAGGGGGGCAGAACTGGGTGGAAAGGGTGGTGCTTGTGTTCTGTAAATTCCCTCTCACCCCCGTCCCCCTAAGTGCAGTGTCTCCTCTGTGCACAGATGAGTAGATGTAAATTCTTGCGCTGACACCCCCCGCCCCCAATTGTGCCCTCAGCAGGCTGTCTGTCCGACCCTTTCCTTCTACCATCTGCTCACATGGCTGCTTCAGAGCTGTGGCCCTTCAGGAATGACAGAGGATACACACAGCACCTTGGGGCACCCTGAGAGGGCAGCTGATGCCAACTGGCTCAGCTGTAAGCTTCCCCCCACCCCATGCAAGAGGAGTGATCCCAGGTAGACTAGGGAGAAGGGCCCCCATCTTCACCCACAGTCCTTCCCATCAGCACAACCCCCCACTGCCTTCAGGCTGCTGGGACCTGCCTACCACCCCCCCCCCGCCCTCCCCCCCCAGAGGCCCTCAGCTGTGCTCCGTTGTCCAGGGGAGAGAACAGCCTGAGTGGAAATTAAGACATGAAGATCTGGGCATGGGGTGCGGGTGGGGGGGGGGGCGGTTATAAAGTGACCAGTTCTTCCCCCAGAACTAGAAGCAAAGCTGGGTGAGGGATGCAACTACTTAGAAAAATGGCATCTGAGGAAGGCAACGGTCCCCTCCCTCACACTTTGTGAGGAGGGATGATGAGGAAGGGAAGATGGGAGTGAGATTAAGGAATGTGCTTGTAGCTTCAATGTGTATTAAATTAGTTGGTGGGAGTAAGAGCCTACACGTGAGGACCAGGCCCCTGCCAAGGGCCCGGGCCCAGTCCCAGCCTTCGTGCTCCAGCCACGGCCCCACCCAGAGCAGGGACAGTTCTCTGGGTAGAAGGGGCTAAGAACACAGGGTAGCAGCTGCTGCCTTTCCTGTGAGCATGGGCTACAGAGAAACCACCGCAAACTCCTCGGACCAGCATGGCTGTGTCCCCACAGACCGAGTCCTGTGTGCTCTCCTTGCCCTTCTGGTGACAGACACGCTGGCTGGCAGGGATGGAGCGGGCGGCAGCTCTCAGTGCAACACAAGATCGTAGGTGAGCCTGCCTTCCTTCGGGAGGTTGCCCTTCCTGCCCTCGGGCCTAGCTGTCCGCCTTCTTCATGTGGTGGAAGAGGTTACAGAAGAGCTCATACCAGAAGAACACGAAGCCGGTGGAGAGAGCAGCCTTCAGTAGGCTGGGGGACAGGCCCTTGAAGAAGCCCCTTGGGCCTTCCTCTCGAAGCACCTGCCGGGCACAATCCACGAGGCCCTTGTAGCTGCGAACCTGGGGAGAAGAACAGGGAGGGTACTTGGTGGAGAGCAGAAGAAGAGCTCAACATGTGGGTGTTGGCTGTACTCTTTTGTCAGCCCAGCACCCGGCACATCACAGCTCCCAATAAACACTTGCTGGACAAAGAAATGACAAGGCAAAAAGGACAGAAAAGTAGACCTTTTCTTTCTCTTCCAAGTGGACTAATAATTCAGACTGAACAGATGTACCTAGAAATCAGCACTGGACAGAGCTTCTACTGACTGCGCCTCTTAAGGACCCTCTTCCGAAAGGCACCTCCAACCCTTTATCCCATCCCACCTGGTTCTCTTTGGGTGGTTGATCTGAATTTAGCCCTTGTTAGCTTTAGCCTCCAGTCTGGCCTTCTCAGTTGACCACATATTGCTGCCAGACTCGCGTCCCCAAGACACAGCTCCCTCCAAATCTCCAGTAACTCCCCGTGGTGTTGGCAGTGGTATTATAAAGAACCAAGGGGTGCCTGGCTGGCTCAGTTGGTAAAGTATGCAACTCTTAATCTCAGGGTTGTGAGTTTAAGCCCCACGTTAAGTGAAGAAAAGAAAGAAAGAAAGAAAGAAGAAGAAAGAAAGAAAGAAAGAAAGAAAGAAAGAAAGAAAGAAAGAAGAAAGAAAGAAAAAAAGAGAAAAGAAAAGAAAAGAAAAAAGAAAAAAGAAAAGAAGGAAAGAAAGAAAAAGAGAAGAGGAAAGGGGAAGGGGAAGGAAGGGAAGGGATCAAGTCCACACTCCGTGGCCTGTATTCAGAGTGTTGCTCCATTTGGCCTCAACTTCCCTCCCTGATCTGTCGTCATCCACCACCGGTCCTCCCACAAAACCAGCCACACAGTCTGTTAGAAGCAGGGCCTAGCTCCTCTGCCCTGGGCTCTCGCCAACTGTCCAAACTCAAACCGTCCTTTCAGGACAAGGAGGAAAAAGGAGGTTATAAAAACCTTGTGAACAGCTCCATATTTGTTAAAATGTATACACGTATGTTTATGCAAAGAAACAAACCTAGAGCCAAAGATTCTGCATGACTGCTACCTGTGGGTAGGTGGTGTTGGGAGTCATGTGTGATTTTAATCTTTCCGTCTAGCAGACTTCTCTGAATTTCCTACAAAGATATATTACAACTAACTCCATTCTTTCCCTTCCCTCAAGTAAGAAATGCTCCCGCCCTTCCCTGACTCCCAATCCATCCCACCCCTCTCTTCTGGGTGAAGAATGAATCCATGTATGAGTCGATCAGATTTAATTCATTCCTCTCCAGGAACCACTACAGAATAAAGCAAACAACTCTATGTGCCGGTGGGAGTCTCCTTCTCCGTGTTCTTTAGTATTTTGGGGACCTTTCTCTGGCCCAAACTGAATCGAACACTTTTTAAGAGGAAACACCGAGCTCTCCTTCACCTGGATCGTCCCACAGTGCCCAACATGCACGGGGCTTTGTGTGTGGCTTTCCCGCATTTCTGGGGGTCCCCAGGGACAGGTCAGGGATGACAGGGCTGTGGGGGCTAATGCTGCCCAATGGGCAGGTGAGGGATAAGACTCAGAGCTCTCTGAGGGGGACGGCTCACCTGGCCAAAGGAGGCTCGGGCCTGCTCAAACCCTCCGACCTGCAGCCGTTTCTTGAAGAGGTCCAGGGGGTACGTGAGGGCCTTGCTGATGACTCCGGCTCCACTGCCACAGAGGAGGTTTTTGAGGTTCTCTGAATCAAAGTGGGATTGAGGGGGATAAAGGAGAGAAGTGTTATCGGGGGCAGACAAGTTCAAGGTCAAGAGCCTAGCCCTCCACCGTGAAACAAAGACCCACCAGCACCCTGAGTCTGAGAACCACACACAGCTATGTTGGGGAAGAGTGACAATGAGGATGGAACAGAAGTGAGGGCTTGCCGTCTGCCGTGTGACTCGGTTCAAGGCTCGGGAGGGACCAGGACGCCCACCGCTCTTCCCATCCTCCTCAAACAAGAACCAAACAAAAGACACAACCAAAACCAGGCTGCGTGTAAGTGGGACCTCAGACAAAAATGAAAACCATGACTAAAGTCAGAAATAAATTTTGACAGTGCCACCGATGGGGTGGCAAGATCCAAAAGCGAGGGAGGGTCTACAAGCAGCGGGACTGGTTTGGTTGGCTGGGTGTATTACAGAGCAAGGTCTGGAGAGCGGGATGTCTTAGCTTCTGACAGGAAGCCCTTCTTTCCCAGGTGGTTCAGAAGGAGATGTTCTGGCTTGGGGGAGGGGGTGCAGCGGTGACCCAGCTTCCCTTCGTGTGAGGGCTGTCTCACCGTTTTTCCTTCCCTCGGCAGGCATGACCCACTCATGAACGTGCTTCAGGGCGTTATAAAAGGAGAACTGGAAGCCAGCGTAGGGGAAGATGGCGATCAAGGTGGGGTTCAGGCCTTTGTAGAAGACCAAGGGGCCTTCGGTCCTGTACATGGTCACCACGGCATCTCGAAGGGTTTTATACACCTGGACAGACATGTGCAGCTCGAGTGAGCGTGGGTGCCGGTTTAGCCCTAGAACGCCGCCCATCACATGCATCTCCCCTCATCGAAAATCCCAGCTGCCAGGAGCATTACTTGTCCTGCCAAGAGGACAGAGAAAATATTGGACAAAAACTCCAACAGTGGGGTTTTCCAGCAACAACCTGTCTAGCTCTTTACAAAACTCGTCTGTCTGCACAAGTGCACACAAGAATGTGCCCAAAGACAGCTGCCACAGTGTTCCGCACAAAAGCAAAGACGCAATGTCCACCCCTGGGCACATGATGTCAAAAGAACACAGAGCAACTGTTAAAACGTCATCTATGCGGCTGATAAGGGATCATCCCCCAAATAGACAGCTAAATGAGCACAGTGGGATGCAGAACAGGTATGGTGCTTGTGGAGGAAAAAAACTATGCAGAGATTATCCCGCACAAAGATCCATAGGAAACAAGGAAGGGCGAGCATTACCTCCATGCGGGGAAAGGTGGGGGCAGGGGAAGAGGGAGATTGACTTTCACCATTTTAGATTCTCTGGGTATTTGCCAGGTGCATATATTTAACCTTTTGTGAACTGTCAGCAGGCCATCTCCACGTAGGAAGACAACAGGGCACGGATTTTCCTTCTACTCAACATATACTCTCTGCAGTGGACCAGAGGGGGTTGTGGGCGCAGCGAGGCACGGCCCAGACAGGGCAGCTGAGGGAGTTACTCTGCACGGAGAAGGGAGGACCCTGGCCGCCTCCTCACCACTTGGCTCCCAGACGCAGACATCCACACTGAAGGATTTCGCCCCAGGGGATGTCCACGAAAGGGCCAGGACTCAGAGGAAGGCCATGAGGCAACAAGCCTGCCAGGCACCCACAGTCCCACTCTGCTTCCCTGTGCCCCCTTTAACACCAGGCTGGCAGCCAAGGGACACACACATCTGAGGAGAGCCTTCATAAACAACGGAGACCAGGGGCACCTGGCTGGCTCAGTCAGTAGAGTGTGCGACTCTTGATCTCAGGGTCATGAGTTGGAGACCCACGTTGGGCATAAAGATGACTTACAAAAAAATAAAAAAATAAAAAACCCAGAAAACATAATGATCGATGGGAGGCACAGAAATCATCTGGAAGGAAGAAACAGTATAGACAAAAGAAGAAAACTAACGGAAATGGAAACCAACCACAGAATTGGAAGTGATATTCTCAGGCCACAGAGAAGGGATCACCTCCGTGATATTTTTTTTTTTTTTTAAATTTTTTTTTTTCAACGTTTATTTATTTTTGGGACAGAGAGAGACAGAGCATGAACGGGGGAGGGGCAGAGAGAGAGGGAGACACAGAATCGGAAACAGGCTCCAGGCTCTGAGCCATCAGCCCAGAGCCTGACGCGGGGCTCGAACTCACGGACCGCGAGATCGTGACCTGGCTGAAGTCGGACACTTAACCGACTGCGCCACCCAGGCGCCCCGTGATATTTTTAAAAGAGGTAAGGGGAACGCCTGGGTGGCTCAGTCGGTTAAGCGTCCGACTTTGGCTTAGGTCATGATCTTGCAGTTTGTGAGTTTGAGCCCCTCGTCGGGCTGTCTGGTGTCAGTGCGGAGCCCACTTTGGATCCTCTGTCCCCCCCCCTCTCTGCCCCTCCCCAGCTTTCGTGCTCTCTCTCTTTCAAAAATAAATAAGCATTAAAAAAAAAAAAAAAAAGGTAAGCTTCAGAGAACAAGACAAGCTCTTGAGAGAAAAATCTTTGTGAGTTTGAATTGGGCAAAGATTTCTTAGATAAAATACCCAAAGCAAAATCCATAAAAGAACAAATTGATAAACTGGACCTTACCAAATTAAAAGCATCTTCAAAAGAGACTATAAGAGACAGGGGCACCTGGGTGGCTCAGTTGGTTGAGCATCTGACTGCGGGTCAGGTCATGGTCTCCTGGTCTGTGGGTTCGAGTCCTGCGTCGGGCTCGCTGCAAAGCCCACTTCAGATCCTCTGTCCAGTGTGTCCAGGAAAAAGGTCTGGACTAAAGGGTCCAGGAAGTACCCATCACAACAAATGACAGAGGGACCAGTGCACGTCACTGGTAAACTTCTAGAATGTCAGAAATCAGGAAGGGATCCTGAAAGCTCCCAAGGCAGGAAGGGTGATAGTTTCATATAAAGGGTCATTAATCAGAGTGATTCTGGACTTCTCCCCAGCAACACTGAGAGCTACCTAGAATTCTATACCCAAATCATGAGTCAAGTGTAAGTAAGGGTCAAATTAAGGCATTTTCTATCAAGGTTTCTCTAAAGAAGCCATATCTCATGTTGTGCTCCACCAAAATGAGGGATTAATCAAGAGAAGACACAGGACCCAGCAAGAGAATTTCTAACAGAACAGCTGGCAACAGTCCTGGGACAAAGAGTCCACACTGAAGCCAGAGGGTGAAGGCTGCCAGAGTGGAGGGCTCCAGAAGAGGCTCTGTAATAAAGTGGGACAGATGACCACAGGCTGACCCTATCAAGAGGATAACTTCGTGATGAGCATGCAGAAAGCTAAACAAATAAAATACAAGGCAATCACTAACTTCAGGCAAGACAAAAATATAAAAGAAAATGTAATCATAATGTATTTCAAGGCTCAGCAATAACATTTACATAATCATATCTGCAAGACACTGATATTGATCTAGCCAAAATCTAGAAATCAGGTATACTGTAATCAGACAAAGGAGGAAACACAAGCACACGAGGGTGATGGTAAAGAGGTAAACTCTCATCTTCCACAGTAGCCATCAAGAGTTACTGTCTGTAATTTAAAAATTAGAAAGAAAAAGAGACAGGGGCGCCTGGGTGGCTCAGTCAGTTGAGTGACCGACTTTGGCTCAGGTCACGATCTTGCAGTTTGTGAGTTCGAGCCCCGCGTCGGGCTCTGTGCTGATGGCTCAGAGCCTGAAGCCTGCCTCAGATTCTGTGTCTCCCTCTCTCTGCCCCTTCCCCGCTCATGCTCTGTCTCTCCGTCTCTCAAAAATGAATAAACGTTAAAAAAAATTTAAAAAATAAAATAAAAAAAGAAAGAAAGAAAAAGAGACAGAGATGTAGAAGGTTAAGCATGCTATGAAGAATTAGGAAGTAAATAACGGGAGAAGAGCCACGAGTATTAAAGTGGTTGCCTCTTGGGGACTGGAATCAGGGTGGCTGGTGTTTTCTTTATAATTCATGCAGAACCACCAGACTTTTTAACCTATATTGCTGATTAAGAAACATTTTAGGGGTGCCTGGGGGCTCAGTCGGTTAAGCATCTGACTTCAGCTCAGGTCATGATCTCGTGGTCTGTGATTCAAGCCCCACCTCAGGCTCTGTGGTGACAGCTCAGAGCCTGGAGCCTATTTCAGACTCTACGTCTCCCTTTCTCTGCCCCTCCCCTGCTCGTGCCCTGTCTCTCTCTCTCTCCTTCAAAAATAAGATAAAAACATTAAAAAAAAGATGTTACCAAAAAAACCAGAAACATTTTAAAGTTGAGGATTTACACCATGGCCACTACTGATCTGCAGCTTTTTTAAAAAAAAATTTTAGTGTTTTACTTATTTTTGAGAGAGAGAGAGAGAGAGAGAGACAGAGCATGAGCAGGGGAGGGGCAGAGAGAGAGGGGGACACAGAATCTGAAACAGGCTCCAGGCTCTGAGCTGTCAGCACAGAGCCCGACGTGGGGCTCGAACCCACGGACCGCGAGATCATGACCTGAGCCAAAGTTGGACCCTCAACTGACCGAGCCACCCAGGCGCCCCTGATCTGCAGCTCTTAAACAGATCTTTTCCATTCACTTTTGCACACAGATGATTTCCTGATCATTCCAGAATCTAGAATCCGCATCTCAATCACCTTAGCTAGAGGTAATGAGCTATTCTCTTTTCTCTTATATTTTTTCCTTCTCACAGACTTCTTTGGTTAATTTATTACTGAAGTATAATTGACACACAATGTTATATTAGTTTCAAGGCGCACCTTCTCATAGATTTTTTTTTTTTTCCCTAAAGGCTGGGCAGTCATGGAAGAGGACTCTAGCATCCCAGAGCAGGGAAGGTGATGGAGTGTCATCCCTCATTTTTCCTCATCCCAGCAGCCACCATGTTGCTGAGGTCTGTCTGTCTTTTCCATCTACAAACACCTTTCGTCCCCATCTCTCTGCTCAGTGCCCAGGGCCCCTCATCTCATTTCCCCATTAGGAGAAACCTCTATTTCCCACTGAAGTGCCATACAGAGGGATCTAGTTCTCATGCTCCATTCATGAGCTCGCAGGTTGTTCCCAGGGCACTTTGCCCTTCTGAACCACAAAAGTCATCAGGATGTCTCTTGAACAAAAGGGCTTCACCAACCCAGGATCTCCAGCCCAGGCAACACCAAGAACCAGCAGAACTGAAACCACAGTTATTCTTAAGCAGAGCGTCATTCCCCACCCTAAAGCAGAAGGGAGACGGAAAAATTCTTCCGTTGAGAAGAATCGGGTTGAGCATGGGCACACGCGCACATACACGTGCACGCACACGTACTGCTGTTCTTATGTAAGTCCAGGAAACGGAGATTATGGTGGGGAGCTCTATTTCAGGATTTAATCCCTCCCTTTCACTCAGTAAGTTCTTCCTGGAATCTGACTCAAACTTTCGGCGTAAACCAAAAACAACTCTCGCAATAACCCAGCAATACGATCTCAAGTCTCACTCTCCCGGACGCCCTCACCGTCCAGCCTGCTGTTCAGGATTTGTTCTGTCTCCCACGTGAGGCTGTGAGCACCCTGCACGGGGCTCAGCACAGTTACGGGTGTCACAGATGGACCAGCGGAAGGGACGCAAACCCCGGGTGCTCCCACTTTGTTTCCTCTAAGGAAAAGAGCCCCACCTCCTGGACCACCTTCGGCGACTCATTCCCGCCCCCTCTGGCCCAGCCACTCACCTTGGGCTCACCCTGAGCTGCAAAGCGGGTGCGCAGGACATCCACAGGGTGCACGGCGAGGGTGGCCGTGCTGGCAGACAGGCCTCCGCACACAAAGTGCACTGAGAAGTCGCGGGCATCGTACTTGCTGGCTCTGTGCACCAGCTCGGTCAGCAGTTCAAACGACAGAAACTGCAAGAGCACGCGACAAAGTTACTGACAACCCCCCCCCACCCCAAAACGCCACCATGATCCACGCGCGGCCCGGTTCTACAGGCGAGGAAATATTCTTCTTAGGCAGCGACGGGACACGATAAACATCTAATTTTGTTCAGAGCACAAATGCCATTTTCTACTCACATTTTCTACTGTGAGGAGAGCCAAATATCCAAAGGGTTAAGAAAATATCCGAGAAAAAATTTTACATCAGAAAGTTCTACTCCTCAACTGAGTTTCCTCAGAACCAGGGAAGCAAGGCCCTTATTTGATTCTCGGTGGGCAACCCCGGGGCTCACCTGGCGGTGGCACCGTTTGACAGACGTTCTGCCCTGGAGCAGAAATTCTCTTGGGAGAATTCCACATGTTCCACATTCTATGCCGTAAACCCCCTTTGCTCAGATCTTCCCCAGCCAACTCAGATGGGCCAGGGTCCCGAGAGCACGCTGCTGTATTTATTCATCACGCTGCGGTACCTGAGTGCCAGCTGCTGAGGCTGAAAGGCACGGGCACGTCAACTCATGAGCTCCCGACCCGAGCCATCGCTGTGATGTCATAGAAAAGCAGGCAGGGACTGCTCGGGCCCCAGCTGCCCAGGTGGGCATCCCGGCTCGGCTGCCTTTCCGGCTAGTGACTTTGGTTGGGGTCATTACCTAAGCTCTCTCTGCCTGGTCTTCCGTCTATAACACAGGAGTGACCACAGAACACCCCTCAAAGCGCTTAAAGCAGAGCCGGGCTCACCATTAGCACCACACGCAGGCAGCCCACTACCACCACTCCGACCGTACGGCTGCAAGCCATCCGCCACGAAATCAACCGGCACCGAGCCGCACGAATGTGTGAACAAAAGTCAAGGAGCCTGAATTCTCATCCTGGCCCCACCACTTCCAGGCTGTGTGGCCTCTGGCGGCTCGCTGACCCTCTCTGTGATCCACGTAACGTCTATTCTACCTCCCTCACAATGCTGCTGGGAAGTCTAAAGGAAGCACAGACGTGAAAATGCTATTTTGAAAAAATGCAAAGATTTGTATCGCCCTTTGCCAAGCATGGCGTCAAGACGGTCTCCTAGGGGCAACATCTAATATTCAGTCGGTGCAAAGTGCCCGCGGTGGGGAGGAGGTGCGCAAGGGAATACCCGTGGTATAACTCAGTCTGACTGTCTTCAATTTCAGACTTCAAACTTCAGGTAGTTTTGCAGTTAAGACAAGTAAGAAGTGTGGTGACCGCTCCTGCTGCCCTACCCAGACAGGGTCCCCGCAGGCCCCACCCTCCCTGTGTTCCTCTATTGAACAACTCCAACCCAGGGGCCTGGCCCGTTCCCCTGCCACCTACTTGGACAGCTCCATAGCCTATAGAGAGAAGCTGGGCTGGGATGTGTCCTTTCCAGAATGCTGTCGGGCCTTCCTCCAGCAAAATCTGTCTCGCAGCCTGGAGGATCCCGTGGTATTTTGCACTGGGATCACTGCGAGACAGGCGCTCAATCTGAAGCTAGGGATCAAAATTGAAAAAGTCAGGACAACAGGAGCAGGTGTGGGATGAGAAGGAGAACTTTCAGAAAAGGTTAACAAAGGCAGCAAAGTGCTTCTCCTTGACAAAACTCCAAGAAGAGAGAACTTGCCCTCTAGCCCATTATGTGGAACGAGGGGAAAAAGGTACCTGGAAACGGATCTTGATGACATCCAAGGGGCTGATCATCACCCGCGTGACAAGTCCAGACACAGACCCAGCCACCGCCACCTCGGAACTGGAGATATTCCTGCCATCAGCTTGGGGGTCATAGCCAACCATCCCTGCCCCTGGCCCATACAACGTCCATCAGTTTCAGGCTGCAAGCAAGAGACGTGGAGTAAACACCAGAGCAAGTTCTTAGGGTCTCTGCTCATATGCCACCTCCTCAGAGCAGTCCTCCCGGACCATTCCATCTAAAACAGCACCTACATGCCCTCTTGTCCCCTCGCCCTGATTTAGTCTTCTTTATGGCATTAGCACACTTGACGTTTATTCTGCACGCTTCTTGTCACCCTCCCCCCCTGGAATGTGAGCCCGTGAAAATGTGGCCTGGCTCCCATTTGCCCATCCCTGTATTTCCAGAGCCTGGAACAGAGCCCAGCATGGTGAGTGGTCATATTTGTTAACTGAATGAACAAACAGGCTTGGGCGGAAATCATTCACTTCCAGAGATCAGCTTGCTTTCCAAGACACCTGGCTCTATGGCCAACTCCCATCCAAGGTAAAGTCCCAGGCTGAGCCAGCATGACAGCAGATGAGCATGGAGGGAGACGTCAGACATGCAGGCTCCAGGAACGGCCCATGGGACTCTCCAACAAGCCCACGTGATCCCAAGGAAGAGCCCAGAGACTCCTTAGCTTTCTCCATTGCCTCCCCAGCTGCAGCAATGGGGGGGGGGGTGCTGCTAGGCTTTGAAATGATACTTCCTGGCCCACCCGATCTCCACTGACCTCCTCGACCTCACCCTGGACCTCTCTTCAGCCACTTCAATCAGGGTGGGCTCCGCTCCGGACAAGTTTCTGGAAAACACTGCTTGAGTTCCTACTGCCAGCCTCGCCTCTGCATCTACTGTCCCCCATGTCTGAAACACAGTGGCTCTTCCCCACCTCATATGCCCCCACTCACCCTTCCCCTGTAGCTCCTCCCCCTGCACCAGGGCTCAGCTAAAGAGCATCCCGCCACGGATCGGACTCCTGTCCTCTCTAGCATTCACAGCACTCGCTCTGGTTGAGAACCACTGTTGTCAAGAAACACTAGCAATGGTGTATAAAATGACATGCATTACATCACTCTTTGTAAAACTGGATATAACACAAAGGGATGGATAAATACACTAAGTCACATCCAAGCAATGGACTCGTACGTCGCCATTAAGAAGAACGAGCCAGAGTGATACGCACACTTGAAAAGATGTCCATAATACACTGAAACGTGAGGCAAAAAAAAAAGCAGCAGGTTTCAGAACAGCGTGTCTAGCAAAACCCCATTTTTGCAAAAGTAAACCAGCAAGACCTATGACACTGTGTAGGGTAGTAGAGAGCACGGGGCAAAGTCTGGAACTGCGCACCCCCCAACAGGCTGGTTAAGATCACCTTTACGGGAAGGGTTGGGAAAGGAAGACAGAAAATACATCTCTCCCTTTCTCTTTCTTTTTTTTAATGTTTATTTTACTTCTGGGAGAGAGAGAGAGAGAGAGAGGAGAGAGAGTGTGTGCGTGCACGTGCGTGAGCGGGGGAGGGACAGAGAGAGAGGGAGACAGAGGTTCTGCAGTGGGCTCCGGACAGCAGACAGCCCAACGTGGGGCTCGAACTCACAAAACATGAGACCATGACCTGAGCCATAGTCAGACGCTTAACCGACTGAGCCACCCAGGCACTCCTCTCCCTTTTTCTTTACATAATTCTATATCATATGAATTTGTTACAAAACTAAATATAAATGATTTTAGAAGGAACCGCAGAACCAACCTAGTTTTTGAATACTAACAGTTACAATAAAGTCGGTGCCCACAGAGAGACAAGGTCCATCCCACCACTGATTCTTTTTCTCCTCTGGAACTCTGAGAGCCCCAAACTCACGCTTCTGAAAGTAGGAAAGTAGTGCTCCAATCCATCCTTAAAATTAACAAGGCATTTCCATGGGGCTCTCTTAGCAAAGTATTCTAAAATATTTTATTAAAAGTCTAATGGTATGGGAGCACCTGGGTGACTCCAGTCGGTAGAGCATCCAACTCAATCTCAGGGTCATGAATTCAATCCTCGCACTGGGCGCGGAGCCTACTTAAAAAGAAAAAAGTCTCAGGGCACCTGGGTGGCTCAGTCGTTTAAGCATCTGACTCTTGATTTCGGCTCAGGTCATGATCTCACAGTTCATGGGATCAAGCCCCGCATCAGAGTCTGCACTGACAGTGTGGAACCTGTTTGGGATTCTCTATCTCCCTCTCTCCCTGTCCCTCCCCTCTCAAAATAAATCAACATATATTAAAACAAAAACAAAAAAAGCCTCATGATGTGAAACTGCCACCCCTCCAGGAATGTGTCCGTTTCTCGGCACTTTCTTCCCCACACTCTCAAAGGAGGAGGGAGATCTGGTCTTGCCCACCAACTTCTGAGACATTAATTCAAGCTGCTTCTCTCCAGGCACCTGTGAGAAACAGATGATTGACAGGCAAAACCTCGACTGCTGAGGTCTCACTGAGCAGGGTGAGCTCTCTGCCATCAGGAAGGGAATGAGGTATTTCTACAAATAAGCTGCTGTGCATAGCTGGACATAACATTAAATCTCATATCAATAAACTTAAGTTCTGCCTCCCTAGTACCCCGAGAGGCTTATTTAACCTGGGTTCCCATCCCTCTCCTGGAAAATGAGAATGATGTCCGCCCTGCCCAGCCCAGACTGCTGGGAGGATCATGCACGATAACATATGTGGTAAAGTTTTGTAAAAAAAGGTAAAAGTTTTATACACGTGAAAGGGCTGGTTAAATATAGTTCAGTAGTGACCTTACGTTTCCCGCTTGCTGGATTTCCTTCTTGTACCAGTAAGCCTTGATATTTATCTAAAGACAAAATAAAAATGAAATAGAGCTATACGCATGATATATAGACTAGAGCACCCAGAGGATGGGGGGCCGCTGGAGTGAGTGGCAGGGTGGATGGGGTGCGTGAGAGTTTGCCTTGGCCAGGCCATCCCCCTTCTCTTACTGCGGAAGCCCCTGAGATCGGATATGAATGGTGAGCTCGGGTGCCCGTGTGCCCAAGTGTTCAACGGGGGGGGGGGGGGGGGGGGGGGGGGGGGGGATGTCCCCGCAGGTGTCCCCGCGTGTGGACGCAGGTGTCCAGGAGTGGCTCGGAGCGTCTTCTCCCCGAGTCCGAGAAGATGCCAGCCAAACAGGCACCCACGTGTATGGGTGTCCCGCGTGTGTGCGGTTTTGCCTCCTGCGCCGCTGAAGATGCTTCTTTGGTCAGGCGTGACACGAGTGCGTACAGACCCTGCTCCCTCGTGAGTGCTGGCGCGCGTGTGCGACCCCCGGGTCCCCAAACGCACGGTGAGGAAGTAAGAGGTAGAGGTCACTCACCCGGCACGAAGGGCGCGGCCCGTCTCCGCGCGCTTCTCTTCCTATCTACTCCAGCAGTCTCACAGCAACCCTAACTGAACTCGGCAGTAACTGACGGGCTCCGGGGCCAATCACTGCGCAGCTTCCGACATACGCTGGACCAATAGTTGTACAGCCGTAGAACCGCAACACCTCTCGCAAGGTGTAGCTGGGTAATGTAGTCCGCCGCTACGAAGGCGGGTCCCCGTGCAAGAAGTAGAGCTTTCTGGGAGATGTAGTCTCGCCGCGCGCGTGGCGCGTCCCCAAGTCAAGGCTGCGCCCTTGGAGGTCTCGGCGCCAAGTGGTGTGTGGCTTTCGTCGTCCAACCGGCAGGTGGAAGCTTGGGGTGCGCTGAACTTGACCCGTTTTCCTCAAAACCCTCGTAGTCTCAGAACCCGGACAATCTAAACTTGGGAGAGATGGCGGGAAGTTTAGCTAAAACCTGGAGGACTTGGGAGTGAGACTAGATGGGTTTTTGAAACCAGGAAGAAGACGGCAAAAATGTAGAGGTTTTGTTTTCCCCTAGAGTTTATTATGCATAATTTCTCATTATAAAAATGATATAGAAATACATTACAGACCCTACAGAAAATGTAGAAACGAAGGGAGGAAGTGAGTCATACTACCACTCAAGCCAAGTAGCATCAGCGTTTTTTGCAGGACAGTATTCCCGATTTTTAAATTGCATTTTCCACATTAGTGCAATCACTTTGACGCACACTTTTAAACCATTTTCATTGCACAAGTTAAAACATTCATACATATACAAAAGTAAAATAGCCTAATGAACACCATACAGTCATTACTCAACTTTAACAATGAACCAATTCATGGTCAATTTTGTGTCCCTTATCCCTGCACCTATGTCGCCCCCTAACATTATTTTGAAGTAAATACCAGACAACATATGATTTCACCAGTTAACATTTCAGAATGTATCTTTAAAAGACAAGCACTCCCCTTTTAAAGCATATCCCCCAAACTTACCATCCCCACCCCCCAAAAAATTAACTATAATTTTTCTAATATTATCAAATATCAAATTAGTGTTTACATTTCCCCGATTGGCCTATCATTTTTAATGACATTTAAAAATGTCATTTTTTTTAAAGTTGGGCTAATTGCTATCCAGGCTATACACTGGAACTGGTTAGTATGTCTCAAGTCTTTTCAAATCTATGGTTTCCCTCTTCTCTGATTTTTGCTTGCAATTTCTTTCATGTTCTTCTCATTTCTTTTCCTTTCTCGATTTGTTTTTTAAGAAACTAGGTGGTTTATCCCGTAGCGTTTTCCCCAGTCTGGATCTGGCTTGTGGCATCTGCACGGCATTGTTTTAACATCTTTCTCTGCCTCCTGTGTTGTTTGCTAGGAGGTCTGATCAGATCAGGTTTGATTTTTTATTTTACAAGATTACTTATGTGGTATTGTGGACTTCTATAAGGAGAATCACAGTGCCTGCGTGTCTCTCATTTTGTGATGTTTGCAGTCATTAATATCACCACACTGCCTGGGGGTTGTAAATAGTGACATCATTTCAGCATTTATTAGCTGGACCATCTGTAAGAGGAATATCCCTTCATTGGTTAATTGATTATATGAAGTACACTTCATAGAAGAAAGGCAGGATAAATGCGTGACTATTTTTAGCAGTTTTCAAAATAATTAACTGGTTCCCTAGTATCTTTCAAAGGTGATTGATCAATGAGATTTTTTATTGTTATTATCATTATGACCACAAAACATATTTTATTTACATTTTTATTTGTTTTTTAAGTAAGCTCTACCCCCAACATGAGGCTTTAATTCACGATCCTGTGATCACGAGTCACATAACTCTACCGACTGAGCCACTCAGGCGCCCCCACATAGGACATATTTTATATCTATCATTTGAACATATGGATTTAAACAGATTTGTCCTCGGGGCACCTGGCTGGCTCAGTTGGTAGAGCATATGACTCTTGATCTCGGGGTTGTGAGTTCAAGCCCCATCTTGGGTGTAGAATTCACTTAAAAAATAAAATAAAATAAAGAACCATATTTGGCTAGTGGGTGCCTATTCAAGTTGCCTCTGAATCCTTTTGGCAAAATGTCTAGCTTCCTACTTTCTGGTGTAACAAGTTGTTCTAGGCTCATCACAAGTTTTAAACAGTTTTATTGGAGTATAACTGACATTATGTGTCTTTTAAAAATGTTTATTATATATATTATATGTGTGTGTGTGTATATATATATATATATATATATATGTATTTTTAATGTTTATTTTTGAGAGAGACAGAGTATGAGCAGGGGAGGGGCAGAGAAAGAAAGAGTCACAGAATCCAAAGCAGGCTCCAGGGTCTGAGCTGTCAGCACAGAGCCCGACGCGGGGCTTAAACTCACGAGCCTTGAGATCATGACCTGTAAAATGTTTATTATATTTTTGAGAAAGAGAGCACAAGTAGGGGTGGGGCAGAGAGAGAGGGAGACAGAGGACCCAAAGCAGGCTCTGTGCTGACCACAGAGAGCCCAATGCAGGGCTCGAAATCACAAACCGTGTGATCATGACCTCAGCTGAAGTCAGACGCGCAACTGACTGAGCCAACCAGGCGCCCCAACAATTTTATGTTCTGACGTGTGGTGTATATCGCGACAAAAATAGCGAACATATGTCTGTGACTCCAAAAGATTACTTGTGCTCCCTCACTATCCCACCCTCTTCTCCCTCCCTCTTCCCCAGGCACTCTCTGATCTGCTTTCTGTCATCATAGGTTAGTTTGCAGTTTATAGAATTTTCTATAAATGGAATTATATATGATGTCCTTTTTGTCTGGCTCCTTTGCCTCAGCATAATTATCTTGAGATTGATCCACGTTGCGTGTATCATGAGTTGATTCCTTTTTCTTGCTGAGTAGTATTCCACTGTATGGATATACAACACTTTGATCATCCAGTCACCTGTTGATGAATATGTGGGTTGCTTCCAGTTTGGGGCAATTACAAATAAAGCTGCGATAAATATTCACATATAAGTCTTTGTATTGACATCTGCATTCATTTCTCTTGGGTGCAAATCTCAGAGTAGAATGGCTGGATCATAGAGTCAGTGTATATTTAACTTTGTAAGAAACTGCCAAAGTGTTTTCCAAAGTAGTTGTACCATTTTACTTCCCCACCCCCACCCCTGCAGGATGACATTTCTAGTTCCTCTACCTCCTTGGTAAGGTGATTCTTTATGAATCTATCCATTTTAAAAGATATGTAGTAGTATCTCATTGTGGTTTTAATTTGCATTTCCCTAGTGCCATATCTTTTGAATATCTTTTTGTGTGCTTACTTGCTATCCTTACATCCCCTTGGTGCTCAAATCTTTTGTCCATTTTTTAAGCTTTTTTTTTAATGTTTATTTATTTTGAGAGAGAGAGAGACAGAACGCGAGCAAGGGAGGGGCAGAGAGAGGGGGAGACACAGAATCTGAAGCAGGCTCCAGACTCTGAGCTGTCAGCCCAGAGCCTGATGCGGGGCTTGAACTCACGAACTACAAGATCATGACCTGAGCCAAAGTCAGATGCTTAACTGACTGAGCTACCCAGGCACCACTCTGTTGCCTATTTTTAATTGGATTGCCTTTTTTTTTTTTTAAAGGAGAGAGAGCAGGGGAGAGGGAAAAAGGGAGAGAGAGAGAGATAGGGAGAGGGAGAGAATCTCAAGCAGGCTCCATGCCCAGTGCCAAGTCCAACACAGGGCTCAATCCCATAACTCTGGGATCGTGACCTGAACCAAAATCAAGAGTCAGACACTCAACCGACTGAGCAACCCAGGTGCCCATGGATTGCTTTGTTTCTTAGTGTCGAATTTTGAGAGTTCTTCTCTTTTCTGGATATAAGCCCCTTATCATAATATATGTAGCTTCTCATGAGCTATGTGGCTTGTCTTTTCACTCATGTCTTTCAAAGAGCCCAAGTTCTTAATTTTAATAAAGTCAAGTTTATTGATTCTTTTCCTCTTTTACGGATCATGCTTTTGATATCATATCTAAGAGTTCCTTGCCTAGCCAAAAAAAAAAAAAAATTTTTTTTTCTTCTACATTTTCCAATAGAAATTTTATAGCTTTAGGTTTTACATCTAGGTCTCTGGTCCCTTTTGGTGTTTGTTTGCTTGTTTGTTTGTTTAAGGAAGCTCTAGGCCCAGCCTAGGGCTTGAACTCACAACCGCAAGTCACATGCAGGATGCTTGGTTGCGGGAAGAGCATACGATTCTTGATCTAGAGGTCATGGGTTTGAACCCTACACTGGGTCTAGAGATTACTAAAAAAAAATAAATAAACTTAAAAAAAAAAAAAGAGTCACATGCTCTACTGACTGAGTCAGCCAAGCAACCCTGGGTTCATTTTTGTGTATGACATGAGATATGGACAGAAGTTCTTCCTCCTTTTTTATTTATTTATTTATTTATTTTTTATTTGGATATTTCATTGTTTCAGCACTGGAAATCACTGTGGTTTTTGTTGTTGTCGTTGTTGTTGTCGTTGCTGTTGTCGAAAAGTCTATTCTTTTCCCATTGAATTACCTTTTGTAACTTGGTTGAAACTCAGTTGCTCTGGGGCACCTGGGTGGCTCAGGTTGAGCGCCTGACCTTGGCTCAGGTCATGATCGCACTGTTCGTGAGTTTGAGCCCCGCATCGGACTCGCTGCTGTCAGTGCGGGGCCTGCTTCGGATCCTCTGTTCCCCTCTCTCTCTGCCCCTCCCCTGCACATGCTCTCTGTCTTTCACAAATAAACATTTTAAAACATCAGTTGTTCATATATATACAGAATTTTGACTTCTGCTTTCCTTTGACAAGCATTGTCCACATGGGAAGTGGATGGTTATAAATGTTATGGTGGCCCACAGTGGGCAGAACCAGGTACAGAAATTTGACATGTTGTCCTTCATGAAAATGTCCTCCACTTTGCCCTTCAGGGCACCCCCTCACCCCCACCTCCGGTCCTCACTCACCTCCTCTGTCTCTTTGCTTAGATTGCCTTATTTTGCCATGAAAGCCCAGCCTCTGTTATATCTCTGTTTTCATCAGTTTTGTGGACTGATTTTTTGTGGACTGGCTGGCTACCTCTCCCACATAATCTCTTCAGCTATGGAGATCTTTGGTTCTATTTTGTTCTGGACTAGAACAAGCCTACATTTTAGAACAGGTCTCCCCACGGTCACTCAATAGGTAAGGCAGCAGGACTTTGGCTACTGGCTAGTTGTAGGGTGAGTTAGACTCAGGGAACTACAGATCGCAAGAACTGGAAAGACTCATGGAAATCACGTAGTGCAGCCAGGGCCCAGAGGGGCTAGGCGGTGTGCCCAAGGTCCTTCAAAGGCAGATGGCAAATTCGTGGCCCAGCGGAAATGAGATCACTGGCAGGTGCCAGCCTTCCTGGGCTCACACCTTGGCTCCGGCTTTTGCATATTTAAAATCTGGTCATCTCATTTTAAGTTAAATATACTAAGTATATCCTATCGTGCGGAAAGAGAAACCGGAGAAAAGCGGTTCCCGTCAGCTTGGGGAAGTGAATCCTTCTGTGACCTCATCAAAATTTACCCTAAAGAGACCTATTAAAAGCTTCTTTGGATTTCCCCTGCCTTCTCAGAGGAAGTAAATACCTCCTTGGCCTTGACCACATAGGGTTGGTATTTATCAACTCCTCCACCAATGATCTGTCCAATCACAGGCAAAAGAATCTCTTATTGCCCGAGCCGTCAGCTGTGCCACCAAGAAGAGTCCTGAGAGCCAGGAGGTAATTTGCTGTGGCTCTGTAGCCAGGCACGCCTTCCTTTGGGCCACAGTTTCTCTACCTATGAAGATGGAAGTGTTAGGGGCACCTGGGTGGCTCAGTCGGTGAAGTGTCCGACTTCGCACAGGTTATGATCTCGCTGTTCACGGGTTCGAGCCCCGCGTCGGGCTCTGCTGTCAGCTCAGAGCCTGCTTCAGATCCTCTGTCCACCCCCCCCCATCCTCCCCTGCATGCGCTTTCTCTCTCTCTCTCAAAAATAAACATTAAAAAAAGAGGGAGAGATGGAAGTGTTGGACTACAGGGTGTCCAAGCTTTGCTGCCTCTGTGCTTCCAAAGGTATAAAAATATCTGCATTTTTAGTAAGCATCCCAAGGGTTCTCAACTTCAGCTGATGCAAGAATCATCTGGGGTGCTTATTTAAAAATGCGGGTACGCCTCCTTAGGGATACTCATTCTGATCAAGCAGGTCTAGCATGTGGCCCAGGAATAAGCATTTTGGTTGGTGGCCCATGTTTGGAGGAAGATTGAATTAAGGGGTACACATCTTAGTGGATCATCCCAGGCTCTCCTTATTTCTTTCTCCTTTCTTATGACTCTGGGTGAGATGAAGGGCCTCTATTCCCCATCATTTTTTTCCATCAAATATTTATTGAGGGTCTGCCTAGCCAGACACTGTTAAAAAAATTTTTTTTTATGTTTGTTTATTTTGGAGAGAGAGAGAGAGAGACAGAATGTGAGTGGGGGAGGGTCAGAGAGAGGGGGAGACACAGAATCTGAAGCAGGTTCAAGGCTCTGAGCTGTCAGCACAGAGCCTGACGCGGGGCTCGAACCCACGAACCATGAGATCATGACCTGAGCTGAAGTCGAAGTTGGGACGCCCAATGGACTGAGCCACCCAGGTGCCCCCAGACACTGTTTTTAGATGCTGGAGATATAGCAATGAGCAAATCAGAATTTCTTCCCTTCTGGAGCTTTCTTTCACTTAGTAATACGTACCTGAGTTTCCTCCATATCTCTCCGTGGTGTGATAGCTTACTTCTTTTTAGAACCAATAGTTCACTGTCTGGATGCATCACACATTCACATACTGAAGCACATCTTGGTTGCTTCCACATTTTATTTACCTTTTTAAAGTTTATTTATTTATTTTTGAGAAAGACAGAGACAGCATGGGCGGGAGAGGGCAGAGAGAGAGGGAGAGAGAGTGAATCCCAAGCAGGCTCTTTACCGCCAGCTGCAGAGCTCAATGTGGGGCGCGAACTCACGAACCATGAGATCATGACCTGAGCTGAAACCAAGAGGTGGACGCTTAATCGACTGAGCCACCCAGGTGCCCTGCTTCCATGTTTTAGTGATTATGAATAAAGCTTCTGTAAACATCTGGGCGTAGGTTTTTGTGTGCATGTAACTTTCCATCATTGTCATTTACTTATTTTTTAAACTTTGGGGCTGTAAGTTTGAGAAAATCATCAAAGACCAACAACTGTAGGAGGGTTCTGGAGGAAGCTGGGGCAGCTTGCAAGGGGCCAAAGATAGGGGCATGTTTGACCAAGTTCCCTTTTCTGTCCTTTCAGATTCAGTAAATGATTCAAACACCAGCGTACTAACCAAAGGGCGGGAAAACACACACACACACACACACACACACACACACACGAAAGAAAGAGGATTCACTGTCCAGTAGCTTTCAAGAGCTGATTTCTTATGCATTTCAACTTTCTTCTGCTCTTGTCAGCAGAGCCAAACATCAAGAAGCTATCAGGAATGTCAATGTCAGCCCCAGGAGAAAGCTTTCCAAGTCTGCTGGAGGGGTCTCTGGGCTTCCAGCTTTCTGTGGTTTCCAGCATTTGGTTCTCTCTGACAAGATCATCTGCCTTCGTGGGTGACAACACCTCACCCATTACTCATTTCTGAGCTTCCCTGAGAAGGTGTTTCCTGCTGTGTCTGTGGGAAGCCCGTCGTCAGTCACCGCGTAACGCGCAGAGGAAGAGTGGGTGCAGTTCCATCACAGACGAAAGGCTGCTGTGCCCCAGGTGAACTGCAGACCACGTCCCCTTCCTCCACGACTTCTGATCTCATCAGACTCAAGAATGACTACTTCTGGGAACCTCAAACTTGGACGTAAAGTTGACAGTAAAAAAGATGAACGACCCAATAAACAAATTAGGCAAGAGAGCTGAACAGACATTTCACAAAGAAAGATACAAATGGGTAATAAGCAAAGCACAAAAGCACCCGACAGCATAAGCCCAAAGGAAGTGCAAATTTGAAATGGCAATAAGGCACCACTGCACATCCACCGCAGTGGCTAAAGTTGTAAAAGACGGATGACACCAAACGTTAGCAAAGCTGTGGGGCAACCGGAACTCCGGCCCAGAGATGATTTTTAAGTAATCTCTACCCCTAACATGGGGCTCAAATCCAAAACCCTGAGGTCAAGAGTCCTGTGCTCCACCAACTGAGCCAGTCAGGCACCCCATTTTCAACTATTTTTTATTTTTTATTTATTTTTTATTTTTTAAAAAATTTTTTTCAACGTTTTTTTTTTTTTTTTTTTTATTTATTTTTGGGACAGAGAGAGACAGAGCATGAACGGGGGAGGGGCAGAGAGAGAGGGAGACACAGAATCGGAAACAGGCTCCAGGCTCTGAGCCATCAGCCCAGAGCCTGACGCGGGGCTCGGACTCACGGACCGCTAGATCGTGACCTGGCTGAAGTCGGACGCTTAACCGACTGCGCCACCCAGGCGCCCTTCAACTATTTTTTAAACGTTTATTTCTTTTTGAGAGAGAGAGAGAGAGAGAGAGAGAGAGAGAGAGAGAGAGAGAATCTGAAGCAGGCTCTGTGCTGTCAGCGCAGAGCCTGATGCAGGGCTCGAACTCATAAACTGCGAGATCATGACCCAAACCAAAACCAAGAGATGAACACTTAACCAACTGAGCCACCCAGGCATCCCTCAACCATTTTTAAGTGTCCAGTTTTGTGGCATTCACTCCATTTGCAATGTTGTGCAACCATCACCACTCTTTCTAAAATGTTTTTCTCACTCCAAACAGAAACCCTGTATCCATGACACAATAATTCCCCATTCCCCTTCTTTCCTGGCCCCTGGGAATCTTTTTTTTTTTATTATTTTTTTTATTTTTTAAAATTTACATCCAAATTAGTTAGCATATCGTGCAACAATGATTTCAGGAGTAGATTCCTTAGTGCCCCTTACCCATTTAGCCCATCCCCCTCCCACCACCCTTCCCGTAACCCTCAGTTTGTTCTCCATATTTACGAGTCTCTTCTGTTTGGTCCCCCTCCCTGTTTTTATATTATTTTTGTTTCCCTTCCCTTATGTTCATCTGTTTTGTCTCTTAATTTTTTTTTTTAATTTTTAAATGTTTTTATTATTGAGAAAGCATGAGCAAGGGGAAGGCAGAGAGAGAGGGAGACCCAGAATCCGAAGCAGGCTCCAGGCTCTGAGCTGTCAGCACAGAGCCCAATGCGGGGCTCAAACCCATGAACTGTGAGATCATGACCTGAGCTGAAGTCGGACGCTTAACCGGCTGAGCCACCCAGGCGCCCCTGTTTTGTCTCTTAAAGTCCTCATATGAGTGTGAAGTCATATGATATTTGTCTTTCTCTAATTTCACTTAGCATAATAGCCTCCAGTTCCATCCACGTAGTTGCCAATGGCAAGATTTCATTCTTTTTGATCGCCGAGTAATACTCCATTGTGTGTGTGTGTGTGTGTGTGTGTGTGTGTGTGTATATATATATATATATATATATATACCACATCTTTATCCATTCATCCATCGATGGACATTTGGGCTCTTTCCATGCTTTGGCTATTGTTGATGGTGCTGCTATAAACATTGGGGTGCATGTGTCCCTTCGAAACAGCACACCTGTATCCCGTGGATAAATGCAGAGTAGTGCAATTGCTGGGTCATAGGGTAGTTCTATTTTTAGTTTTTTGAGGAACCTCCATACTGTTTTCCAGAGTGGCTGCACCAGCTTGCATTCCCATGGGAATCTTTACTCTACTTTCCAGGTCTATGGATTTACCTCTTTTAGATATTGCATGTAAGTGGAACCATACAATATTTGTCCTTTTGTGTCTGGTTTCTTTCATTTAGCATAATGTTTTCAAGGTTCATCTACATTGTAGCACGAATCAGAATTTCATTCTTTTTTCTTTTACGTTTATTTATTCATTTTGGGAGGGGGAAGGGGCAGAGAGAGAAGGAGAGAGAAAGAATCCCAAGCAGGTTCTGCACCATCAGTGTGGAGCCAGACGAGAGGCTTGAACACACGAACCACGAGATCATGACCTGAGCTGAAATCAAGAGTCAGGTGCTTAATGGACTGAGCCACCCAGGCACCCCAGAACTTCATTTTTCTACGTGGCTGAAAAATATTCCATTTGCACGCATACACCTCATTTTATTCATGCATTTGTCTTTTGGTGGGTATTTGAATAGTTTGGCAATAACTATAACTGCAACAAACATTGGCTTGCAAGTATCTGAATCCTCATTTTCAATTCTTTCATCGGGTCCATGCCTAGAGGTGGAATTGTTGAGTTATATCGTAATTCTATGTTTAGTTTTGTTTGTTTGTTTGTTTTTAGGAATCACCAAACTGGTTTCCACAGCAATTTCACATCCGCACCAGCAATGTATGAGGGTTCCAACGTCTCCACATGGTTGTTAATACTTCTTTTCTATTTGTCTGATGCCATGTGCTTTTGCATACACAATTTTCTCTTCTTTCCCCCAGCGTCTCTCTGAAGCCCTTCCTGACCCCATCTGAGTCTGTGTTTCACCCCCCGCTTCCCCCATACCCTATCCCTGTCCTGAGACAGATCACTGGTCAGCTTCCTCCCTACGTTTTGAGCTCCCTGAAGGTTGGCGTTTGCCAACCTTCCCACTCTTCTGTCTCCAGCACCTAGCACAGATCCACGTTCAAAATGCTCAACACTTGGGGCACCCGGATTGCTCAGTCGGTAAAGCTACGGAGGAGCTTTCTGCATGGAGGAGAGTTGAATGGAGAAAGACTGTGGGGCCTCTTTGGGTGTCTTTTTTTGCTCACCTTTGGGGTGGGGATACACCTGCTTCTGAGGCCCCTTGAGCTCTGGAGAAAAAGAGGTGTCAGAGAATGTGGAGGATGAACGCTTGATACACATGCGTGAATGGTAGGGTTTCAGGATTAGATTCAGCCATGACAGTGACGGGGCCCTACAGTAACAGCGGCTAAATCCATCAAAGGGCAGGGGACACTGTCCAGGGCTGGTTAGGCCACTGTCTTCACGAATGTCCCACGGGCACAGAGGCCTAGTTCATCATGCCACCATCCCAGGTGTGGCTCTCACTGTCTGACCCCAGGCAGCAGCTGGAATTCTAGCAACAGGATGGAGGAAGGATTTGGAGGAGAAAGGGGTTCTGGGAGGGCTACCTGGAGCTCCCACATGAGACTTTCACTTGAATCCTATTGGTGAGAATTCAGTCACAGGGCCACACCTAAAAGCTGGAGTGGCTGAGAGGCACCTGGGCGGCTCAGTCGGTTGAGCGTCTGACTTCAGCTCAGGTCATGATCTTGCGATTGGTGAGTTCAAGCCCCACATCCGGCTCTGTGCTGACAGCTCGGAGCCTGGGGCCTGCTTCGGATTCTGTGTCTCCCTCTCTCTCTGCCCCTCCCTCATTCCCACTCTGTTTCTTTCTCAAAAATAAATAAACATTAAAAAAAATTAAATAAGTGTTAAAAATTTTTTAAAAAAAAGTCATGTACAGGCTATAAATTGAGTGTTCCACTCACTACTCTAGAAGAGGAGGGAAGGGAGGGGGGGAGGAAATGACAGCCCGTGGCTCAAACCACGAGATCATGACCTGAGCCGAAGTCAGATTGACGACTGAGCCACCCAGGCGCCCCATGGACAGTCTTATTTTCTTATTTTTAAATATCCCACCCCCTTGTCAGCTGGATCCAGAACTCGGGCTGGGAAAGCAGGTCACCGTAGCTCTCCTGAGTCTGATAGGCCTCCCGAATGACAACTGGTGTGTTCGCTCTGAGCTCATGTAAGTGCCCTGAAGCGTAATGGGTGCAAACCTGGCCCTTGCCCTCACTCCTCCCCTGGTCCTGTCCTACGCTCGGGAATCGAAGGGCACCGGGTGCCCCCTCTTCTGTTCGCTCCCGTTCGGGCCCGTTGAGCACTCCTGGCAGCGATTTCCGTGGTCGACCTGGTTCCTGGGGTGTGTGGCCTTCTGACTCTGGAACTGGCGGCACCTGTCGCTCTAGCTAGAGGCTGAGGGGAGCCCATTTACACCCCTCCCTGAGACCATCCGCCGCGCCTTTCCGCTCTGCTCTCGGTCAGCCCGAACCTGGAAACTACCCCACTTCGGGGCGTCTGTGTGTGACACCGGTGCGATCTCCATAGTGACTCCCCTGTTGATATGCAAGCCAGCGCGTGAGAGGATTTCACGGTCTGTGCGTGGTGGGCGGTGGGGGGCAGATGGGACGTGGGCCAGCTCCTGCAGGAGGCTGTCTCGGGCCCCCACCCGGGACAAGTGGGCCCTCCCCGAAGCAGCAGGAGGTGCAGTGTTAGGAGAGGTGGGGGCTGGGACGCTGCTAGAGAGGAACCCGGAGAGCCTCCTGCAAGGCGGAGAGACTCCCGCTGGGTCTTCCCGGCCTCTAACACAGACGGAGCAACAGCCACCTCGCGGCAGACGCCGAGGGTCCCGTCGGTCTTGTAGGTGAGTGGCATGAGGCAGCGTGAGTTTGGGGAGGACAAGCACCGGTGCCCAGAACAAATCAGGATCACCTGGAAGGGGCTGATGGGGCCAGGGCAGTTCGAGGGCGTGAAGAGTTACGGCACAGCCCAGCCGGGTTCTCATGCCTTCTGGTCAGTCTCATGCCTTCACAGTGAGCCGGACTGTGTGCGTTCCGGTTCTGTGTGGCCATGTGACGTTGCGCTGGAACGTGATATGCGCCACTTCTACGCTTGGCTGGCCCCTGAGGCCCCCCACGTTCTCTCCTCCCCGCCGCTGGCTGGATGCACTAGACATGCTCTACCACTGAGGTCGGGGGCGACGAGCTAAATGAGCAGCAAGAGAGCGACGCTGACGCTGCCCCGAGACCAGCACCTTGCAGTCCTCCAGTCGCCTCTGCCAGTTCCCTGGGGCCTCGCCCCCCTCCCCAGGCTCGCGGCTCAGGAGGGCACGGCTGGCCGGTTCTCTCTTAATTGTTCTGACCCTACCTCTTGTGCCCTTGGTCAGTCACTGGGCGCATGTTTGTGCAGATTGTCCTGTGGTTCGTTCAGGCCTCTGCTCAAATAGGAGTCCTCTCTCAGAGAAGCCCTCCCGAAATACAAATAGCAATCCCCTCGATTCCAGCACTTTCTCGTCCTGACAGCACTGTTTTTCTGTATAGCTCCCGGGTCTCTTTCTTTTTTTTTTTTTTTTAATGTTTATTTTTGAGAGAGAAAGAGACAGAGTGTGAGCAGGGGAGGGGCAGAGAGAGAGGGAGACACAGAATCCAAAGCAGGCTCCAGGTTCCGAGCTGTCAGCACAGGGCCTGACACAGGGCTCAAACCCACAAACTGCGAGATCATGACCTGAGCCGAAGCCGGAAGATTAACCAACTGAGCCACCCAGGCGCCCCAAGATCTTTAAAACAAAAGAGCCTCAGGGGCGCCTGGGTGGCTCAGTTGGTTAAGTGTCTGACCTCCGCTCAGGTCATGATCTTGCGGTTTGTGAGTTCGAGCCCTGCATCGGGCTCTTTGCTGTCAGCACAGAGCCTGCTTCAGATCCTCTCTCTCTCTCTCTCTCTGTCTCTCTCTGCCCCTCTCCCCCAAAATAAATAAACGGTAAAAAAAAAAAAAAAAAAAAAAAAAAAAAAAAAAAAAAAAATTCAAAGGAGACTCAGTGCTGGGAAGCAGCAGGCTTTCCATCTCTCCTTGGCCCTGGGGCTAGAGCTGTGCTATTCCAGATAGCCCTGGGAAACAGATCAGCAAGCAAATCTTAAGTCAGGCACTTGCATTACAAGAGAGGAAACTTGTTGGGGCTTACAAGGACCCTTAGGACCCTTAGGCTGCTGCTGATTGAGTTGGGTAACCCTGGGGTAGGGAGAGCAGGGGAGCGGAGGGGGGGCGGGGAGGATGTTGGGCTCGTGGAAGTTGAGGTGCTTGTGGGCAAATGTCTAGGAGCAGCATGGCCTCCTCCCCTGTAGCTCAGGACATAAATCTGAGCAGGGGACCCAGGAAGAGAGGTTGTGGGCGTGGAGGCGGCCCTGAAGCCATGGCCCCGGCTGAGACCGCACACTTGCCACTCTTGGTGAGGAAACAGGGCCGAATTCTGCTGAGCCTGAGGAAGGCCAGGCCCTGAAGGCTGGACAAGGGGAGAGGAGGAAGCAACAGAGGCGGCAGAAGGGGCAGGAGGCAAACCAGCGCTGGAGGTGCTCAGGCAGCCCGTATGTGCTGTGAGGACCCTCCCCGAGGCTATCCTTAGCCAGCCCCTCAGCCTCCACCCCACCCAGACTGCGGCCCCCCTGCCCTGCCACACTTTCCCTCCTCCGCTGAGAAACCTTCCCAGCTTCCAGGACCAAGTGCAGACTCCTAACCCTCAGGAAGGTGTGATGTAAGGGGAAGCGGGGAGGCCCAGGGCTTTATTCCAGGCTGTGTGACCTTGGGCAGGGCCTTAAACTCCAATTCCCTTGTCCATCTGTTTAAAAAGAAAAAAAAAAAAAGCCAATGTCGCCAGGTTGGCCTGAGGATCCATGATTGTGTGTAGGTGTTTTCAAACTTTTTTTTTTTTTTAATTTTTAAAGCTTATTTATTTTGAGAAAGAGAGAGACCATGAGCAGGGGAGGGACAGAAAGAGAGCAAGAGAGAGAATCCCAAGCAGGCTCCACGCTATCAGCACCGAACCCGATGCAGGGCTTGAACCCACTGAACCGTGAGATCATGAGCTGAGCCGAAACCACGAGCTGGATGCTTAACCGACGGAGCCCCCCAGACACCCTGGTGTTTTCAAACCATGAAGTGCAATGGAACCGGTACTGATTACGATCTTGGCTTTCAAGGCCTTTTACAGTCTGAGCCTGGTTCTCTGGGCCAATTCCTCAACTCTTTGGCCCCCTAAGTTCCTTCTGAGTGTCCCTGGCTGTAGCCAGCATCCACTTTTCTCTCTGATCTGGGGCCAAGGGCTCTCTTCCTCTCTGCTTGTCTACTTATCCTCAGCCTGACGCCACAACTGACCCACGCCCCACCCCCCACCCCCTGAGGAGCCTTTCCTGACCAGCTTCCTGTGAGCTCTTGCTCTGCCACAGCCTCAAAACCCCACATGCCTGCCTTCCCTCCAATTGATGTCGCTGGTCTCTTCGTCCAACTGAGGAGCTGCTCCCTGAAGCCAGGACCCCTCCTTGACCTGCCTGTGGCCCTGCCCTCTGGCCACCACCACCAAGCCCAGCACCCCGATTCAATAGCCACCTGCTGGCAGGGCTCATCTGCAGTCAGGAGCCGCAGAGCAGTGGTCAGGACCCAGACTCTGGGTGACCTTGGACAGTTTGCCTCCTATGCTTTGGGAGTAACCAGGAGGTGACCTTGTACAAGCTACCTTTCTCAGCCTCGAGAAAGTTTGAAAAGCTATGTGAGGGTTGCCCAGGATACTGTGGGCTCCTCGATGCCAGCTCCCACACCTGGTAATCCATGCATGCATGCATGCCAGCCCACTTCTGGTCAGCCCTGTGCCCACCCATGGCTTCTGTTCTTGTTGAGGGCAAAGAAATTCATCCATAGTTTCCCTCTTTTATGTTTCAACCTTTGACCCATTTGAAGGCTACCCTGGTGATCGTCGTGAGGTTCGACCCAGCTGTCTTTTTTCAGAAGGGTACCCGTTGTCCAGATTATATTTATTAAAAGGTCCATTGTTGGGGTGCCTGGGTGACTCAGTCGGGTGAGCGTCTGACTCTTGATTTTGGTTCAGGCGAGGATCTCATGGTTCGTGAGTTCAAGCCCCACTTCAGGCTCTGCTGACAGGGCAGAGCCTGCTTGGGGTTCTCCCCACCCTCCCCCTCAAATGAACATTAAAAAAAACAAGAAAGGTCCCTTTTCAGCTCTGAGATTTGAGAGGATGCATTTTACACTCTGAGTTTCCATATGCTGGGGTCCTGTTTCTGGGCTTTCCGTTCTGTTGCTGTTAGTGGCCCTGCTGGGCATGGCCGCCAGGCTCATTCCTGAGTCTTCCCAGGAGGTGGGGGTGTCCGATGCGCCACCCCTCTCCCACTGCTCTCCCTTCTCAAGTTCTCCTGGCTCTTCTGCTTGTTCATGTTTTCAATGTAAACTTCAGATAGTTCCAGGAAAAAAGCCTCTGGGTGTTTTTATTTGGATCGTGTTCAATTTATAAACTACCTTTGGAAGAATTGACATCTTTATGACGTTGGGTTTTTTCCTCGCCAAGAACACAGCTCCGCCTTTCCAATTTCATGTCCTTTGGGAATGTCTCAGAGTTTTCCTCGGGGAGGTTTTGCACGTTTCTTGTGATGTTTATTTCCAGATATTTTATCTGTTTTGTTGACATTGGAGATCAGACCTTCTCTTCCAACACGCCATCTCACTGGTGGGTGTTTACATGTAGGAAGGTATCGATTTCTCCATACGGGTTTTTATCTCACTTTCCTCCTGAATTCCTGGACTGTTTGAAGTGGTCTGGCAGTTGGTGTCATACAGATAAAATTGGTTTTAAATCTCAAGTTTAAACCCCACAACTAGGTGAGCTCTAAGAAGGCTCTTCCACTGCTTCTAGATCTCCCTGCACCGGGATCCCACAGAATTAGTTTAATGAGCAAATGACAGACTGAGAGATGGGGGGCTTAAATGGGATGCTTGATGACTCCTTGTCATGAAATCGCCTTAAATCTGTGCCAACATCTTATCTGCACAAAATTCTTTTTTTAAATATTTATTTTTGAGAGAGAGACACACAGAGCATGTGTGGGGGAGGGGCAGAGAGAGAGGGAGACACAGAATCCAAAGCAGATTCCAGGCTCTGAGCTGTCAGCACAGAGCCCGATGCGGGGCTCGAACTGATGAACTGCTGGATCATGACCTGAGCTGAAGTCAGATGCTTAACCGACTGAGTCACCCAGGTGCCCCTCTTTTTTTTTTTTTCTTTTATTCAAAACATTTTGTTCTAAGGGAAACAAGTTGTTTTACAAATGCTTTCTGCCCATAAAATTTCAATCACTTTTGTAGCCTGAGTAAAGTAACCTGTGAGGAGAGATTACCTTTTTCCGAACAAAATGCCAGATCTGTCAGGATGACTATTGTCAGGCAAAAAAATAAATTAATTTAAAAAAGGCAAAGCAACACGTGTTGGCAAGGATGTGGAGAAATAGGAACCCCCGTGTCCTGATGGTGGGAATGTAAATTGCTGCAGCCACTGCAGAAAACAGTATGGAGTTTCCCCAAAACATTACAAATAGGCCTACCTAATGATCCAGCAATCCTACTTCTGGGTATTTATCCAAAATAATTGAACTCAGGATCTCAAGGAGATATCAGCACTCCCGTGTTCATTGCAAGGCTAGTCACAGTAGCCAAGACTTAGAAACAACCTAAATGTCCATCAACAGATGAGCGGATAAAGAACATGTCACACGCACACACAATGGAATACTACTCATCCTTAATAAAAGGAAATTCTGCAATATGGGACAACAGGGATGAACACTGAGGACACTGTGCTAAGTGAAACAAGCCAGTCATGGGAGGACAAATATTGGATGCTTCCACTTACATGAGTCGAAAATATCAAATTCATAGAATCAAAGACTAAAATGGTTAATCAGCAGGAATTAGGTTTCAGTCAAGCAAGATGAGTAAGTTCTAGAGATCTGCTATACAACACGGTACCTATCGGTCAATGATAACGTATTGTACACATGAACATTTAAGAGGGGAGCGGCGCCCTGGGTGGCTCAGTCGGTTGAGCGTCCTGACTTTGGCTCAGGTCACGATCCTGCAGTTTGTGGGTTTGAGCCCTGCGTCGGGCTGTGTGCTGACAGCTCAGAGCCTGGAGCCTGCTTTGGATTCTAGGTCTCCCTCTCATTCCTCTCTCCCCGACTTGTGCTCTCTCTCTCTCAAAAATAATAAACATTAAGAAAAAAGAAAATTTAAGAGGGGAGATCTTGTGCTAAGTTTTCTTATCACAATAAAAAAAGAAAAACATTGTTGGCTAAAATAGCTGGTTCTGGAAGCTCATGGAAGAGGGGAAGTAGGAAATACACATTTAAGGGAAAAAAATTCTTTGCAAAGCTCCCGGAGGATTCTGGCTCTAGCCCATCCTCCTCCTTTGATAGGATGGGCCAGGGATCAGAAGCCCAGAGGCAGTAATGAGGGTCTTGTCCAAGCCCTTAGAGCCTCACTTCCTTGTGGAGTCATCCTGTTTCAGTGCTAGTAGGTATGGACCAGAGAGAACACGGTCTTCCTACTCTCCAGCTGCACCCCTTACCCTAAGAGGTGAAAACAAGGGGCAGATGCATTTAAAAAACATTACTAATTGGTTTTCCTCCAAATCCTTGCTGCCTTTTCTGGCCTGGCAGGCAGGTCTGAACTTCAGAAAAACATGGCTGGACTTCCCTCCAACCTTCTACCCTCGAAGACTCCTAAAGCAGCTGGATGTGGTGGGGGAAAGCTTTGAGGTCTGTCTCCGTCAGCTCAGGCTGCTATAGCAAAATACCAGAGAGTGGCGAGTCTGAGATCACGGTGCTGGCAGATTCGGTTCTTGGTGAGGGCTCTCTTCCAGGCTTGAGACGCTGCGGCCTCGCTGTTGTCTCACAAGGTGGAGAGAGAAAGCTCTGGTTATAAAGACTCTAACCCAACATGACGACCCCACCCCCATGACCTCACCTAATCTAATTCTCTCCCAAAGGGCCTGCCTCCTCATACCATCACACTGGGGGTTAGGGCTTCAATATTTGGATGGGGGGGGGGGAGGGGACACCCACATTCAGCCCATGGCAAAGTTCGTAGTCCTAGCTCCGGATCCTACGAGTTGTGTAACCTTGGGCGAGTTACCTAACGCCTCGGACCTTATTTCCTCATCAATATGATGGAATACAAAGTCTGCCTCCTAGGGTTTTGGGAGAAGTGAGTAATACATAAGATGTCAAGCACGATACAAGAAATAGGGTATTTGCTCAATACAGGTTTCTCCTCTCTGTCCATCTGCGGCAGAGGCTGGCTGTCATCTTCTCGTCTCACATTTCTCATCTCACAGTTTGTGAGTTCAAGCTCTGAGTTAGGTTCTGCACTGACAGTTCGCTCTCTCCCTAGCCCCCTGCCCCTCCGCCACTCATGCTCCCACTCTCTCTCAAACTAAAAACAAAACCACCAAATGAACACACGCTTCAAGAGCATATACAGAGTCTCCCTGTTCTTTACTGTAAAACAGGGCTCAGGACTGGAGAATGTGCATTTCATGGAAACATGGTGTCTGGGGGAATGAAAGCATTTCTAAGGCACCAGATACCATTCCATGTTCATTCTTCCCAGTTATCCAGGCGCTCTGGTAAAGCAGAGCTCCATCCACACATCGCCGACTGTACGCAGGTCAAGGGGGCAAGACAAGGAAAGGCAGACTTCCTGTGCCCCTGGCCTTATCTCTTTCCATGACGTCGGTGTCTGTGCCCTCAAGCACCATCTTGGACTACCTGAAGGTGGGGTCTGGTGCTGCAGAGACTGCCTTGAAGCCCTCGATGGGAGCTGTCAGCACTGCTCCCTCTGCAATCATGTTTGAAAATGAGCCTGTTACCAGTGAGCCGGGCGTACTGGGCCTCCTGCCGCTGCAGGGCCACCGCAGTGAGTGCAGTACGAGGAAGTCTCAAGGCCACTCGTCCGCCTAACTCGTAGGCATCAAACGCAGCTGAGCTGTCCATGGGGCATGCCTCCCCGGGAATTACACATTCATGGTGGAAGGGGATCCAAAAACACCAAGAAACCTGTGACCAAACTCTGCAAAAGCATCACCGTTCCCATTAATTCCAATGCTGTTCTGACGCCATGAGTCAAACAGAGCAAAAAGCCACAAGGAGGCTGATGGGCAGGGCCTTAAGTTTTCACTAAAACGGCCCCACTTTGGAAACAACTGCTCAGCTTCGGAGTAGCTAGCACAGGTGGTCCAGGAGACCAGCAGAGTCCAGCAGGACGGTATCCACTGAGGTCATCGAAGAAATGCGAATTGAAAACTACTGCACAAGTAGGGCAACCACAAATGAGGCAGGATGCTGAACCGTAAGAACTAGACCACGAACACGGGGCCCCTGGGTGGCTGAGTCGGTTAAGCGTCCTACTCTTGGTTTTGGCTTAGGTCATGATCCCACGGTACACGAGTTTGAACCGGGCACGGGGCTCTGCATGGACAGTGTGGAGCCTGCTTGGGATTCTCTCTCTCCCTCTGCCTCTCCCGCACTCTCTCACTCTCAAAATAAGTAACTTAAAAAAGAAAAAAAAAGATTCTGTCTCCCTCCTTCTTCCTCTCCCCCACTGGCACAGTCTCCCAATTTCTTGCTCTCAAAAACAAAACACAACAACAACAAACATAAAACACACACAACACAGACCAAGAAACTCCTTGGGTTCAATTTCCATCAGGCTCTCCCCAAACAACACTTGTTTGGTCTAGGACAGCCAGCACGATGTGGTCAGACACTCCTGGTCTCACCCTGCAACAGCCAGCCGAGCAGACGCTTTTTTTTAGCTACTTAGCACATGGAGACTGCTTCAACACACAGCATTCTGTGCCTCTGTCCTTTATTTAAGGGAGGGGGAGAGGGGATGAGAACCAAAGAAGCCATGCTCTTTTGGTTAAGCGTCTGACTTGGGCTCAGGTCATGATCTCACAGTTCGCAGGCTCAAGCCCCACATGGGGCTCTCTGCTGTCAGCAAGGAGCCTGCTTCAGATCCTCTGTTCCCCCTAATCTCTCTGCCCCTTCCCCTGCTCACGCGCTCTCAAACATAAACGTTACAAAAAAAACAACCCAAAACACCAGGCATGCCTGGCTGTGCCCTCAAGCATCTCGGAGCACCCAAGGGTGGGGTCTGGGCATCCACACTGTGAACAAGCCCCCCAGGGACCCTGATGAACAGCTGAGTGTGGGCATCCCTAATTCAGGGGCCCAGCAAGACCCACATGCTCCCCAAGGGGCTAGGTGAGTCAGAAAACAGGACACAGGAGTCCTGACATATGACATAGCTTTTAGGTTTTTACTTTAAGACGAAAGGGGGAAAAAAAGGAGAAAAGATACAGAGTGAAGAATTCATTGTATGTTTATTATTCACAGTTAATCACTACCTACCAAATGCTATCCGCAGAGTTAAAGGATTAAGTACATAAGTCTTTTTATTTAAACACTGATTTTTTTTTTTAAATATATACACACACAAAACTTAGTTTAGCAAGGCTTCATGATATACACCAATTCCAAAATAAAACAATCAAATGGTCCAGGTGTAGAATGCCAGAGATTCCTCTTATCATCACCAAGGAAAGGAGAAGCTACCAGAAAGGGCGTGAGGTGGCAGATGCTCCATCCACAAGAGCAGCCGCCTCCGGGGCCTCTGAGTACTCCGGGCCGAGTCCCGCTCCATAACCAAAGTCCAGGGGAGACTCCAACCTCCAACCAATTGGAGACTTCAGAATCCAAAGGCCGTCACCAACTCCGGGCAGCCCCATTTTTTGTTGCAGGAATGGGATCAGGTGGAGAAAGTTCACAGGCACATCACTATGAGGGGCAAGCAGCTGACAAGGCGTGCAGAGAGAGCTCTGCCATGGACACGGCCTTCCTACATTTCCCACTTGTCCTTCCCCAAACAGTCCCTGCCTCACGGAGACACTTCCTTGGCGGGGGGGGGGGGGGGGGGGGGGGAGGAGCAGCTATAAACACAGCCCTCTGGGAACAGAGACACGAAAACCCAGCCACTTCATCAACGATGCCCCAGTGCTCGCCTGGGCAGGTTAGGGAGTCAGCACAAACGAAGAAAGCCACGAACAGACACCTCTGTTTCAGAGCAAGAAAAATGGAAGCTCTCATTTTCCACCCCAGTGCTGGAACACAGTACAACCTGGGACAGTCACAGAGGGACGTTTTAATTTCCTTGGGCTTTCCTGTTTGGAACTTGCTGGCTCCAGGGTTTTGTGTCTGGAGGGGGTGGGGGGAAGGATGGTGGGCGCTCTGGAGTTGAGGAGGGGCAGACAACAGCCTAGATCACAAGGTCAAGGACTCTGACCCCCCTCCTCCCTAGGTTAGATCCAGTCCGATGTGGGAGAAGCTGTAACCTCTCCTCCTTCCCCGGCAGCAGGTGCCACTGCAAACCCCAGAGGGCTGGACAAATATTAAAGCTGAACGTTCCAGGCTCGTGGCTGCGGACAGGCAGAAATGCCCACACCCTCCACCTGCGCTGGCCTCCTCTCCTCTACCCCACTCCCTCTCTCCCTCCCCCTACCCAGGGAGGATGATGTACACAGAGTAGGAGACAAATTGGCTGAAAAGCTCTGGACTGTCTTTAACTTACTTTAAAACAAAAAAACAAAACAAAAAAAAAAACACCACTCATAAGCAACTCTTGAAATAAGGAAAAAGGCACTATGAAAAATCAACGTGCTTAATGATACCACGTGGAGAGAAAACAACATAGAAAAGAGACAAAGGTTTTCAGGTTGACTTTTCTCGGGAAGCCGTGAGGGGCCAACAGTCCTTCCTTTTGCCCTGCTCCATTTCCAACTGTGTCACAAGACGCTGGGGCTGGGGGCCGCCCCTCTGGCAGAAGGTGACCAGCAGGGGCTGCCACCCACTGCCCTCTCCTCTGTGCATCGAGGAGCACAACGACGGCTGTTCTTTCTTCTGTCATTCCGACCACGACAGACAGTTTGCATAGAGAAAATACCAGCCTGCTTGGTTTCTTTTCTTTTATTATTGGCATCAGCTAGGACTATATGTGGTATTAGACGTCATGCACTGATGGACAGAAGAGGAAAAGGATGAAAAAGAGGAGAAAGGAGCAGCGGTGAAAATTTGTAATAAAAACTCTTTTCTTAATTTATAGGTAAGTTTTGGCATTTTTATATCCAACACCCCCTCCCGCCCCCCCAAAGTTCCAACCAAAGTGAGAGGGTCACCAGGTGACCCAGCCAGGTGTTCTGAGCTCCCTCACGGGCTGCTGTTAAGACAGCTCGTGGGTTTAAATCTTTTGTATGTGTTTTAAATTTTTCACTTTCTTTAAATAATCTCTTCTTGATTCTTAGACGTTCCGGTTCACAGGGGTGACGTAATTGCGGGGAAACATGCCGGTCTGCCCGTGGCAGGCCCCTTTCCACCAGTTGGGATCTGAGTTATCCATGACGTGGATAAAGTCTCCCCGACGGAATCCCAGCTCTCCATCCTCCTGGGGATCAAAGTCAAAGAGGGCCTGGACGTATGTTGGTTGCTGCAGAAGAGGGGCAGGGAAAGAGCACATGCTGGGTCTCTGCTCACAGCCAGCCCCCTGCTAGGTGGGGCTGGTCACAAGGGCGCAACAGATGTGTGCGACTCTTTATGTCTCCTGAGATGACCTCCCATTTCTCCTCCCCCTCCATTTATCCTTATAGGTCCTACGTCTACTCTCGTGGGGACAGAGTACTTTCACCAAAGCCCACAACACGCTAGAACACGCTGGAGTCTATTCCGCCACGGCGGCCAGGGCACCACACCATCGAAGCAAGTACTGCTTTCTCAGGGAAGGAACTTGGGAAACAGCAATCAGGCTTTGGTTTACAACTCCAGGCTTTGAAAAGGCTTTACTTCCCATCACTTTATTGCTTATAAAGTCCTTAAGGTTTTACAGAGTCAATAGCTTAAATAAAGTAAGGTGGAGGGCCACCTGGGTGGCTCAGTCGGTTAAGTGTCCGACTCTTAATTTCTGCTTAGGTCAGTTCGAGCTCCACATTGGGCTCTGTGCGGTCCGTGCACAGCCTGCCTGGCATTCTCTCTCTGCTCCTCCCCCCCCACTCACGCTCGTCAGAATAAAAACTTTAAATAAATAAATAAAACAAACAGGGGCGCCTGGGTGGCTCAGTCGGTTAAGCATCTGACTTCAGCTCAGGTCATGATCTCACGATTCGTGAGTTCGAGCCCGGTGTCGGGCTCTGTGCTGACAGCTCGGAGCCTGGAGCCTGCTTCGGATTCTGTGTCTCCCTCTCTCCCTGCCTCTCCCCTGTTCATGCTCTGTCTCTGTCTCAAAAATAAATAAAAACATTAAAAAAATTTGTTTTAAACAAAGAAAAGTGGAGCTCCCCGTAACATAGGAATACAGGAATGAGCGTGGACTCCACTCCCTCAACAAGCGAGGTTTTCCTCCTAACTTGCTTCCAGCGATACAATATTGGACAGCGTTAAAGACCGTTTCCCTAGAGAGACATAGGTGGTAACCAGCAACGCACTGCCTCAGCCGAGGGAGCCTCTGGAAAAGGCAAAACTATTTTGTTTCAACCACAAACCTTTAACATGAGCTAAAGGTAGTATTTTGAACAATGAGCACAGAAGCCCTGGCGGTAATCCTCTGAGAAGGTACTGGCCTGCCCGAGGAGCTACTCTGAATCGCTACAAGTGATCCCGGTCTCTCTGATGAGGCTTACCTGCGGCACCTGTTCTATGTCCCGGAGGAATATCTGCTGGTTTCTGGACACGGATGTAGATCTGTGATAATCTACCAGCTCATTCAAAGAGTTGAATTTCACCACCCAGAGGAAGTACTTCCCAGCTCCATCTCGGAGCACCTTGAAGTGCTGCACGTCATTCCCAAACCTGGGGGCGCAGAGAACAGGTCAGAGGGCTCTGTCCTGGCTCCCTGGGGGTCACCGGCCCATCAGATCAAGGAGGGGTCTTGTGAGGACTAGTATTCTGGCAACACTCCTCACAGGCTGAGGCACAAGAAGACTCCCTCGCTGGAGAGTTAGGACACCAAGCGCTCCTGAGAAGCCTCTAGGGGACTGATGCTCACCAGTGATGACAGGAAGTACCCTGGCAGATAGGGAAACCCTGTCCATCAGGTCAATTCTGAAGATGTTTGTAAAACAGAAGAGAATGGCCTAACCTATGGCATGCCTCTGCGTGCCCTGCACTGTACCACATCAAACAGAACCTCATTCAAGGCAAAGAATGTGACTTCGTTAACTTTTCAAGCAAAAAAATAATTAAAACCTTATGTGAGATTTCAAGATGACAAAAGGTGGGACAGGAAGGAGAGAGAGCGGAGGGACTGGACACACTTTCAACAACTTTCCCGGAACTGGGACAGTTCAGAGTCATGATTCCTGCGTAGGGATTTTAGTTCTACTCATGGGAGAAAAGTATCAGAACAAAAGGACGTAGCAGAACAGTAAGTCCACGAGGCTTGCCTATCACCCTCTCACATCAGCCCACAGGAGTGGGACCGCGACTGGGTGCTGACCACCCCTGACCACAGTGCTACGTGGTGTCCTGCTCACTGCTGGGTCCTCAGCCCTCACGAGGCACTTGATGAACATCTGTAAATGAAGGACAGCGTCTCTTCTCTCTTTCAGTCTTCAAGGGGGAAAGAAATGGAAAAACTTCGTAAAAACCACCCAGCAGGTGGCAGCACTGGGCCTCAAGCAGGGGATTCCATGAGTTCAGAAACCGTGTTGCTATTTCATGGATGTCTCTGACTCCACAGAAGCTTAACCCCCACCGGTGTGAGGCAGACAGTTTCTAAAAGGTGTACTGGGTCCCAGACAGTGAGCTGTTACCTACCACAGTGTTTTCCATCACTGATTCACATCTTGACAACAGAGAAACATCTCAGAGACTGTGGATTCTTGAATCTCCTTTGAGAAGGTTTTTTTTTTTCTCAGTGTTTATTTATTTATTCTGAGAGAGAGAGAGGGAGGGGCAGAGACAGATGGAGAGAGAGAATCTCAAGCAGGCTCTGCACTTGCAGCACAGAGCCCAATGTGGGGCCTGATCCTACGAACCGTGAGACCATGGCCCTGAGTATCTTGAGGTGCAATTACTACCTTGATGTTTCTTGTTATCCTGTGTTTCATCATCTGTTTCCTTACGTTTTATGCTGATCTGAGTAGAAATCAAACACTATCAAACGAGGAGGGCAAGCAGTTACTCGTGGGTTAGTTCTGAGTGACGGCCACCACCATGGCAGGTGGTATGAGGTTGGAGGCCTTGATTACCAGTAAGTACTGTGCATGCTCACGCGGTAGCCACTGGCAATCTCCTGAAACCATTCCGTTTTATCAAATAAAACTTTAGGGGCGCCTGGGTGGCTCAGTCAGTTAAGCGTCCAACTTCGGCTCAGGTCACTATCTCGCGGTCTGTGAGTCCAAGCCCCGCGTCCGGCTCTGGGCTGATGGCTCAGAGCCTGGAGCCTGCTTCCGATTCTGTGTCTCCCTCTCTCTCTCTGCCCCTCCCCCGTTCATGCTCTGTCTCTGTCTCAAAAATAAACGTTAAAAAAATAAAAAAAACAAAACAGAAAAACTTTAAAGAGCCCATGCATTTACTGTTTCAAAAATAAAATTTGAAACAGATGTTATTACTACCTTCAACAACACAAACACCTAGGGGGCACCTGGGTGGCTGAGTGGGTTAAGCATCCGACTCTTGATTTCGGCTCAGGTCATGATCCCAGGGTCATGGGATGCAGCCCCACATTGAGCTCTGAGCTGACAGCCAGAGCCTGCTTGGGATTTTCTCTGCCTCTCTCTCTCAAATAAATGAAACTTAAAAAAAAAAAAAAAAAAAAAAAGGCATTGGTAGAAGAGGAAAATTCTGATGATAATAATTAGACCCGGTTTGACTTTTTCATGTTGGGACTAAAAAAACTCACTCTATAGGACACTGATCTGTGAAGTACTGTATCACAAAAAACTGCCTCCCATACCGTCAGTGAGGAAAGGAACACAAAAATTCAGTTTAAATCTACATTTCCAAAAACCGTACTGGTTCCTAAAATGAAACAAGATATTCAGTTGATTCTGGAAACTGAAATATCTACATTCTGTGCAAATGGCAAATAAATCGTCTTATGGGCTTCGCTTAAAACTAATCAATATAGGGGTGCCTGGGTGGCTCAGTTGGTTAAGCATCTGACTTAAGTTCAGGTCATTATCTCATGGTTTGTGAATTCAAGTCCCATGTCGGGCTCTGTGCTGACAGCTAATAGCCTGGAGCTTGAAGGCTTAGGATTCTGTGTCTCCCTCCCTGTCTGCCCCTACCCTGTTCATGCTGTCTCTCTCTCTCAAAAATAAATACACATTAAAAAAATTAACCTTTCAAGTTTTTATTTAAATTCTAGTTAGTTAACATATAGTGTAATATTAGTTTCAGGAGAATTTAATGACTCATCACTTACATACAACACCCAGTGATCTGGGTCTGTATGTAACCTAATCACACTGTCGTATAAATGATGTATAAGTGATGTGTAAGATTCCCAGGGCAGGGGTGCCTATGATAATACATTAAATGGAAAAAGATGGGAGTCAAAACACATATGGAAATGACACTGATTAAAAATCCTTATTTCACAGATGAGAAGCGATTTGCTCTGAATCCTCAAGGTTCCAACTTCTAGCCTCCATGGATTCCTTGGGCGGTAAAATTCCCACCTTCCCCATTCGTTCCCTGCTTTCCAGTTCCCCTTCACATTTATATCTACCACAGGGGAAAGCAAAACACCCCCAAACCCTTGTGTTAACCTTTTAAAGGTAAAGTGAGAGGCCCAGGACGGTGTAGATTCAAGCTAGGCATCACCAACTGAACGCTGGAGTCACGGGGCTCTAAACTCAGTGCTGGTAGAACTAATTTTTAAGAGGAGCCAGAAATTACTATTTTAATGTACAACTTTCTGATTTGATAAAACACAGTTTAGGCCAATCCTTTACCAGCTGCTAACCTTTGGTGTGTGTAGCCAGACACCCGGCCTGTGGCTTCACAATTCAGATCATCAGAGAGAGGACTCCAGGAGACCAGAGCGGGAAGTACTTACTTGACGGAGAGGGAGAAGTCCCCAGGGGCACTCTCACTCTCTCGGATAAGAAAGGCCCCATCATGCCGCTGTTTGCTAAGCATTTCTTCTGCTTTGGCTCTGGGGATTTTGCCAAAAAACCACCTAAGGAAGGAAGACAAGCCAGTCAACATCTGCTTCCCCACAAAGAAACGGGATATCCAGCCTCCGAAATGTGAGTAACAGAACACTCCTTGCCAAAGGAAGGGGCCTCCCTCTTTACCCTCTAGTGTCAACATGCCCCACAAAGCCATTCAAGTCAGCTTCTCCCTTGAGAGATGGACCATCTCCCTTCAAATGACTGTTCCCTACCCTACTCTCCAGAAAGTGACTCATAAGGCATGATCGTGGGCCACTCTTCCTATAGAGGAAGACACTTAAAGATGGGCCTCCCGGGCCAAGGCCCACTGGGCTCCCTACTGACTCATCAGCAGGGCACTGGGGAAAGCCCGGGTCTGTCAATATGAAGCACCGGAAGAACCACATAAGGAGAGACAGGCCTCTACTTGCAGCCATTTGCCAAGGTCACGGTTTTGCTACAGTGGGATTAAGGGAAATGGAGGTAGGAAACCGGAAGGCCCAGAAACTCGAGACAGGGCTACTTCTTGTAACGGCCCAAGGCAAAGAGGGTCAGGCTCTGAGAGAGCAGCCTCTGCTGTCACAAAGGCTGGCACTCCTCTCGAGGCCCCGCTCTCTGCCATCACTGCTCAGAGTCGGCTTCTAGGAACCATCAGGAACATTATAATTTATCCTATGCAGAGGCAGCTAGTGGCAAAATTCAGCTTTTCATTTGGAGGTTACAGATTCTTCTGCTCTCAATGCTAATTCACCTTGGCCACAAGAAAAAGTGGGTGAATTCATGCAAAACTATGGGAGTATCTGGCCTGTGGAGGAGGAGGAGGAGGAGGAGGAGGAGGAGGAGGAGGAGGACCGGTGAAAAGAGCTTAAAGTCATAGCTGCCTATTTCACACGAAAACCATTACTAATTAGGATGAGTGAACTGTGAAAACAATACTCTCTTTTCAAATTTGTCTTTAATGTGTTACTATTTTAAAAAGCAATGATAGGGGTGCCTGGGTGGCTTGATCAGTTAAGCATCCAACTCCTGATTCCGGCTAAGGTCATGGATCTCACGGTTTGGGAGATCGAGCGCCATGCTGATGGTGTGGAGGCGTGGAGCCTGCTTGGGATTGTCTCTCTCTCTCTCTCTCTCTCTCTCTCTCTCTCTCTCTTTCTCTCTGCTCCTCCCTGGCTCACTTTCTCTCTCAAAATAAACAAACACACATTTAAAAAAATAAAAAGCAATGGTATTACTTAGAGCTAATAAAGATCTATCTGCTTCATCAGACTCTTTACATGGTACTTTGGAAGTCTGTTTATATATACAAGCTGTAATAACAAAGGTACCAAAAAGTCCGTTAAAGTAATAAATCTAACTTCTACCTTACAAGTATGGAATCTCTAAAGTAACATACTAAAAAAATTTTTTTAATGTTTTTATTTATTTTTGAGACAGAGAGGGACAGAGCATGAGCAGGGGAGGGGCAGAGAGAGAGGAAGACACAGAATCTGAAGCAGGCTCCAGGCTCTGAGCCGTCAGCACAGAGCCCGACGCGGGGCTCAAACTCACGGACTGTGAGAACATGACCCGAGCTGAAGTCAGATGCTTAACCGACTGAGCCACCCAGGCGCCCCTCTAAAGTAACATACTATACTGACATTCAAACGGAGTGAGCTGCTAGGGAAGATATGTTCAGAAGCTGCTATTAGCTGGATTCACCTTTAAATACCCCTAAACCTACCTTCTTGTGTCTTCCTCATGTTGAGTACTATAATGCCAGGCTGCTGAGGAGCTGCTACGAGCTAGCTTCTGGCTCCTACAAGTAACTCAAGGGTAAGTCCTCCAGGCCCGGAAGTCAGGCCGCACGAGAGACGTCACATATTAATACAACAGAATGATCTCCAACTACGAAAGGACAGCTGACTGTACTGAGACCATTAACACATTTTCTATTTTAATCTCTAGTGCTTTCAAATGTGGGATGCACTTGCAGGCAGTAAGCATCTGACTCGGGGTTGGGGCGGGGGGGGGGGGGGAGTCACTCAACAGCCGCTCTCTTTTCCTCCTAACCCCCCACATCTTCCCACCAAGCAGGTATTGTCCCTTCTCCTCCCGTTTTAAAGTATAAATAATATGAATTTTAAAATAGCATAGATATTCGTCGAGTAAAAATAAAAAGCAAGACTTCCCTCAAAGTCCCCACAGCAGCAACTGTCAGCAGTTATGGGGGGTCGATTTTAGACCCTTGCTTCCGACGCACAAATTCGTAGATCTGGCCAGTGTTTTCCTGCCCCAACTTAAAACTAACTCAGTTTTGTTTTCAGTTAAAAAAGATAAACTTGGGGCGCCTGGGTGGCTCAGTCGGTTGAGCGTCTGACTTCGGCTCAGGTCATGATCTCGTAGTTGACGAGTTCGAACCCCGCATCAGGCTCTGGGCTGACAGCTCATAGCCTGGAGCCTGTTTCAGATTCTGTGTCTCCTTCTCTCTCTGACCCTCCCCCATTCATGCTCTGTCTCTGTTTCAAAAATAAATAAACGGGGGCACCTGGATGGCTCAGTTGGTTAAGCGTCCGACTTCAGCTCAGGTCACGATCTCGCGGTCCGTGAGTTCGAACCCCGCGTCGGGCTCTGGGCTGATGGCTTGGAGCCTGGAGCCTGCTTCCAATTCTGTGTCTCCCCCTCTCTCTGCCCCTCCCCTGTTCATGCTCTGTCTCTCTCTCTCTCTCTCTCAAAAACAAATAAACGTTAAATAAAAAAAATAAACGTTAAAAAAAAGAATTTAAAAAAAAAGATAAACTATAGTGAAATAAAGTACTCTGTATTGGGATTTTTACAAAGTAAACACACTCATTATAAGCACCCAGATGGAAAACCAGAAAATTAGCTGGAGACCATTTTATACTTCTTTTGTATCTGCTTCCGTTTTTACTAATCTCTCTCTCTCTTCTCTCTCTCTCTCTCTCCCTCTCTCCCCCTCTCCCTCTCATGGATGTCCCGGAACATAAGGGGTATTCGTACAACATAAGCAATCGCTCCCAGTTACAACATTTAAATAGTGACACGTATATGTAACAACATGGCTACGGTCACAATCTTTTAAATCTTTCAAAGTTGGGTTTATACTCTGACACAAATAGCAAAGGAGACAGCTAACGAGAGGAGGTGGCTCATGTCCAATTTAATTCTTTACTATACCCCACAGGCTCCCATCCACATGCACTCAGTGTGAAAAGCATAGATCTGGATGCACCCCCAGTATGTACAACCCGTGGTGCAACACTTCTGCCACCAATCACTTGGTAGTCTGTTTAATTTGTTAACCTGAATGCTGCGTTAGGCCGTACTCCATTTGAAACTTCCCTCCTCCTAACAAAAACTAAAGGTAGGGGGACAGGAAGGAGGGAGGGGAGAGGGAAGGGGGGCTCAATCCCCTGTGCTCTCCCACAGCTATGGGAGCGACGTGGACCCTGTACCTATGGATGACCAGTCAGAGCAGTCCTGGAACAGAATACGTGTCCATGAGGCCAGCTGCTGCAAAGACCCATGGCCACAGTCTGTTCAGCAATATGGTTTCCTTGTTCTGAGCCTGCAGTGGAGAAGCACTGCCCGCATTTCAGCCAGAGGCTGCAAAGACCACCACCACGGAGGCTGTCCTGGATGCTTCCCGATAGATTATTATTCCAGAGTTCTTTAGGGTCCTTGAAAGAGGACAAGGCAGGATAGGGACTCTTCCTCGAGGGCTAAACCATCAACTGCGCAATGGGGCGGTAACTCGTACTTTCTGAGGAAGGAGGCCTTTCTTGTGTTTTCCCAACAGTTGGATTCGAAACGCCTACATTACCTCCAACAATTTGAAGAAAAACAAGGATTTAGAGCCACTGGCATTTTATTTAATATAAAAGTTGCAGTATGATATTCTGCTGAATTCCCTTTCAGCACAGAAATATGGAAATGAAAAGGAACTGCAGTTTACTTTGTTATGACTGCACTGAGTGCAGGAGCCAGCAAATTAAAATTATGGCCCCTGGCCCAAATATGCCCAGTTTTTATATGGCCCACAATCTAAGACTTTGACAAATTTTTAAAGGGTTATTTAAAAAAAATTCGAAATATGTGACATGGCAGATATCGCAAATAGTTCTCAAAGTCTACAATATTTATCATCTGGTCCTTTACACAGTTTAGCCAACCTTTGATCTATTTTGAGGATAACTGAAAGAACAGATGTGTACAGACTACCTGGCTTATACGGACTGAGGGAGCTCCCACTATGTGATCTAAGGAGTCCCCCCCACTCCCGGTAACCCCTACCCAACTGCTTTTCCCCATGGAGTGCATCCCATGATGCTGTCCATGGAAAGTTCACACAGCCCCCAAAGCAAATACTGACACTAAATGGTTACAAGGATGCAAAGCTGTCCTTAGTATACTTTCCAGGACATCTGTACTAGTCTTGTGTTCACCTTCTGGAGTTTTTTGGTCGTTACCATTTGTGCCTATGTTTTAGTGACCTGGGCATGGCTGTTCGTAAACCCCTGATCTAATATTATGGGGACTTCAAATAAGGAGTATTAGCAATCCACTGACAGGGGTCCAGGAATCTCTTCCACAGACACCTTTGGAAGTATTTTTTTTTTAATGCCTACTCAAAAAAAAAAAAAAAAATAAGATAGCATTTAGCTCTTATTTATTTGAGACAGAGACAGAGAGAGGAAGTGCACATGTGGAAGGGCCACAGAGGGAGAGAGAGAGAAGTGAGGTTTACCTGGGGCTTGTGTTTTTACCCAGAGCAGGGCACAAGCTCACCCGATGTGGGACTCAGACTCACCAACTGTGAGATCATGACCTGAGCCAAAGTCAGATGCTTAAAGACTGAGCCACCCAGGCGCCCAGCATTTGGCTTGTACTTGACTGCCAGTGGTGGTCACCTCTGAAAGGGGTATGTGTGTAGAGAGAAACTCATGTACTGCTCTACAGTTTCCTACAATGTCTTTTATAATGAGAACTAAATTCATAAGTTACTGAAATTATAGCAGTGAAATAAAAATAGCTTCCCTAATTTCTAGGATAAAGAGAAATGAACTAGATGATCTTAAGGGCCCCTTCGGGCTCTGTGACACCGAGCCGGGTGTGTGATTAGATGGGGTTAAGATCTTCGCTCTAGTGCTTGGGAGAGGAAAGAAATGACGGCCACCCATGAGAGCAGTGACAGTGAAGGAGAGGGACAGTTGGGCTGCTATTCAAGGTGGGTCAAGTCATCTAAAGGGCTTATCGTTTTGTGTTAACTGAAGTAGACACAACTGACTCCTCCCTCGTGTCTCAATGGCACGCTAGTCTGAGCACGAAGCCTCAATTCCCACCGATGTACAAGGAATGGAAGAGACTGCTTCTGAGGGAGGAGCAGGGCCAGTGAAGGAGATGGTGGGTGAGGGTGGGAAGGCTGTGGTCTGTATGGGCTCCCAGGGTCCCACCATGTCACCTACCAGTATAAACTGGGTGGGGGAGGGGAGGTTCCTAGGGAGAAAAAGAGAAAAAAATTCACTGCTCTCAAGAGCCTGGAGTAGGGAGATTATTTTGTTTTCTCTAACGCGGGAACACTAAGTGGTAGGCAAGGGTAGTGATTAAAATAAGCATTTTCTGAAAACCTATTATACTGCCAAGCATTGTGCTCTGGGGATACAAAGATTATTAAGATAAAGTCCTTTAGGGTAATCAAATGTATCAACAAGACCCTGTGGTAAGTACCCTTTCTAAAACTCAAAACATGTAGAATTATGAAACACTTCTGGCCCCAGGGGTTTTGTGAAAAAGAATCCTGGAGTGGCATTACTGTTGTTTTATTATTTGAAGATCACAGACAGTATCAATCCAAAACGTGTACTATTATTATGTAATAGTATATATACTACTGTTTCAAAAATGAAACAATTGCTTCATTAAAGATAACCAGCAACTGGGGCGCCTGGGTGGCGCAGTCGGTTAAGCGTCCGACTTCAGCCAGGTCACGATCTCACGGTCTGTGAGTTCGAGCCCCGCGTCAGGCTCTGGGCTGATGGCTCGGAGCCTGGAGCCTGTTTCCGATTCTGTGTCTCCCTCTTTCTCTGCCCCTCCCCCGTTCATGCTCTGTCTCTGTCTGTCCCAAAAATAAATAAAAACGTTGAAAAAAAAAATTTTTAAAAAAAATTTAAAAAAAAAATAAAAAAAAAAAAAAAAAAAAAAGATAACCAGCAACTATTATCAGTCTAAAACATACTACTATTGAGTATTATCATTACATACTATTAACATGCAAAATCAACATGCTTTGTTAATTTTCTGGGAAGATAAAAAATACGACTATTATCTCTAGGATCTCAATTTTAAAAACATTCTTTGAAATAAGCAGATGGGTCTGACCCTTGGAAGACTAGCAGAGCCCAACTTACGGATGTGGTTTCATTTCTATGTAATTCTTGGGAATGAAGCCATCTTTCCCGTTGAGCTCTGCCTTGTACCAGTTCTGATCACATTCTTCATTTAAAACCTGAAAAGAAAGAAAACAAGGGGGGAAAAAAAATCAATCATTTCCTTTTCTTTTTTTTTTTCCTCCTTATCATTCTTAAAAAGGCAGCCACTAAGACAATGAATTTTGCCATTTAGGTTTGTTTGTATAAGGTGTTATCTGAAGTATGATCAGTTACATGGATGTAAAACTTCACATAAATTCAGAAAACCAACGTTATTGCCACCTCTTATATATTCTAGTTAAAAACAAAAAGAAACGGTCTCTGAAAATGAGAGTCTGGGGCCCCCAAACATCTAGCATTAACCCCTAGATGCAAATGGGAGAATGACAGGGGAAAGTACCAGTTTGGGAAAGGAGATTCTGGACAACAGCAGGCATTGATGCTGGAGAATGAAGGGAGCCCTACAGGGATGCTCTCTAGGAAAGCAGGCAGAACAGCAGAATGGAGAAGCAGCAGCAAAGAACTTCAAGACTTCTCTAGAACCCATCTCCAGAATCACAGATCCAATCCCAGGTCAGCCACCAAACAGGTGTGTCATGTACGTACATCCTTGTGTCCTCATACATGAATCATTTTTTAATGAAAAAGCACAGCAAATCCTACTTCACTCACCCTCAAGGCCACAATGCGTTTGAGTTAGAAAATGCTGGAAGCACACCACCCAGCCCAATTCAGGGGGAAGGTCCAGAGCCCATAAAACCGAAACACGGCATTCTCTAGACTGAAAACATCCTCTACAAATGTGACATGACTACCCAAGGTTATGAGCTAGCGAATCACACATTGATTTTCAGATCCCAAACTGTTCCTTGAGAGTTTACATGGATAGGCTGGACCATGATACTGCATGACAGTATAAGGAGCAGAAGAGAACAGATAGAGTATAAAAGCCACCTCTGAATTCTAGATTTCTAACAAAAGGTAAAGAGCAGAAGGCATTTTAATGACTTAAAAGAGAAAACAGAAACATGAACCCAACTCCAAAATGCTGAACACAAGAAAAGGTAGATGGACCAGCAGAGTGGCAGTTAGTCTATACTACACAACAAAGTTCTGTAAAGAAATTTTTTTTAATTAAAAAAATTTAAAAAAAACGTTTTTTAAAGTTTATTTTTTCTTTACGTGATCTCTATATCCAATGTGGGGTTTTAACTCGTAACTGCAAGATCAAAAGTCACGTGCTCTTTTAAACAAACAAAAATATTTTTTTTAACATTTATTTTTGAGACAGAGAGAGACAGAGCATGAACGGGGGAGGGTCAGAGAGAGAGGGAGACACAGAATCTGAAATAGGCTCCAGGCTCTCAGCTGTCAGCACAGAGCCCGATGCGGGGCTCGAACTCACGGACCGTGAGATCACAATCTGAGCTGAAGTCGGCCGCCCAACCGACTGAGCCACCCAGGCACCCCAAGAAAGCTGGTAAAATTCTTTACAAAATGATTTATTCAAGGGGTGCCTGGGAGGCTCAGTCGGTTGAACGTCCGACTCTTGATTTCAGCTCAGGTCACGATCCCAGGGTTGTAGGACTGAACCCCGTGTTAAGGCTCTGTGCTGAACACGGAGCCTGCTTTAAGATATTCTCATTCTTATTCCCTCTGTCTCCTCTCTCACTCCCTCTGCTGCTCTCTCACACTCCTTCTCTAAAAATAAAATAAATCTTAAAAAAAAAAAAAAAAAAGATTCTCTCTCTGCCCCCTCCCCTGCTCGTGCATGCTCTCTCTAAAAAATAAAAATAAAAACCACAACCAAAACACCAAATGATTTATTCAAGATGCTGAACGATGCTGTACTCATTATCAAATTAGAACTTAGACTGCTCAGAGTGCATGATGTATAGGTACAGACGGTCCCTGACCTATAACGGTTCGACTTATAAATTTTTGGCATTATGATGGTGTGAAAGTGACACATTCAGGAAAAAACTGTACTTCAAATTTTGAATTGTGATAGTTTCTTGGGCTAGCAATACATGGTCCTATTCTCTTTTGTGATGTGCAGCAGCTGAAGCTCCCAGTCAGCCATGCAATCCTGAGGGTCACTAATTAATCCACTGACAGCCATTCTGTACCCATTCGGCCACTCTGGTTTTCAAGTTTTGTTTTTGTTTTTATTTAAGTAATCTCTACACCCCACGTGTGACTCAACTCAACAACCCTGAGATCAAGAGTAGCACGTTCTTCTGAATGAGCCAGCCAGACACACCCAGCCATTGTTTCTTTCAGTACAGTTTGCAATAAATGATGTGAAACGATCTGCACTTTATTATGGAAATAGGCTTTGTGTTACATGATTTTGCCCAAGTAGAGGTTAGTGTTTCGAGCACAATGAAAGTAGTCTGGATGAAGCTATGATGTTTTCATAGGTGAGGGGTATATTAAAGGCATTTTTGATTTGTGATAATTGTAAGTTGAGGAAGACGGGACATTCCAAAGTAAGACCCAACTTTAGACAGGTCAGCTACCCAACAAACAGCCAAGCTGCATCAGCAACAGCTCTAAGCAAATTCACTCCTGAACAGAAGTTACAACCTGAGGCGTTCTACAGTCCTGGTGCTGATCTGTGACGCTCGCCAGCCTCTGGCCCTAGGTGTCAGATAGTTTCAGCGGGCAGGCTAAGAGGGCAAATCCCGCAAGAGTTAATGAACGAACAGCTCTAAAAAACCAGCTACTGGTAAATCCCAGCAGTTTCAGCGATGAAAACTTTTGATTACTGTTTTCCCTTTTAAACCAATCATTAAGTTTTATTAAATACTGCAACGTTACAAACCAATACATGTAAAATACATTCATAATTTTGAAATCTGCATTTTAAAGACAATGAACTGTGGCAGCAGCCAGCAGTTATTCTGTTGCTAGACCGTCACACAGCCCATACTGAGGATAAGTGTTCCCAAGGTGCTCCCTGCCATGACAGCGCTGGCATCCCTGAACAGTGAGGTCACTCTACCAGTGTCACCCAAGATGCAGTGACCTCGGGTGGAAGCCCATAACGTGCCGGTGTCACAGAAGATTCAACAGCATGAGGGTGAAGGAGTGATTTCAGAAGTTGCTTAAGGGAGCGTCTGGGTGCCTCAGTGGGTTAAATGTCCAACTGACTCTTGATTTCAGCTCAGGTCATGATCTCACAGTTCATGAGATCGAGCCCCATATGGGGCTCTGCACTGACAGTGTGGAGCCTGCCTGGGATTCTCTCTCTCCCGCCCTCTCTGCCCTTACCCTGCTCACATGTGCACTCTCTCTTACTCAAAATAAACACACACACACACACACACACACACACACACACACACACACACACACACACACACACAAAAGGCAGTATTCTGTTATCTACCAAAAAGAAGAGCTTATAGAAAAATGTGGCCCAGTAATTACCTAATTAATAATAACAATAACATCAGTAATAAACCTGTAGGCCTATGAATAAGAGTTTTTCAAAATGTCTTTAAAATTCCTGAAATGATGCATTCTCTACCTTAAAGATTTCTTGGAAAAAGAGGAGAATCAGGCTGACAAGGAGGGGGCTCTGGCCCATTTGGGCATCAAAACAGAATAAGGTAATCTGCCAGAAAAGGACCAGTTTTAATTTGTGACCAATAACCTCGCAGAAGAGGATAACTATGTTATACACCAGTTCATATAGCTGCACATTCTTACCACCTTTACTAAGGGCAACCCCCCTGAAGAATGCTCCCCCCTAACAAAAGAATTTCTGGGACAACTCTCAGACTTGGCAGCAATTTAGAACTACGGTTTTTTCTGCAAAACAAAATTATTACTTGGTGTTTAGTATGATTTTCTCCCCAGGAAGGCAGGGAAATATGGAATTGATGCACTTAGATTATTTTTAATGTATGTGAATAGTTAAAATTTTTGGTTTTCTGGAACATTCTATCACCTTGAATATCACTTTACCAGAAAGTCAAAATGTTGCTGTGCATGCCTCTAAACTTCTCTACTCTAGAACTTAGAAGACTGGTTTCGCTGGAGGCACAGCTCAGGAGAAACAGTGTATCTGCCAGCCTGGGCCACCCTGGGAGGCACGGACCAGGTCTTCCCACCCAGCGGCTTCACTGGTACCTCAGCACGACACGCAAGCCTGCAGCTGGGATGATGGAACACATATTTACAAATTAAGTTTTATTCACACATCTAAATGCTTAAAACAGCAAAGGACACAAAATAACTGAAGTGAGTCCACAGTGGAGCAGACAAGGGGACCAGAACCATATGGGGAGGAGTCTGCACCTGTAAAGACTGGGTTTAACTTCCTAAGGATTTACATGAACACTCACATCCTTCGCTAGCAATTTAAAAAGCCTGATCAGAGTTCTGAGAATGAGGAAGCGCCCCTCTCACCATTCGCCACGATGGAAGGCAAGCGCATTCACTCGTTCCCTCTTAAAGAAAATAGATGGTGAAAAAAAAAAAAAAAATAGATGGTGGAGTTCAACAACCAAATCTTCAGTCTTGAACATTCCAAGGAATATTTTCAGCTTTTACCTCACAGCTGTAGGTTCTATTAACTCTCATAATCCCTCAGATTATGACTCTGTAGCCACACAAAACACTCTAGTTTAACAGAAGCAAACTGATCAAGAGAGGAGATTACAAAAGGAGGAAGTGACAAATTTCAGTGACTTTTCTTCTTCTTTTTCTTCTTTTTTGGCAAAAAGACTGAAAATAATGTCAGAACCAAATCAGAAAGACACCTAAAAGATGAGGAATGATGTGAGGTTTATACAGGACACCTAAAACCATTCCAGTCCACGGAAGGGGACATATCAGGGGCTTTCGAGGTGTCATTAATGTTCTGTTTCTTGACTGTATGCTGGCTACCTGGGTATGTTTGGTTTGTGAGAATTCACTCAACTGGGTACTTAGGATACATGAACTTTTCTACATGCATATCATACTTCAACTAAAAGAAATACTCGGTGTCTGACTGGCTCACTCAGTACAGCATGGGAGACTCTTGACACTGGGGTCATCGGATTGAGCCCCATGTGGCGGGCAGAGTTCACTTAATTAAGAAAAAAATAGTTAGAAATCTTTCAGTCAAGAGAACAGAGTCCTATTCTGGTCCAACTCACACATCAGAAAATCACACCAGGGCTTCCTCATACACTTTGGCCACAAACTTCTCACCCCCCAAAATACACAGGGAAGCAGAAAACAACACAGCGAGACTCCAGAAACTCCCACAATCGTAGCTTACTATCACTACTCTATGAAAAAAATTTTCTCAGAAATACAGCTTTCTTCACCATGTGGTTCTACGTTTCTCCATTATGTGATTTTGATACTATTCATTGCTGCCCTCACCCCCAATCGGACACCATTCTTAAAGCAATGCAAATTTCCATTTATACCAAGTCAAAGCTTTCCAAGTGGAAGGAGGAGGTGGAGGGATGGGGAGGGAGGGCAAAGGGAAAGGGAGGTCAGGTCAAAAATTTCAGTCTCAGGCCTCTTAGGATCCACCTGATCTGGATTCAAGGGGCTGAACACATGAGTTTAAATTCCAGTCTCACCAGTGAACTATGTGGTCTTGGGCAAATGACCTGTTCTCTAATTTTGGTTTCCCCACCTATAAAGTGGTGGTAATACCTACACCTCCCGGGGTTACTGAGGTGATTCATGAGAAAATGTGATAAACAGTGTAGCAATCAGTACAGAGCTACATTTCAGCTGTCTTAGTGGACAAATTTCACAACAGTTAACTCTGCCTTACACATGAGCAGCATCAGATCATAGAAAATGTGGCAATCCTGGGGGGACTGAATTTTATCTCTACTAAATTTCATGTAACGCTGTTCGTGGGCACCAGCAGGACACATATTAACAGAGCGCAGGGATTCTTGTTTTATTCTGAAAACACACAAATACAAGACTCTGGGCTTACTTCAAAAAAGATTTTAAATGCGGAGTTCAAGGGTTACAATAACAGCTAATTCTTTTCCCCCATCTCTTCTATACCAATATTGGAAGACAAGAACTGTACTCAACTTTCTATATAAATTATGGAAAAAGGTATCTTTTAGGAAAATGATAGATAAGTATTTTGTTTATAGACTGCTAGTTTAGATTGTAATTTGAAATATGGGGCTATTCTCCTGCCTGAACATATTCAGTTTTTTTGTAAATAAACAACAAAAAACATGATTTTTAAAAAATAGGTATGTAGTGCAGTATGGAACAGTAGGCCAATCCAGAGTTGTATCAATTCACAGAGCAACTTGTGTAAGAGCACTTGTGCATGAACGATAGGAACAATTGCATATTTAGGCTCTTACACATAAGGCCCCCAAAATACCACTTCTCTATGATCCTTGCATCATGGAAATTCAACAAAAGCCAGTGAGTTTCCTCTGCTCTTCAAAGGTCAATCAATGCTACAGGAACAATACTAAAAAACTGCCATGATGTGAAGACAGATTTCAAGAATCTGGTCATCATATTAACCTGAAGTTCTTAGAAAAGGGAGAACACACACACGCACGATGCACATACACGCTTTTAAAAGGCTTGAACCCCTAAAAAACTTGGCAGGGTCCTGGCTAGGGTAACTGCATTGGGACAGCCACTTAAAAATCAGTTGTGTTCAGGGGCTCCTGGGTGGCTCAGTTGGTTAAGTGTCCAACTTTGGCTCAGGTCACGATCTCATGGTTCATGGGTTTGAGCCCCGTGTGGGGCTCTGTGCTGACAGCTCAGAGCCTGCACCCAGCTTCAGGTTCTGTCTCCGGCTCTCTCTGCCCCTCCCCCTCTTGTGCTCTGTCTCTAAAATAAACGTTAAAAAAGAATTTTGTTTTTAAATCAGTTGTCTTCAGCTGTCTGTGGAGTATTTTATTCAAAACTCCTAGAATGCTCTTCAACTTTAGACTCCCTTTGCATGGATTACGGATTCGGTCTCAGACTTGCACTGATTCACTGCTAACACTTGAGATAAGTGCTCTGCAATCACCGCTCCGTCTGTTACGGGTTTTGTCGATGTGAAAAACATCTCAGTTAGGCTGGCTGCTCTACTGTGTGCCAAATCACGAAAAACACCCACACTGTAGATAAGCTATTCAGCTTTTAATGATGAGATGACCAACTTAAAGGCAGTTTAATAATTAAGGTTCCTGGTCCCACAGAAACCTTCAATTGTTTACCCAAGCACACGGAGAGCAACAGTTCTCCAAGTTCAGCCACCAGGTCAGTCTCCAGGCTGAAGGACTACAGCTCCTTCAACACTTGCCGGGGAACCTATGGCCCAGTTAAGACACTTGACAGGCAGTCGGCCTTTAGAGACCAGAAAGTTGAGAAAAACGAAATGCATTTATGAAGTTTTGTGTGTAAACATCAAACTATACCGTTTTATTTATTAAATGGTTGAAAGAGGGGTCCCTGTCTGCCTCAGTCAGCAGAGTCTGCAACTCTGGATCTCAGGGTCATGAGTTCAAGCCCTACATGGGGCGTAGAGCTTACTTAAAAATAAATAAATAAATAAATGGTTTAAAAAAATTTTTTTTTTCAACGTTTATTTATTTTTGGGACAGAGAGAGACAGAGCATGAACGGGGGAGGGGCAGAGAGAGAGAGGGAGACACAGAATCGGAAACAGGCTCCAGGCTCTGAGCCATCAGCCCAGAGCCTGACGCGGGGCTCGAACTCCCGGACCGCGAGATCGTGACCTGGCTGAAGTCGGACGCTTAACCGACAGCGCCACCCAGGCGCCCCAATAAATAAATGGTTTAAAGAAAGCCTATTCAGGGGCGCCTGGGTGTCTCAGTGAAGCATCTGACGTCCGTCGGGTCAGGTCATGATCTCACATTTTGTGAGTTCGAGCCCAGTGTCGGGCTTGCTGCTGTCAGTGCAGAGCCTGCTTCGAATCCTCTATCCCCCTTTCTCTCTGCCCCCCTCTGACTCTAGTGTGCACGCTCTCTCTCTCTCTCTCTCTCCCTCTCTCTCTCAAAAATAAACATTAAAAAAAAAGGCCTATTCATTAAAAAAAGTATTCACATAAAGATACCAAGAGAAGAGGTATTTTACCTTATGGTGAGGACCTCTCTCAGCAAAAGTATTAACATTTGTGCCAAGAAAAGCTTTTTTTAGTTCTCTTTGAGAAGGGTATTTCTAGAAGATTCATTTCTTTGGGGGATCCAGGAGTCTGAAATCTTTGACTTTTTTATGTTATTTTCTTTTAAGAGAGGATTGCATTTATCAAAGTAAAGAAATCCAATGGGCATTTGTTAGCTGAGCCTACCGTCTGACCACGAGGGACACATGGTGAAAGGGGCTCCGTTTTGCCCTTTAAACAACTGAGAGAGAAAGAGGAAGGGAGGGAAGGAGGAAAAAAACACTCAAACTCCCAAATTTTCCACTGGTAAAAATCATTCATCGCTTTTACACTGCCATCTGAATATGAACCAGTTGTACCCCCAGAAATAGTATCTTCTTCCCTGTTGCTCAAGCTCGATTTCTGTACCCTCTCTAAACAGCTGCTACCAACGGAGATCAGTTTGAAAGGGGAACAGTGGTGAATCAGGAGGCTGAGGCGTACCAAATGCCCAAGCATTAAAGCTGCCTTAGTTTGACCTCAATGTACTGAATGCTCCAAATCAGTTGAAACACCACCGTTTTTCTCTTTAAAGAGTACTCGGTAGCCTTCCACAGATTCAAGTTATCCTTAGTCTGGCATTCCAGTTTTCATAACTTGGCCATCACCCACTTAACTGCCTTCCTACCCACTTAGTTCTCTAAATGAACCCTTCAGTTCAGTCAAGCAAGTCAACTCATCAACCTCTAAACACACCGTACTTCCCTTTGGTTAGACTGTTCTCTTCCTTATCTATTTGATAAGCTCTAAAGATTCAGTTCAGAGCTTACAACCACCTTGGTCAACTTTTCTCTGTTTTACTTTTATAGTAGTCCATGGAGGATCATGCTCAACAGTAACATAATCGCTTATAACATCTTATCTACCACTATACTTTGTACTGTGTTCGGGTGTGCTTTGGCCCTCTCCTAAAATAAACTGCAAATACCCTGGAGCTGGCTCTGTGCCCAATTCTCCATCTGTGGTCCTCATAGTGCTTAGAATGGTGTCTAGCATATTTTGAGGAACTGACTTGTATATGGGGGCTGTGTTGTAAGTAACACATACCATAACCCAGAGCTAGCTGGTCTAAGGAGCAGCACAGATGATACACCACCGTCAAATTCCTTGATGAAAAACAACAGCCTCTTAAACAGACCCTAGTAAGAAGTCTGACCATCACAAGTTTGTTTCCCCAAGGAGGGAGAGGCAAAGTAAAGCAAGTAATAGAATCATCAGGCAGTCAGTCTTGCCGTCCTACTTGGGCACCACTGCCCAAAGACTTCCATGTGAAGATCTCAAAGGGGGTATGCTAAATCCTTTCCACAGGGCTATCTGCTGTTACTTTCCCCAAGATAAAAAGATATAAGGCAGGTATATGGGAATGGGTGGGTAGGGAGGAGAAATTTCAGTATGGAATGGAGAAAAGGAGTGATGACTGGATGGAACAGGGATAGAGGAAGTGTAGCTGCTACACTGTCCAGACTAATACCTTTCAGTAAGGGAGCACTTCCTGAAATGCTGACATGCCTGCTTCAGTCTGCATGTCTGACTTATGACAGACTTTTGCAGGGTATTGTTTTATAGCTACAACCCTTCCAGAAAAATTTTTACACAAGACAGTCCAGAAGACCTCGGACTTAACTATTCTTCCACTGAATGGCAGCTAGATTGATGTGGAGAGAAAAATGATTAGAGACACACACACACACACACACACACACACACACACACACACACACTGATTATATTAAGAGTTCATGCATTTTTTTTTAAATGTTAAGACTTCCTTTATGTTTATATATATAAGAAAATGAACAATCAAGAAGGCTAACCAAATTATATTTCTCTTTCTCTGACCAACAGTTAAGTACTCAAAAAACAAATCAGACACTTTCTTCAACCCCTTAAGGTTCAGTTGTCATTAAAAGCTGCTTGTGACATTTCGACAAAACAGGAAGGTAGTTCACACTTTACGTGCTATTACTCCACCCAGATAAACCTGGAGGCAGTGAAACCTAAGTGCACAGGCAATACCCCAAAATAAACTCTTTCTACCAAAAGGGTACCAAGAGTTTCCACTCAAAATAATTGTCTTTTGTGTTCTGTGATTCATGGAAGTTGTATTACATTGGTGTAGCTGACTGCTCAACAGAAAAGTAAAATGCTCTCAGAACGTCAGAATTTCAACGGCAGGGTGTTGGGAGAGATGGGGGAGGGAGAGGGACAGCGATAGATACCAGAGAGTTTCAAGAGAGAAAATTTTGCGCATTTGAAAAGTTCAGCAATGATGGTCTGCTCTAGGCAGGTACAATGCACAGGAGTGCCAGGCCATGAGCTAGGGGAGTGAAGGAGACAGTGCATACCCCTTCCCAGGAGCTCGGAGTTTGGTAACTGCTAGTGCAACACGGGGAGACAGACGCTGGGAGAGGAGGTAGTAAGGGGTACTACCTACAGCAAGGACCAACTCAACAGAAAAATATGAGTTCCCAACACTGAAGAGAAAGACCCAAGTCCAGTTTGGAAGACACAGGAAAACTTCCTGGATCGAGTGTGAACTAGGTTATACTCTCTGCATCTTTAGTTCTCCTCAGCCCATGCAGAACTGTGAGTGGAAGGAACACACTTCCCAACTTGCTGTCAAACAAACGGGGGATGGATTATTCTCTTGGCCACACTTGGCTGCCATTAACTAAAAATGACAGGTTAAGTTTCCTTAAGTTGAAAGTAAAACCTTACTAGCCGTACCAGAACTTCCCAACCGGAAATAACCAAAATAATCTCTAACTATAGCTAATTATTTAACAATAATATATTTGTACAAGATACTGTCCTGGGTCACCTGGGTGGCTCAGTCGGTTAAGCATCCAGCTCTTGACTTTGGCTCAGGTCATGATCTCACGTGATGAGCTGTGCTGAGAGCAGAGCCCTCTCTCTCTCTCCACCCCTCCCCAGTGCACATGCACCCCCCTCCCCCAAATAAATAACAATAACAACAACAAGAAAGATACTGTCTTTTCCATATTGTTTACTGACAACAGAACGTTTTCAATTTTAGGTCAATTTCTACAACCCTCCCCTCAAAGAACCAAACAAAATAAAAAACAAAGCCAGCCAAGGCAGAGCAGCAGGAGTTACTGTTTTCTGAGGATGAGCAAACCTGCGCCCATTCACCAATTCCAGTGTCTAAGACGTACTCGCTCCTCACTGCTTCAGTGTCATAAACACAACAGGGACAGGCGCTACCAAGAAATTCCCCTGCCTCCAAAAAACTAATGACAATAGAGTTTATTAAATTTCAATTAAGGCTTAACTGATTCAAGATGTGAACTAAGATCTATTGATTTACATTGTTACCTGAGAGCTACCTCAGAAAATGTAACTGAAAGAAAAACAAAACAAAACACAAAAACACCAAAACCAATAGTCACTGAGCTACTTACCGACAGCCACATAAGGATCTAGGTCTCTTAAAAACTCAAGGCCAGGGGTCCTTACACCTAGCATGTTAACATTCTGAGCTAAAAAAGCCAGTTGCAAATGCATTTCCACTTCCAAAGCAGTGAATCTGGCTCTAAATCAGACCAGTGTGTAACACAAGACAGACACAGAGGTACTGGATAGAGTGGGGAGTCCCTACTCCCTACTCCCATGGTGGAGGTGAGTGCAGGAAGTCAGGCAGGTAATTACAATACTAAGGTGAAAATGTGGATTACTGCTAAGTATAATCTGAGGGAGGAAACAAACACAGGAACTATCTAGTCTGCCATTAGGGGAGGTGATCAGAGTGGCATTTGGGGGGAGAGCCAAAGGTCTTTCTGCAGATGCTGTGGGCAGAGAGCTACTGTGTGCAAATCAGGGAATGAGAAGTGGTAGCTAGGGATGACAATAAGGTACTGAAAAGTGACACTTTGCTGGCTGCATTGTGCAGGGAAGACAGGTGGCAAGACAGGTGATGACATTATAGTTGTGGGGACCCATGACACAGGCAGGGGCAGCGCAGTAGAGGGAAGAAATCATATTCAAGACATTTTTTGGAGGTGGAATCAAAAGGGCTTGGTAATGAAACTTTTCTTTTTAATGTTTATTTTTAAGACAGAGAGAGGGAGGGAGGGAGGGAGGGAGGGAGGGAGGAGAGAGGGAGGCAAGGAGGAAAAGGAGGGGGGGAGAGGACATGAACGAGCAGGGGAGGAGCAGAGAGAAAGGAAGACAGAATCCTAAGCAGGCTCCAGGCTCTGAGCTGTCAGCACAGAGCCCGACACAGGGATCCAACTCACAAATTGTGAGATCACGACCTGAACTGAAGTTGGTCGCTTAACTGTCTGAGCCACCCAGGTTCCCCAAAAGCCTTGGTATTTAGATGTGGTTCAGTGGTGTCTCGGCCACTGATTTTTTTCTGAAAAGCATTTTAGAAAAACACCTATGTGGAACTGCTGGGCAAATTTCTTTTAAAGACACCATGAGTAAAAATAATAATTTTATTTTCTCTTTAAGTTTTTATTTATTTATTTTGAGAGACAGAGAAAGTGCAAGTCGGGGAGGGGCAGAGAGAGGGGGAGAATCTCAAACAGGCTCAGCACTGTCTTCAAGAGCCCGATGCGGGGCTCGAACTCATTAACTTTAAGATCATGACCTGAGCCAAAATCAAGAGTCAGACGCTTAACTGACTGAGCACCCAGGTGCCCAAGAATAATTTTAAAAGGCAGATGGTACCCCTGTACTGGTACCTTCCACCTGCCTCTCCAGATCCAGCTGACACCCTTCTCTGTCTTTTCGTCCCTGGACCTGTGTGGACCCCATCAACAGGCTCCTCTACAGGCTCTCACGCTCTCAGTGGTCTCTTGCAACCTGGGGGTTTCTGTGGACAATCTTGAACCCTCAACTGTGGTCTTAGCCCCTCTGACACAATCTTTTTCTCCCCCAGGTAACTGGTAACTTCCCTCACTTCCTTTGCCCCACTCTCTGCAGGCCTCTGATGGCAACCCGGTTCCTTGCTCTGACATGGCACCATCCCCTGTGGTTCCCAGAGAAGCCCTGTCTACACCTTGTAAACAGTCTCATTATTAAAGTCTCCTCAAGAGGCGCCTGGGTGGCTCGGCTGAGTGTCCAACTCGATTTTGGCTCATGTCATGATCCCAGGGTTGTGGGATCGAGCCCCCACGTCGGGCTCTGTGCTGAGTGTGGAGCCTGCTTGGGATTTTCTCTCTCTCACTCTGCCTCTCTCCCTGCTTGTGAACTAAAATTTAAAAATTAATAATAAATGAAGTCTCCTCCAATTAGCTGGATTAAGGGTGTCATGTGTTTCCTCCCAGGATTGTGATTGAAATTACTCTCAAGATCAGTTGTATGTATCCTTTGGAACTCATTAAAAAGATATTTTGTTATACAGAGTGATATTTGTTGTGTGGCAATGAAAATACAAGTATCCAATTTCTACCAACTAACCTGGGAGTAGAAAATTATAAAAGAGCCTTGCTTTATGAGGACCTTATTCTTAAGCAGCCAAATGATTGTTCCATTTACTATTCAAATAGTTCTTGGGAACTTTTGAGAAAGAGGGTGAAGGTATGAAAATCCAGAGCCTGTTACCTGGTCATTACTAGATGGTCATAATAATTGACAGTAGCTGTCCACTTTGAATTGCACTTTAGTGAATGTTTATGTGTCCTAATTACACTGAAAGCATTATGCTAGGAAGCTAAAATGGGAATTAAAAAGAAAAAAAACAGACAGACATGGTCCTTGCCCTCAGAAGCAATTATGAACTAAGGGAGCTGTGTATGTAAATAATGAGGGAGTAAGTAAAATGTGGGACAAGGGAAATTGCTGAGTTTGAATTGAATATGGAACCCACAGCTATCGGTTTCCAAATCAGTCGCATGGCTGATGTATAAAATTCAGTTCCTGTCTGGGAACTATAAAAAGGACAACTTCAAAGAGTCCAGGAATAGAGCAAGAACCTAAAGGTACAGCAACTCAGTATGTCAGAGGATATGGTAAACAAACGAATCTCCCCTCTTATATTTAGAAGAAGGGGCCACTGTTATCTTATCACATTTTGCCTGTGACCCTCTGCCAGGTTACGAGTTATCCTCCGGTGATGAAGCGGTCACGTGTCTAAATGACAAACGGTAATTACAGACACCGGATAGCTGGATGTGGCTCCATCAGGCAGAGTCACCTCTTACAGGTAACCACTCTGGCAGTGCGCTACTCCACTGCAGGGAAACTGCTGCCTAACAGGCAAGTCGAGCTGTCCTCTCCGCTGCTGCCTCCACTTGGCGAAAGGGCCAAAGAGTCCTAAAGCCCAGAAATCTTCAAGGACTTCAAGGATTTCATGCAGGCGTGCCTGGGATAACCAGATCAAGTGGCTCACTCCAAGTCTTCTGTTTCTGTCACTCACTTGACAGACCACCCTTTATCTCCCCTCCCTGTGGATGATCATGCTGGCAAAGATGAAAAAGTTACCGGTTGGAGTAGGAAAAAAGGTGTTATGGTTTTATGAAAAGGAACCTGGCCATACGTATCAAAGATCTGAATTTTCATACCTAGTATCCCAGTAATACCATTCTTAGGGTCCTATCCTAATAAAATAATCAGGGAGCAGGCAGCGAGTGCCCACTTTGAGTCAGACGCTGTGCCAGGGACACAACAAAGAACTGATCCTTACTTGCAAGCAACAGACAGTGCGGAAGGCAAGGGAATCATAACTTCAGGTAGGATAAATTATATGATGAAAAGTTTAGGGCACTTTGTAGGAGAGCACATCTCAGGGAGAAATGATCTAATCCTGCGCAGAGATGAGTGTCAAGGAAAGCTCCTGTGGGCAGTAACACTTCAACTGAAACCTAAGCATGAGGAGGTCTTAGCTACGCTGGGGGTGGGGTGAAGACACAGGTAAGAGTGAGGAAGGGATATTCTAAGCAGAGGGAAGAGTATGAGTGGAGGTTCCTGGGGGTTAGCCTAAAATTCAGACACTGAATCCCAGGGAGGATGTCCAAAGCAGAGGTGCTGGAGGTCACGGAGAGAGACCTGGGCAGGCCTTCAGAGAGAAAGACTCTGGCTTTTGTGGGGACAAAACTGGCAGCAGGAAGAAGCTACTGCAGCAAGCCAGGCAGGAGGAGATGGAAATTTAGAGTAGGGTAGGGGGATTCTGACGGTTTTGAAACGCTCTAAAATAAATATTTGAAAGTCCATACACATTATTTTAAGAATGTTCTCCTCCACGTGCAAAATCCCCGTTTGCAGGGATAGGGAACATAGTACAGTATAAGGTGTGCTAGAACACCTGGCGTCCTATCATGGGCTTCTCAGGGTGACCTAATTTAAAAGCTAAAGTATTTTCCACCATAAGTTAAAAAAAAGAAAAAGAAAATCTATAAAACATTGAGAACATTGGTCATATTTTAATTGCTATACAATTAAAAATAGACAAAACTGACATTACTTTTTCAGACAACCAATTCAAACAGGTATAACGTGAAGACAAACTTTAGAATCTATGAAAATACTCCATTTTAACGAGTACACCCTGACCCACGCTTAGTCACTTACTTACTAAGCTTTCTCTAACTTCCAGAAGTGACATTACAAGTCTTAAAAGACCTCAAATTGGACACTTTCATGAAGAAAACGGACACGAGAGTCCAGGATGGGACAACTTTCTCTAAGCACCTCTAATGCAACTGAAGACAAACGGCCGCCGTTAACAGACAGGCTAAACTGACTACCCCTCCTTTTGCTGATGGAGCACAGGCCTCCCTCTCTAGTAATTAACTAGCTCTGTGGCCTCTTTCAGGCACCTGCACCGCCAGAAAGAGCAGGCTGGCAGGGAGGGCTGGGGGGCGGTGCCACTAGGAACGACCAAGCTGCTGCTGGGGACCATCAGAGATGACAAGCCCAGCCTTGCTCTCCTGTTAGTTTTCTTTCTCTAAGCACCTACACACTGTTCTGTGTGGAAAATCATCATTTTCGTCCCACAGAAATGTCACAACCTGCAGAGAATACAGGGACTGAGGACTAAATAATAGGATGTATTAATGCGAACGATGGCTTTGTCAGACCCTCAATTCCAGACTACAAGAACAACTTCCTGCTTGTACGTGGCATTTAAAGCGGGAAACTTGTGTGCCCCCAACCCCCCCGATTCTGGCCTAGCCACAGAACCAACTGAGGGCAGAACTAATCCGTGCTGCCTGGAAATGCAAGAGGGAAGCAGCCATACGGGATTCCCTCCCTTGTCAACAATAACAAGTAGTTTCCCCCCAAATGACCTGACATATTGCCATCAACTCAGGTATGACTCCTGTTTGCAGCTGCAGGATGCTATGGTTAGGCCTTTATAACCCCCCCCCCCCCCACTCCATGCAGTAAAAGGGTTTTAACGTCACAACTGGTTGCACACAACAGACCTGTAGCGATTAAGCTGTCAAATCTGAACTGACTAGAACCAAAATGCTATGTTCTACAGTTGAATTTTCATTGTCAAGGTCATAGTTTGCACCTCTGGGAGAAAAAGTTAAGCTTTTTTTTTAAAAAAAAAAATTACAGTTCCTTGACTGGGTGGCCTTCTGCTTTTCCTAGAGTTCAAGTGGGCCTTAAAACAATTTTTTTTTTCTGGCTTCATTTCACTTTTAAGTTATTACAACTTTTCAAGAATGCTATAAAATATCTGGGATACCCACTCCCCTCTTCAACAGGCCTATCATTCTGGGGTTTTCCTCCAATACCTTTCTCAGCTGGATGTATCAATTTCCAGATTTCATGTCTTCCCCATTCTTGGTTTTAACTGTAGTGCGCTCTAAGTACTCTTACAAGAAAGGGTGCTTGGGAAGTAAACCTTTTGAGTCCTGGCATGCCTGAAAATGCCTTGATTCTATGCTTCTACCTGAAGCCCTGTCCGACTAGGCACAGAACTCCACAGAATTCTCGGCTGAACAGCACTTCCCCTCAGAACGTGAAGGACACTGTTTTTCGGTATTTGGAGCTGTTCATGCGGAGTTTATTTACTGGCAGTCTGATTATCAGTTCTTTATACAGACTTGTTTCTTCTAGATGCTCTTGGAACTTTTTCTTTTTCACTGCCACTTTGAAATTTCACAACAATGTATCCGAGTGTGGATCTGGTTTTTTTCAGCATGCTGGGTGCTTCGTGGGTAGGCCCTTCCATCTGAAAATTCACATCTATCAGCTATGAGAAGTTCCTTCTTTTTTTAAAAATTCGATCATGTCTTTCCTTCCATTTGCACCATTCTCCTTCTGCATCTTTAACTGTGTGTCAGTTATCAGACCTTATGAAAACCCACAAGGGGGCTCTCACTACATTCACCCTTTCCCAGAGGACTCTCACCTCCTAAGTCTCAACAGTGAGTCCACCACTCTTCCCAGCAGATGACATTCCTTCCTACTTCACTGACAAAATAGAAGCTAAAAGAAGACACCTTAGTAAGCTCCTGCCACACCTATACAATTATCTGTATCTATAGTCTTATCCTGGGGCGCTTGGTTGGCTCAGTCAGTTAAGCGTCCGACTTCAGGATCTGGTGGTTCGTGAGTTCGAGCCCCGTGTCGGGCTCTGGGCTAACAGCTCGGAGCCTGGAGCCTGCTTCAGATTCTGTGTCTCCCTGTCTGGCCCTCGGCTGCTTGCACTCTGTCTCTTGCATTGTCTCAAAAATAAACAAACATTATAGTCTTATCCTCTGCCTCCTATTATTCTTGCCCATGCTAGTACTTCTGTGCCACATCTCGTCTCTTCGGACGCTCATCCAGTAATATTCGTTTCTTTCTGTACCACCAATTTTTTTCTGTCTCTACTGGATCTCTGCTATCAGTAAATAAAAATGCCGTTATTTCTCCCCTCTTTGGGACTGGGGTAAAAAACAGATTTCTTTTGATTCGACTACCTCCTATCTTTCCTTCCCTTTACATCAAAACTCCCCGGAATAGTTGTCTCTATTCCCAATTTCTTTTCTCCTGTTCCCTCCCCCACCCCCAGCGTTAGATTTTCAAAGTTTTCTTTTTTTTCCTTAATTCTCAAGTTAGTTAACATACAGTGTAGTCTTGGCTTCAGGAGTAGAATCCAGTGATTCATCATTTAATGTATAGCACCCAGTGCTCATCCCATCAAGTGCCCTCCTGAAAGCTCATCACCCATTTTTCCTATCCCCACCCCCTCTTAAAAAAAAAAAAAATCACGTATTTATCTTGAGAGGGCGGAGGAGAGGCAAAGAGAGAGAGGGGGAGAGCTAGAATCCCAAGCAGGCTGTGCCGCACTATCAGTGCAGAGCCAGAGCCACGTGCGGGGCATGGGGCTTGATCCCACGAACTGTAGGATCATGACCTAAGGTGAGATCAAGAGTCGTACAGTTAACCGAATGAGCCACCCAGGCGTCCCTATTAAAGTTTTCAAACGTAGAACAAAGTTAAAATAATTTTACAAAGAACACACATTTACCTACCCACCTAATTTATATCATTAACAATATGTGTTTTACGGGGCGCCTGGGTGGCTCAGTCAGTTAAGCATCCAACTTCATCTCAAGTCATGATCTCACGGTTCGTGGATTCTAGCCCTGCGTCAGGCTCTGCTGACAGCTCAGAGCCTGGGTCCTGCTTCACATTCTGTCTCACACTCTCTGTGCCTCTCCCCCACCTGCACTCCATCTCTGTCTCTCAAAAATGAATAAATGTTAAAAAAAATTAAAAACAGTATTGCTTTATCACATATTGATCCATCAATACATTCTTCCACTATCTATCCTGTTTTCTGATACATTTCAAAGTTGCAGACAGACATCAGTACACTTTCTCCTAAATACGTCCGCACACAATTACTGACTACATTTAAGTACCAGTTCGCAGTGTTTTCTTTTGGTGTAAAGTTTACATAATCACTGCCACTCCCTAGCAAGTTTCCTCATGCCCCTTTCCCCGGGCCCACCCTTCTCTCTGAACCCACTCCAAGCCTACATTTGCTCTCACTACTCCACTCTAACTATCCAGAGAGGTCACTGATGATCTCCTATTGCTGAATCCAAAGGTCAGTTCCCCATCCCTATCTGACCTGGTAACGTTATGAGCAGCACATAACTGGGGTGACCACTTCCTTTACCTTGAGATACTTCCTTGGCCTTCAGGACGTGACACTTGCTAGGTTCTCTTTCTATCCAACTGGCCACTCTGGTTCAATCTCTTTTGCTAGCTTTTTTTCCTTTTCATTAACTTTTAAATGTTATAGCCATCCCTAACCTACTTTCTGCTCTATCTGCACTCACTGCCTTAATTTTCTCATCCTGTCTCATGGCTTTTACATACCCCAAATCAGAACGTTCTCTTCACTTCTACTGCTATCACTCTATCATTCCAACTGGCATTACCTCTGCTTGGTTATTACAGTGACTTCTTAACCGGTCCTGTTGACTTTTGTTCTGCCCCCTTTCAGAATGTTGTCAATTCTGCAAACCAGAGTAACATTGGTAAAATGTAAACCAGCTCAGTCAGCGGAGGAATCCAGGCAAACATGACAACTAAGGGTAATGTGGACCTGGAAGGGGCTCTGGGACACAAAAAGGACATTAGGAAAAAAAAAAAAAAAAAAAAAAAAAAAAAAAAAAAAAAAAAAAAAACTAAGGAAATCTAAATAAAGTGTGGACTTCAGTTAATAATGTGACAATATTCGTTCACTAATCGTAGGAAAAAAAATACACCATACTATACCATAAGATATTAGTTCTAGAGGAGATTTGGTGTAAGGTGTACTTGAGCTTTTGTACAACTTTTTAGTAAATCTAAAACGTGCTGAAAATAGTTTTTTGTTTTTTGTTTTTTTTAAGCTAGACTGTCATTCTGTTTAAGATACTTCAGTGGTTTCCCATTCCTCTAAGGTCCGGTCCTCCCTAGCTGTGTGTTCACATCTTAAGCTGAGACAATACAAAAGCCTCCTCTGGAAGTGGGTGAGGCTGGACAACATAAGCCTTTGCTTCAGAAGGAGTGAGCAGGGGTGTAGCTAGGACTCTTTGTTAGGAAGACTGGCTGAGTACCATTTCCAATGCACGAGAGTTTTTGGAGACAATTTAGCAAAAGCGGCATTGTCTGTTTTTCTCAATGACAGTTCTACCTTTGTTGATAAATCCTCTCATCACATTGTGACCTCCCTTTAAATTACAGATCCTGTTCACTGTTCTTTGTATTTTCTACTGAACACTCAACAAGCACTGAAAGGGAACGGGGAATGAGTGTGTCCACAGATGAAGAAGGAAGAAGGGCTACCACACAGCTTAAATTGGGATTAAAAACCAGCAACACAGCAATGTAGGAGACACTTGGTCAAATGTATTAGAGCTTCAAAATTCTCATCAAAATGTTGAATGTAAGGACTTTCCCTCTACCAATGTAGGTAAAATCTAATTTGGAATCATTCATCTTAACAGGTCTATGACCACATTCTTAGTTTAAATATTTACTTACTTATAAAAAGCTATAGGCAGGGAATCTGATAACTCAAGTGAAAAGCTGGGGATTAAGTTCAGGGAGCTGGCCTTTAACTGGCATAGCAAACACTACCAATCATTTGGTACAAGCTCCCAGTGCTTCCAGACTGCTATCAAGGGCACAGCTCCTCCCTATCAGGCCCCCGCCTGGCTCTCCAGTCTTGGCGGCTGTTAGTTACTTCCTGCCTTGAGCTCCAAGTTCCAACAAATACTAAAGCTACTGCAAGTGCTTCCCAACTGCCAGGATGTTTTATGATTTTCAGACTTGGTATATGCTGTTTCCTCTACTTAAAATGGCAAACTCAAGGCTCAACTTCAGAATCACTTCCTCTTTGCTACCGCTGATCTTTGCATTATCTCAGCTCTACCATCATACAGTCTCAATGTATTTTAACGATCTGTCTTCTCTACTAGACTGCGCTACTTGTGGGCAGGTCCCTCAACTATAAATCTTGGTATCCCTCAAGGGCACTCAGTGACGGTTTGATGGTTTGTCTTACAAGGAAAAACCCAAAACCTTTGTTGGAGAAACAGTGCTACAGAAATATTCTAGTTCTTTCTCTCTTAAAAGAAATGACAAACTATCTCCCAAATGTAAATGAGAAAATGTGATTATTGCATAATGAATTTTTATGGCTGGTTTTCTTTTTACTCATAATAAGCAAATGCTTCAATAGCTTAAGTCTCAAAAATATGGTTTCAACAGATTGCAGGCATTTAGTGTGTGCATGTGTCTCTGTCTCTCTCCCCCACCTCGTTCATGCGCACTCTTCCCCCACCCCCATCTTCCACCCACCCACATCTTAAAAAGACAATTCTGGACAACAGGGACTGGTTTTCTATGTGTTTGGAATAATTCCTGGTAATTGTAAGCCCTTCACACATAAAAATCAAAGGACCAGATGGGCTTTTAGGAGATCTTCCAATCCATTTTCCTATTATAAAGCCTAGTAAATGAAGTCACAAATATGGACAAAGTAATTATCCTATTTTAGGAGGCTTCCACAGAACTATCCTTAGGAATCCACACAAATGTAATCACTGCCAATGCAATGTAGGTCTCAATCAGCATTAGCTCACACACAGCCCTCACCATTACCATGTGTGTCCGCCCGGTAAGGAATGGTGTTAGAGAAAAGAAAGGTGCAGCGGAGCCGGAAGAACCAGAGCCAGTGGCATCCATGCTGTCCCTCCCTCTAACCTTGCTCCAGTCCCTTGACTCGTCTGGGCCTCACACAAATCCCTCATAAAATAAGAGTGCTGGACTGGAGCTGCACAATGCTAGCGGTCACTGCTGCCTTTTTTTTTTTTTTTTAACTTTTTAACATTATATTGTGTGTCTGTTACATAACCTTTCTATGTATATGAAAAACAACTCTTCCCAGAGAGGGTATTTTTATTTTATAGATGAACAAAGCAGGGCTCAAAGAAGTTCACTGACCACAAACACAGTTAATAAACCATGAAATTGCCCCTCAAATTTACGTCTCTCTTGTTCTACAATACATTTTGCTCATCTGTCTCCTGGAAAAGGGGGGGGAAACCCAAAACTACACAGTGGCAAAGATACAAATAAGTGTTTTCCTTCAGGCAGTGTAAGGGCAGAAAAATAGGTCAGGACAGTGTACTATGCCATGGGAAGGGATAGGGAAATAGAAGAAAAATGGGCCGAAACACTTGGCTCTTTTAAAATGTCATTATAAATATATTATTTCTTTATCAGTCGCTTCACTTATTAGGAAATACCATCTTACTAGTCGCACAGATCTACCTGCAAAATACTACCTCCTGAATGAAGGTAGAGGTTAATACCTCAAACACGGCGAGGAACCATCCTCAATATCATAGTTGGAGGAGGGCAGGGAGAGAGTGCAGAACAAGAAACTCCTCACCAAATTGGAACACAAAAAATTCCCAATTTAGTAGTTTTTACCATCCCTGAAAACATTATGACGTCATGAGCAAAATGTATTATGCCAATTAAACGTCTGTTGCTAACTGAACAATTCCACTCATACAGATCATTAGTATCGTAAATCATAATGTTGGAAATATTTTAGGACTCATGTTTTCCCACTCTTGGTATTTTTTTCTGATTTTCTCATGTTTAAACCAACCTCAAAGTTCCTTGATGTAAGTGAACTATACAAATCAACTTTTTTGAATCCTTACATATACAGTGTTAGAATCACATAAGTCCTCAAAGCACCCATAGGCATTCTGGAAACACTTCAGATTATTCAGAGTTTATCACCTCAGACCAGTTTTAGGATGAGAAAAATAAAGAAGGTGCATTAACACCCTCACAGACAGACACAGGGACTCAGAGCATGACAGGCACTGGAATGGGGTAGCCCAGTGACCCACAGCCTTAAAAGAAAAAAAAAATCACCCCCCCATGAAACTTTTGTTACCAAAAATATACTATGTATCTATTTATGTAATATATGCATAAAAAGAGTAAGATTTTTTTCATCCTCCAACCACCAAATTTCACCCCCTGAGGGAAGAAGTCATCCCTGATGAGAATGCAGGATCCAGCTCATTTCCTCCACTAAATTACTCAGAATGCATACACGTCAGCAAGTATTAACAATTTGGGAGCCAGCAGATATTTTTTAATACGCTGATTTTTTTAAGCAATCAGCAATACATACAGGTACTGAATAATTTTCACTTTATTTCTGTTCCTAGTATTTTAAATTGCTGGATGAAGAAAAACAGAAATAAAAGTTCTGTCTGTTGTAAAGTTTATCCTCTGGCCCCATTAGGTGCACGGGGCTTTGTCTTGCCTTTAAAAATTCTAAAACTATACATGCTCCCACTCACAGTATCATGCTTTTGCATTCAAAATCCAGCCAGCCTGCCTCTGCTCCTGTGTGGGCATCTGAGCACAATGGTATGTGGGCCAACCTTAAAAAGGGCAGAACAGCCCCCCACCTCCAGCCAAGATCACCCAATTACTAATGTGACAGATACACACAGCCAAATAAAGCACTACAGTTAAAAGCTAAAGGCTTCCTCATCTTTGAGTATAAGAAGGAAGAAGAGTGGGGCGCCTGGGTGGCTCAGTCAGTTGAGCGTCTGACTTCGGCTCAGGTCATGATCTCACGGTTCGTGGGTTCGAGCCCTGCGTCGGGCTCTGTGCTGGCAGCTCAGAGCCTGGAGCCTGCTTTGGATTCTGTGTCTCCCTCTCTCTCTGCCCCTCCCCCATTCATGCCCTGTCTGTCTGTCTCACAAATAAATAAACATTAAAAATTTTTGGAAAGGGGCGCCTGGGTGGCGCAGTCGGTTAAGCATCCGACTTCAGCCAGGTCACAATCTCGCGGTCTGTGAGTTCGAGCCCCGCGTCAGGCTCTGGGCTGATGGCTCAGAGCCTGGAGCCTGTTTCCGATTCTGTGTCTCCCTCTCTCTCTGCCCCTCCCCCGTTCATGCTCTGGCTTTCTCTGTCCCAAAAATAAATAAACGTTAAAAAAAAAAAAAATTAAAAATTTTTGAAAAAAAAAAAAAAGAAGGAAGAATAGTAAGTCCAAAGGATAGACAGGGAAAAAAAAATGAGAATCGTTCGAGTTGGGTCATTTGAAGAAGGAAGGAACAAATGAAAACAGAGGTGCCCAGCTGAGGGCTTGTTCCGGACACCATACTTTGTAATCTACTCTTGTCACAAAGTATGTATGTCCTATTTGTTTTGGGGGGAAAGATTATTTTCTATCACAAAGGTCTCCTGGTTTCTAACATCAAGAATCAAGACAAACTCTCTTAAAGGGTCTGAATACCTAAATTATCTTCTTTGGTCAACCTGTGTCCCAACACCCACCCACTACTAAGTACCTGCCAGATCTTCCACTTTGCGAACGTCTAAAATCAGCTCCAGGGGGTAGGCTACTATCATTTCCACTCTGGGTAGCACCTTCGGCTTCTAAGCTTTCTCTATGGAGGATCTTTTCCACTTTGGAAAACTATGTGGCTTGTGTAGAAGAAGACAGTGATATTTTGTTTGATCATTTATCTCCGGAATCCAAAAGTTCAGTGGACACAAAGAATGCTGTATCTGTAAAATGCTCTACACAGAGTCTCATTCTTAAGAAATCACAACTCTGGGGGCACTTGGGTGGCTCAGTTGGTTAAGCGTCCGACTTTGGCTCAGATCATGATCTCACGGTTTGTGGAGTTCGAGCCCCACATCAGGCTTGCTGCTGTCAGCCTGTCAGAGCCGAGCCGCCTTCGGATCCTCTGCACCCCCCACTTGCGTTCTCACCCCCCAAAATAATATTAAGAATGAAAGAAAAAGGAAGGAAGGAAGGAAGGAAGGAAGGAAGGAAGGAAGGAAGGAAGGAAGGAAGGAAGGAAGGAAGGAAGGAAGGAAGGAAAGAAAGAAAGAAAGAAAGAAAGAAAGAAAGAAAGAAAGAAAGAAATCACAACTCTGAATTTGTTAAGCTTGCCCTAAGAGCGAATCAGCTAAAGAACGGAGAGCTGACGTGGTGTACACCAGAAAGTCAACATACTGACCGCACACCGAAAATTCACCTAAGATGTTGCCAGTACAATTTTACAACGGCCTCTTTCGGTTTCAGGTGGCAGGAGTGCTTCCCCCCCCCGCCCCCCGCGCTCGTGCCAACTCCCCTTCAGATGTCTAACACTCCTCCAGCTTCTCTTCTTGGTACTATTCTAACCTTACAGTTTCACTTTAGAAAAAGCTCACCTCTGCACAAACTCTCATTAGTGCCTCCATTCTACTTGGATATGCACAAATCTCTTTAGCCCAGACCAACCTATTTAACCGTCCAATAAATCTCTTTTCTTGGACGTCTCACAAGCACCTTAATCATAACCAAATGGAGCTCAGGATGTTCCAAAAAATATTCTATCTCCCATATTACCTTTCCCAATGAATAGCACCCAGGCACCAAGCTGCTTTAATCAGACTTCTTCCTGACCCGCCCCTCAGTCTACTTCTATCATCTAAATAGGCATCCTCCTCAACAGAAACACCCACCATCTCTACACAGTGGAATGTCCTCACTGATTTCCCTTTACCACTCAGCTACAACTTCTTTCTTAAAATGAAACTCTGACGTTATTTCCATGCTTAACATCCTCCAATTACTTCCTGCTCTTAAAGAATCAAGTTCAACATGAACTCCCTAATTATATAGTTTCTGCCCACTTCTCCAACTACCCCTGCCATTTCCCCACAAAGACCCTGTTGCATTTTTTTTTAAGTTTGTTTATTTTGAGAGAGAGAGAGGGAGCGAGCAGGGGAGGGGCGGGGGGGGGGGTGGACAACAGAGAATCCCAAGCAGGCTGCAAGCTGTCAGCACAGAGCCCAACATGGCGCTTGAACTCACAAACCATGAAATCAACACTTGAGCAAAACCAAGAGTCAGATGCGTTTTAACCGACTGAGCCACCCAGGCACCCTGACCCTGCTGCATTTTGACAACAGCAGAATCACCTGCGGTTCCCCAACCTTCCATGGTTTTTCATGTCTCTGCTCTCTGCCTGAAATGCCCTTACCTCCATATTTATTTACCTAATCTACTCTCAATCTTCAAAATGTAGCTGAATGGTCCATCTGTAAAATCTATCAGGGCCACTCTCCTTTCTAGGTGTGTACCTTGTACACATCTCCACTAATGAAATGAAACTAACTATACTACACTACCGCAGAGCATATACTCCCTACGTCCTGCAGAGTCCAGTCTTTGGTTTCATCACATTCCTGTATACAGGAGACACTCAACACCTGTTAGTGGGAAGAGTTAATCCCTCCTTTAATGAATAACTGAAATAACACAGCTTACTGTTATTAAGCAATTATTATATGCCAGAATTCAAGATATACTGGGCCATTTCATCCTCCTAACAACTCTGTAAGATGGGTAGGTATTATTCTATTTTAAAAGTGAAGAAGCTAAGGTCCACTCAAAGAGGCCAGAAAACTTGCCCAAAGAGATAAAGCTTGTAAATGGAAAAGGAAGGACTGGAACTCAGGTCTGACCAATTCCAGAGTCCATGCTTGTAGCCATTATGTATATTTCCCATCACGTGTTGTTTTCCACTTCTTTAACAGACATCCCCAAAAGTCCTATCCTGCTACTTTTTATTTATTTGTTTTAAATGTTTATTTTTGAGAGAGAAAGAGAGAGAGCGCGTGCATGCAGAGGAGGAGCAGAGAGGGAGACACAGAATCCGAAGCAGGCTCCGGGCTCTGTGTTGTCAGCATAGAGCCCGACGCGGGGCTCTTGAACTCATGAACTGTGAGATCGTGACCTGAGCCGAAGTCGGGCCCTCAACTGACTGAGCCATCCAGGTGCCCCCATCCATGCTATTTTTGACCAGTACTTCACAGAATTATCTAGTTAGGTTTCTATTAGGGTCTTATACTTTCTGTATCTTAGGGAATAGATTTATTTCAGCTTAAGAATGCTATGGACAATGAGCTCAGAATAATAGGATTACTATAAATGGCCTTGCATGCAAGTATCTGGTACCCAGTCTAATCTTTCCATTGTAACCAAACAGAAAAACCCAGCCACCTGGAAAGGTAGCTTTTTGAGGTCCACATAGGAAGGAGGAGGAGGAGAAAAAAAGGAGGAGGAGGAGGAAAAAAAGGAGGAGGAGGAGGAGAAAAAGGAGGAGGAGGAGGAGAAAAAGGAGGAGGAGGAGGAGAAAAAGGAGGAGGAGGAGGAGAAAAAGGAGGAGGAGGAGGAGAAAAAGGAGGAGGAGGAGGAAGAGGAGAAGAGGAAGAAGAAGAAGAAAAAATCTAACCACTTATTTACTTAGTTCAGTCTTCAAAAGGAGTAACTCCTCTCAATTTCTGGAAGGCAGGGCAGTCTGAAAATATAAAAACAAATCTTTTCATTTGGCAGTTTTGAGTCTCACAACCAAACTTCTGATGGCAGACCATGAAGACAAAGAGCAAACTAATCTAGTAAAAGCCTCTCCTCTGCTCCCAGCCATCTTTATTTTTAGGACATTCTCTGGCAGTTCTAGTATCAAATGATTGCTATACTGAGAATATGTAAGCTGGCAGGTGTCTAATACCAATCCTACCATCTGCTGCTCACCCAGATGCTTACATTTAAACTGGGAAAAAGTCCATGAAGGGAGTAGGAGCTAATGGCTCATCTTAAACCAGATCTCCTACTTTTAGCGATCTCAAAACAAAACAAAACCAAAAATCCTCTAAGTTAGGATTATTTAAATCTTCCCAGATAGAACCTTTTATCAAAGAAATTCTCAATCCTACTTTAATGAATTCTACTTTTGTTGTAAA